>NC_090200.1:27831666-28147500 GCF_033026475.1 Channa argus
TATGGAACAGAAACCATTCAGGATGGTTAAAGCAGACAGACCTTGCGAGACCTTTTGGGATTTCTGTATATTGAAATTTTATTTAAAATTTACCAGTTGCTGCTATTGGAATTGCTATTACAAATCAAATTATTCTGTTTAAGGCTCAAATGATGACAGATCCAAGGCTTTCAAGTTGTTGCTTCTCATTCCATCTATCAGATAGCAAATGTTTTCAGCCTGCAGCACCTCTTATTTTGTCAGCATTAAGGAAAGCTGAGCTTTCTGGTGATTGACTGCTGCTGTTATTGTCTATACAGATGCTATAGACTGGCTTGGGAAGAAATCATTTGACGGTCAGTGCTTGAGTACCATGTGTGACTATTTGTGTAACCAAATTTCATTATGTGCTTTAGATCTAAAAATACCAAACGAGTAAATGGACAGTGATTGATGGTGAATTCTACCTTTAAAGATTTACCTTCTTTCAGGTTCCCAATGACTGCCTGCTTCTTTAGGAAGTCATTACACAGCTTCTTACTGAGCCCAAACGCAAGCATGTTATGAGTAAATGTCCTGAAAATACAAACAATACCAAAGTTATCAGTGGAATGGGAAATTACTGCAAACACACATTATAATTTACATTTAAACAAAATAACTAACTGTTTGTACTTTAGGATTTTAAAATACATTTCAATCATTTTATCATCTATTCTTGTTGCTGCTCTACAAATAGTATTTTAAAAAGAGGAATTCATTCTAATTGGTTCTGAATTAATTTAATTTGCTTAATGTTAATTTTAAATAACTTAATAATTCATATATTTTGAATATTAATTAAATGTTCTTTGATTTGAGCATATTTTTCTCTTATTTGTTATTAATAAAAAACGCAAAAAGAGGGAAGGAGAAAAAAGATGAGCATAGGCATCAGCCAGGGACAAACCCAAACTGGTCAACCACTACCGTGTAGTCCTATAACCCCTCTAAAAAGAGAAGTCAAATTGTAGTTCTGAATCAGAATGTTCAGTAACCTGTTTGAAGCAAGTAGCTGCTGGACAACAAACTGGTGTTGCTTTTAATATGTAAATACAAATAAATAGCATACAATCAATAATGTATATGCTGTATTTACCATAAAAGGTTTATTTCTAGTTGATTCAATAGCAGAGATAAAAAGAACACTAAGAATACAAAAAAGAAAGTGATGGTGTGTTGGCTGGGGACATAAGATACAGTACAGAAAAAAATGAATAATTTACAGTATAATGTTTAAATACAGTATCTTAAACTATTTCTATATATTGTGTATTTTTTATTTTCCTTAAATTTCTTTCTATTGCTTCTAAAATCTCTGACAAACTTCATAATTCAGGAGCTCATAATTACCAATGAAAAATAATAAAGCTGCTTTTTTCAAATTAACTTTAATCTTATAAAACGTGTTATGCAGGATCTATGTAGATATATAATTCGAAAAGACGGTTCTGCGTAATTGATTTCTTCTCCTGATGGCATGTGATTTACCAAAATCTTGTTCCATTTGTTACAAAGCCAATGGTGATAAAAACGGTTTATTAAAAAACAACAACTAGTAACTAATGACTCCTATTTGACTGAGTGAAGTTTATAATTTGAACTATATATTTAAAAGTTAAGATTTTATGCTGTTGCGAAAAATTATTCATCAAAGGATGCCCTACAGCTTCAAAGAGGTTGTTATACAGTACTAGGCATCTTGAAACGGAGGCTGTGATAAAGTTTGTAAAGTTTGTAAAAATTATTTAATGATGCCACTTGAATATTATTATTGCGGTAAATTGATACAAGCAATCATAAAAAGAATAGTAAGGATAGAAAGAATAGAAAGGTAATTAGTAACAGAGCAATTATTGTAATCATGAGAGCTTTGATCACAACAAGAGATTTTTTCTAGCTTGCTAATAAAAATACAATGATTAAGGCCTGTAATGTGTGTACATTTATTCAAAGGTATGTACTGACTTGTAGACAAATTTTCTTCTAACCTGTAAAGCAACAAAAATATCTTAAAACATTTCCAGTGTAAGAGACTGGAAATAATCAGTATTATATCACCTTCATAGATATGGAGTAAAAAAAGAAGAATCACAATCAGCTATTTGTACGCGTGTAACACATGTATTTGTATTATTAGAAGCCATGACCATGTACATGTTTTTGACCATGTACTATACGTATCACTTATAATGTACATTAACAATGTGTTGATTAGAGTGAACACAATTTTAACAGCAAGTTGGTCATGGACTAAACTCAGTTGTTGTGTATTTGGAAGAAACACCTGCATATCTTTAAATAAAACTCCATTTAATCATTATCCCCGGCTCTGGATTTGTGAGAACAATTAAGTTTTCACAAAAAAAATTAGTTGAAACACATAGGTAGCCTTAAAAATGGGCAGAGACAAAATTTAATATGAGACACAACTAAAGTCTCTATTCAGCTTAATAAATGATACTAGTGCATAGACAACACTGTGGCAGCTTCCTCACCCCAGTTGACCAAAGGCAATGTTCTCATCTATTTTGGAGCTGTCATCTCTCTCCTCCTGGGTCATATGACACCACTTCTCCCTGCAGCACAGGGAAAGTCAAAGTAAGACTTAATTTCCAAACACTGATTTTAACACTTAGCTTTTCTATAGAAACAGAACAGGGGTGAAAAAAAAAGTCAGTGTAAAAATGTAAATGAATATTTAACGCTTTAACATTTCGTGAGGCTTCTGAGATTAAAACATAACTGCAATCAGTCTAAAATATCCAAGACATCGATCCCTGTAAATGTTTTGGAATGGGATGCAAAAAATAAGGCTGAATTACACATACAACATGTAAAACAATATAAAAAAAAAAAAAAAACAACATGAACCAGCCATCAGCAAAAGATAAAACAACAAATGATTAATTCACAAAGAATCATTCAGAAGCAGATAACTTAGTTTAATACTTACTTACTATTAACATGACTATAAAAAAAGTACTTCCTTTGCAACACAATTAGTCTTAAACATAAATGCAGATTACCTGTAGTATTATTGTGTTGGAATATAAACCTGTTATAAAACATACTCTATGTTCCCCCACTACAACAATATATTGAGAACATTAGAAAAGGGTGTAATAAATACAATAAATTGTAAATGGAGTCTGCAGTGGACATAAAATGTAGGCATGCAAAAGTGGTTAAAAGGAGATCAAAGAGTACACGCAGATAGACATACTACTACATGCTAATGGTGTGAACTTGAACTGACAGCCATCATCTACAGACTGCAGTGGATCTATTGCTTTGTCTCTTGATGTACAAATAAAGATTATACACGGGGTCATTACACATTTAGAATAATAAGTGGGTGTGATACATTTAATCATCTAAAGTAGGCACAAAAATAAGTTCAACAGCAGTATGATAAAATACCAAGGTGAACTACATTATCTATTAGGCAACAACAACATGCCAACAGAAGCCAAATGTGGAAACATGAAAAAGCAAAAAATATCATAATGTGAAACAACAATATGTTGTAAATTTGATAATAAATATTACACAAACACAGTATCCCAGTCATAATTACAATGGAATGTTATTCCTATATTTAATTATGTCAATTTATATGTAACACAATCTCACCTAGCCATCCAGCCTGGCGATTACTGACCATTAGTGACTACCCCATCACTGTTCACTAAGGCACATTTAAGAAAAGCTGACTTCTAGACCTTGAGCCTTGAACCTCTTTAAAACACAACTAAACTGCTCATGTGTTTAGCTGCATAAGAGCAGCTGCTCTAAGGTTAGGCAGTAAATTCTCCTTCAGATATTTACGCTACTGTATTGTCCATTTTACCTTAATCTGAGCCTTTCTCCCTTATAGCTGATAAAGAAGATCCTACTGGAGGTCATTCATCTTGGCAGCCACAGAGTGTGTGACCGTGTACAATGTACTACTTTTAAAAATGAATCATGCTTCAATGTTTTATAAATGAATAAGTAAAATTTCCACATTCATTTTATGGCTTTACATAATTATGTATAATTATATTTTTGTCCTCCATTTGCTTTTTTTGTACCAATTTTGTGATAACTTTTATTAGGTATGGTATACTTTTTCACTCAGAAAAGATAACTTTATGAATTGATCCAACATTTTAAAATACTGATAAGTCTGCTGTGTATCCTGTTCTTTTTAGGTATGTTAATAAGTGAGTGGTTAACATTGCAGTATTTTGGTAATGCTCAGATTTCATTTTACTATTGTAAATGGTGTTGGAGATTCAATGCTTTAAGAATATTGTCAATAGTATAACAATTTCCTCGACACTAAAATGACAAATGTAATGATACTTGCTCTGCATTAGCTTTATGCTGTTAAAGCCAGGCAGAGACTGTGCAACTTAAATTAATCGGGTATGATGTGTTAACACACACTACATTGACCCTCACACTAGGCAAGAATCTTTTGACTTCTCTACTGACACTGTACAGATCAGTTAACTGGCCACAATGAGGAGCTCACACAAGTCAGCATGGGGCTCCTGTTTGTTTATGCTATAAAAATTTCAAAAAATGGAATAAAATAATCAGAGGGTAAAAAAGAGGGGCAAATACAACAATAAGAAGTTTCAGATAGCTGGAAGATACAGCCATCATCTTCACTGCTGATGTTTAACTTTGTATTGTAGCAATCTGTCACTAGGTGGTTTGATGTTGTGGCTGATCAGTCTATACTGCAGCCATAATACTCATGTAAAAGATGCGATTGCATTATATTAAAACAAACCGTCTTCTGTTTCTAACATACAGTATATCTGCAATGAAACAATGAAACTGCTCATAATGCAAAACAGCTAACGTGCCAGAAATCCAACTGATCATCTGGGACCCAAAGTGTGGTCATTCGGCTAATTTTTCACAAACAACAAACATCTTTAGGCATTTAAACAACAATTGAATTGAATTTCAACGCAATTCTAAAATGAGTCAGACACCAAATTTATACAGCATCTGCCTGTCTTAACTGAAAAACAGAAAGAATAATTTGCTCTCAAAACAACAACAATTTGATTGCATCTTCTAAATAACAGGGTTTAGTTCTTTTTAGTCAAGTCAGTTCGACTAATTTATACATACACACTCAACCAGTGTTTGAACATAACTCATCACTGTAAATATATTTTCCAGTAACAAGTAGTGTTAAAACAATATTTCAGTACTAATATTACATTCACTCAACAGGAACAACAACAAACTTCAACCACTTCAAAATACACAACTCCAACTACTTGTAACACTTATTAAGGCAGCACAACGTTGATTCAGAGAAGCTCGGAGATACACCCCACAAAGATGAGCCCACGCAGCTGCAGAAGATGGCTGTGGCACTTCAATAGCTAAATGAGTAAAACTACATTTTAATCACCTGCCGCAGCTACAACAAGAAACAAGGAGCTAACAAAGTCTGTGGCTGTATTAGTGATGGATAAAATGTTGCCCATTTTCACTACTTCTTTTTTGTCACTAACGAGTAAAGCAAGGAGCTCTCTGCCTTGATTGATATTTCCTTCTTTGTTTGACCCTTATCTTATTTGGTTTAGGGCAGTGGACATATAGAAGGACAGACCTCTCATCTTTCTCTTCATCCTGCGTCCCCCTGCCCGGCAGCAAGGCACAAGGAGACAAAGAGTTAACGTCAACATGCAGAAAGAGGGAGAAAACAGAGAAAGGAAGAGAAAAGAAGGTGTCGGCCATCTGCAACACTTGTTAAGGCAGAAGCACATTGAGATTTATCTTTGCTGAAACTAGCAGTATTTCCAAACAGAAACTCCATAATTAAATCACACATACAATAACATAGGAAACACATACAGAAAAACAGCTTGTTTGCTTTATGTTTTAAAAACACACGTTTTTCACAAGCCACACAATTTTGGCACAAATGTGTACACACTTACTGACTGGTTTATTTTTCTGTATGAACTCCACACTAACCTTGTGGTTGGTGATCTTTTTGTCCTTTCACAATGGACAGCATCGAAAAAAGCAGCATTCCAAAATCTTAGTGTGTGCCTGATGGAGCGAACAAAGGACAGGTCTACTTCACTAGTGACTAGCGAAAAGTGATATGAACATTGTTGCTAAGTTAAAGAAGTTCAGAAAAAAGTGCAAGTGGTTGTGTTTTGCATTTCCCTAATTAAACAAAAGCAACTTGAAAAGGCAACTGTCAGCAAAAGCCGCAGGTAGAGTGGATAGATGTCAGATAAATGCTAATGTGGTGCAGTGCTTCCGGTGCAGGTCTAAAGGTGCAATTGTTTACTAGCCATTTCAGCTTAACAGGGGTGACAGTTTATCTGACAAAATGGCTGAAATGTCTGACTTCAGTTATTTCAGGTTTGCTGATTTATCAAGTTACCTATAATCATTCATTTTATGATTAATTATTTAGAATAACTTGTATTAATAATAACTTTAGAATCAAGCCCAAAATCATCACTGGTAAAGCAAACTGCTGTGTTGGCCGTGGGATGTGCACTGGCCAAAAAGGCATTTTTCTGAGCATTACAAACTCCATAACTAAGGAATCTCATTTCAAAGGTTTAGACATAGGATTATTATATTTTAACCCTATTTGTGTGTGGCAAGTCATGCTCTATGGCCTCAAAATACTAGAGTGTGAGAATTAACCAAGTAATCGGGAAGGCATGGTTAAGAACGAATGAGGATTTTGTTACAGCCCACTCAGCAACCTGTATAAGAAGGAATGGGCACTGTATATGTTTTATCCTCACAGCTTGTTAAGAATTTAAATGCATATTGAATGTTTATTCTCTGTTAAGCCTTTGATTTGCATTGCCTCCAGTGTAAATCCAGAAGAAAGATTTTATTTATTTAGATATCATTTTATTTCTGTCCCTATCTCATAAAGAAACTAGTTAACCTGCACTTCACTACTCTCACTTTTCAGCCTTGAAACCAGCTTATGATTTTTCTCAAGGACAGTAAAAAGAGAATTATTAGAGTCTCCCCAATTCACCAGATGGGCTGCTGCTTCAGGTGGGTGTACAAGTACACTTTTTCTCCTTTTTTCCCCTCTGGAGCTTCAGAGACTTTAGAAGGAGAGAAAATATAACAATTATTGGTGCCAATAAATGTATGTTTAAATTAGATTTTATAAAAGACACAGCGTACTGGTCTTTAATTAGTGGAGCTCTAATGATTTCTAGTGAACTATACCTGGTGATTTAGGCTTGGTCTCCATTGGGCTCTCCCCATCTCTGAGAAATAAGAATGCAGTCGAGACAAACACAAAGCAATTAATATTATTACTGAGTGAATGAAAATAAATCAAAGAAAGAGTTACACTTGCTCACTCAGGTTTGGGAGCCATTGAGCTCCTAAGCTTGCTCTCAAGGCCTCCAAAAAAGCCTTTGACATCAGTTTTAGAGGTATTTTTAAGGAGGCGCTCAGCGGCATCCTTCTTTCCAGACAGCCAGGAGTTGGCCTTGTTGAGGTACGTGTCAAGACCAGCTGGAGGACCACCACGATCCAGCAACTCTGAAGGAGATGGCTGGGACTTCCCTGAATAAGAGAACTGAGAATTAAATGGTGACTTCTAATTTAAAGAGCTTCATCAGTTTTAAAGCCACTCAAGAATTTTTTTTGTTTGTTTTTTAAATGATTTTGATTTGATTGATGATTTTAATATGTTAGACAAATTAGCTTATTCTCACTCAGCTGCAACTCACTGAACTGGAAGTTCACAAAAATAAGAGGGCATTAGCTTCAGATACTCATACAGTCCTAGCCCCACAATACAAAAAACACTAGACATAAGCAGACATACTCTTTCTTAGGTCAGGTATGTTTCTTTTCCATTTTTTTGTCTGCAGTGCAGGTTTGCTTATGTTTGAGCAAAATATTTAAATCTGACAGCAAACAGATGCTGATGTGAAATATTGGGGCACAGTGGTACACTAATCAGACTAAGCTCCCAGGTTTCACAACGCTACCTTCATGCAACTCCAAGAAGTCTTTGCGTATGTTATTGTGGTGTTGCTGCAAGAGAAACCACAGAGCCAACCTGAGGTGGCAACACTGACTCAGTCAGCAGTGAGGAGTCACATTCACCTCAACACGCAGCCAATTTTTTACTGAAAGACATAATTTATAAAGTAAAAGCATATTGCTTTTGCGCAATAATAGCTTTAACACCATTATGTGTTTAAGTGAAACTAGCAAGTCTGGCATAAAAAGTCACTGTCACCATGTGACCTAAATGGCAGACACACACTGCATCTGTTTAGAGAGACTGGGTTAGACCTTACCAATGTAGTAATATGTAAAACACATAGTCATGAGGTTTTTCGCTGGGCTGTAGTCATCCATCTGGTAACACCTGTAAACACAACATTTTTTAGAAGATGATCTCGTCATGTCCTCTAGTAAGTAGGTGATATAACATATTGTGTTACTTTCAATAAATCCCATGAAAAGACCAAACTCACAATGAGTTGATAATACAAATAGAACCTGTCTATGTATTCAGATCCTAGAGCTCCACTGTTGTCTAAAACTATTAAAACAGTTTTGTTGAACCACATTATTGCACTGCATAACATGATACTTCGTTAGCATAAACATACAATGTCCTGCTGCCGGAAAACCTTATACCATCCAATGTTTATTAATCCACAAAAAACAGTCCCCAAAAATGAACTATGTTGTCCTGTTCGTGTAACATTTTTCAAACAACAGAGTCACCAATCAAATTTTGACCAGAGTGGTTCTAATCCCTGTTCCTCCTGGCCACATATTCAAGCAAGACACTGAACCCAGAGTTGCTCCTAATGTGTGTGCTCCTTAATTGTAAATTGCTTTGGACAAAACATTTACCAAATGATTAATTGTAAATATAAAAATTACAGTGCCTAGCTGTTAAAAATGACTGAATTTCCCTTTTAAATGGCAATACTTTTACACAAATTACACATCTGTGATTTGATTTGAAAAGACGCGTCTTTTGTAGGAACTAGAGGGCTTAATGCTAAAAAGTATAAAAGTATTAAAATCATTTTTTCCCCATGGGAATTGCTGACAATATCATATTTATACATTATAACCAGCCTAATCTGTTACAGTCAAATAGGGGAAAATCTTTTGAATTACTTTACTCACTCAAACAGCACAACTGCAAAGGACTGCACCAGTCGGTAGAACGTGGCTTCACTCACACACTTCGAGTGGCATCGCTGTAAACACAGTATGACAGAGAGTTACAGGCTTGTCCGTTAAACACTAAGCCTTCGTATTAAGACACAATCTCAATCCGGAAATAAGTTAGACTTTAAAAAAACTCAATAGATTAAAAAATAATTACAGAAGAATTCAATACTTACTTGTTGAAATAATTTCCTGTTTTAATTTAGGGACAGTTGATCTAAAACATATTTACTTATCTGAATGGAAATATAATATTCATGATAAACAAGGAAGTACAGTGGTCTTGTTTACAATTTGAAAGCCGTTGTGAAGCTTATAGTTCTTTGGCCTATGAATTAGGACATTAACATTATGGTCCATTGATGAGTTCTGACTAAGCTATAAATTTATCATTTCCTCATATTCACCTGTGCGCTGACGTATTTCGCAAACCACTCCCTGCCTTTGCCATTCTCTCCGCTGCACAGCTCTCCAAAACGAGCCTTCTCTTCCTGGTCAAAGTCCTCCCTGCGAAAACATGGTCCACAAATTCGTCACAGCTCTAATTAACAAAGGCTGTAAAATGATGTTTTATTAGATTTGTTTGATGATGTTTGGTGTTGATGTGTAGCTAAACATCTGACAAAGGGAGATGCTGACACTGTGAGGTATTCATGGAAAATAAGATCTATATTTATCTACAAAAATACAATTTAAAACTATTTTAAGTTTCAAATTCATTTGAAAAGATAGCATTACAGCTTAGCAGTGTTAGTAAATAGAAAGATAAATGGACTATCCTAGACAAACTAAAGTGGAGTAGGTCATTAAAATGAGACAGCAGACTTGGAGTTCTTTAAGACTACATGGGTTATGAAATTACTTAGGGTGGAGAAGGAGGGACATTGTGTCAATATGCTTACTGTAGGACAGTGGTCTCATTGCGCCACACAGAGCAAAGAGATACCCGACAGTGAAACATTACTCAGCAGGATAAGATATGATTGGACCTGCAGTAATGTGTCTGAGATACTACAAACTAACGTTACGTATATGTAACATATATTTAGAAGTGCTCTTTTAACATTTATCCTGCTGACATTGGATATCCGTGCATCCATCAGACTGCTATTCCAAGCAGGTTGGTGAGTCATGGCAATCTCTGACAGGCCGTTAGGCATTCTGGATGACAAATATTGAACAGTGTTCATTGGGAGACAAGTGAAAACACAGCCTAGAGCAGGTTGAACTGTTGGTATCACAAAGAATAAAATAACTGCATCAACAGAAAAATAACTTCTGAGAGGATAAAAATTAAAGAGTGGTGAAAGATTTTGTTCCGAGAAACCACCATCAAGGGGACTGATGCCAAGCTACAGTCATGTTCCTAAACCCAGACCTCTGGCAGGCAGTGGAAGTGACAAGAATCAGGTCCATTGTAGATGAGCAGCCACACAACATTATAGCTCCAACATCATTCATGAAAGTCAGCAGTGGCTCCACGAGCTTTGTATAACAGAGCTAAAATTATTGCTTTTTACAGTTACCATGTTTTGTCTAATTCTGAGGTACATTCATGTAAAATTGGTACAAACCTGCATATTTGTTCTCATGGATCATAATAATGCAGAGCAGCAAGTGCTGATTATTTTCATCAACAAAGTGATCTACTCATTTAGTAATGTGCTCCTACAATCTGTCAGTTAAATGATGGAGTAGTTACCTACACAGCAGAGGGTAACATGAAAAAGAGAGAGGAGATCCGAGGATCAGTGATTTTAACACTGAGTGACTATTATTTATTTTATGTAGAGTTTGTTCAGTTTCTATAAGTTGTCAGTTCATTAGGGACACCTACAGCTAAAACCAAGCCATTCTAATCGAATTGTCCTACAATAATAACGTTAAGTTTATGTAATGTTAAGTGTACTGTTTTACACAGATACAATAGGTGTTCTGTACTTAGCCTGGATATAAATAATAGAGCCTCCTGTGGTTCTGAATTAATTTTCATTTAAAGCAGTTTGCTCAATTCTCATTTTTTTAGTATTAATTTATTTAAAATAATTCAGATATTTCCAATATTTATGAAATGCTTAAGCTAAGTATATCTGTTTATCAATTCTTGCTTTTAAATCGTGTTTTATGGTACACATAGAGAGAAAATGAGAAAAAATACGTAAGCATCATATATTGGCCAGCGGCCTCCTTGCATTTGTTTTGGCAATTAAATAACTGTCCGTCAACTACTAATTATTACAGCACTATATCAATCTTCTGATTATGACAAAAACAAAAAAAAGAGCTTAGCAGAGTGTGCCGCAGCGTAGCGGAGAAGAGTGGATTGGGTTACATCCACGTTACTGCTAAATTAAGTTGTTGAATTCTGTAGCTTCGGTTAAAACACAAAGTATTCTTTTCAATGTCTACATGTCTTTATTTGGGTTCATAGCAGCCATAAAAATAATTTTAAAAACTATGTTTGCTTACTTTCCATGAAACACCTTCTCCACATATGCCTTCATGAACTGCCTTCTTTCTATGGTCTCAGCATCAGCATCCTCCCCACTGTGAGCAGATGAAGAAGATGACCTTCTCAGCTCCCATTTATCAGAGGTTGGGTCCATGTCATTCTCACTGTCTGCAGACTCTGTAGCATCGCTGTCATTGCCTCCTTCATCTTGGTGGTGGTGGTGGTGAGAGCTAGGCTTGATTGGGGCCATGGGCTCTGGCAGTAAAGGTTGTTGGTGGACTCCCATCGAAGATGCTGGCTCAGGGGAGAAAACATCTGTATGGCCTTGGTTTTGGCCTGTATTTAAACTGAGAGCTGTAGTCTCTGAAGGCAGGTCAAAGTCTATGAGGTTGTCCACTGCTACTCCCTCCATGTTGGAAATAAGTCCCTTTCTTTTACAGCAGTGTTTTTCAAATGAGCTATTCAGTTCTCTGCATGAACATGGGGCTGGTGACAGATGTGAGTGCTTGTTGTAGTTTTAACTAAAGTCTCTAACATCACTGAGTTTTGATTTTGCTGACCCTCCCATTCCTTGATGGTGCTGACATCAAGTGAGCTCAAGGCATCTGTGGACAAAGGAGGAGAAGATAAGCATTTTATTTACATTCAGTTAAGATGTCACAGGCAAAAAGCGAGAAGTACAAGACAAAAAATCTACAGTCATTTCTGCAGCTCTATGAGGTTCTACTTTAAACACAGCAGTGTTTCCAGCTTAGTGCTCACACTGATGAGCCCCCTTTTTTGACACAGTGCTAATCACAAGAATTTAACAGTTTTAGATATCACTCTTACATTTCATACAGTCATTTAGCAGAAGATAGTGTTTAGACCTGACACCATCCGGAAGCATGGTCCATTTGTCCTTCCTAATGACTTCCTAATGTTTTATATCCTCTCTTATTACAATGTGTTACCTACCAGGAGATGTTTACATTTATTATCATAAACATCTTATCTATAGGCAGTTTTCATCTAGTGACAACTTTGGATGCATTAGCAACAACTGGATACCAGATTACAAGGTGGCGCCCAATTCAGTCCTATGGCAGCTGTGGCTTAGTTGGTTAAGCAATTGTCCATGGACCACATGGCCAGAGGTTGACTGGTTCCTCCTACTTCCATGTCCAACTGTCCCTAAACCAAACACTGAAGTTGAAACCCTGATAACCTTAAATGTAGCAGCCTGTCCAGAATGATCTCTCAAAGGGGACTAATCAAGTATATCAAAAAAATAAACTGAGGGCTTGGGGAAGAAAAGCTGGCTACTAAATGAAGTTACTACTGTAACTGATTCAGAATTTAAGTAATTTCAGTTTGAAACTCAGAAGTAGGAGTTTCCCTTAACATGAGGTTAAATAGCTGGCAGCTTTTCACTATTACTGCTTTCTGGGATACCCTCAGATAATGTCAGTAGCTTTAACTAAGAAAGTGTGTTAACACGAAAGTATTCTATTTGTCACCATAAACAAATAGCTAATTTTCTACATACATACAATCTGTGCCTCAAACACACAATAAACTACGAGCAGGCTAGTTAATGTTCAAGTTGACTTTACATCCATGATCATGTTTTTCAATCTGACATCTGTGATAGATATGAGGGGTCCAGCTCATATGAACTCGCCATAAATGTAGAAGCTTTTAGAAGTATAAAAATGCATCCAATAAATGATCCTCTTTGCACAACCATATTGGTGACTTTTGTCTCATGCTACAAAATTGGAAAATGTTATCAGTTTTGGTTTTGGAAACATATGTTGAAAAAAAAAACAAGTTTGTTTTAAGTTGTTTGTTTTTTTATTTCTAGTTTATTATTTATGAACAAATTATCCTATTTGGGTTATGGGGGGCTGAAGTTTATCACTACACCATGGACAGGTCGCCAGTCTATCTCAGGGCCAACACAGGGAGACATACACAGACAAACAACCATTTCCACTCAGATTCACACCTAAGGACAGTTTTAGATGGGAGGAAACTGTAGTACCTGGAGGAAACCCCAGTACCTGGAGGAAACCCCCGCAAACACAGGGAGAACATGCAAACGTAGTACTTTTTTGACTCCAGGATGCTGTACCCATGTCACCGGCCCCAGAGGATGTGTAGATGTGGGTGTATCCTGGTTGATTAAACCCTGGTCAGTTTAATCAAGCTTCGTTGGAGCCAGATGACAGCTGCTCAGTTCGAATGGTGCTGATCAATGCTAGATCACTGACAAACAAGTCTTACTTTAAATTATTTTTGTGGTCTGAGACTTAAAACCAGGTGAGACCAGCGCCTTCATTGAGCATTGAGCTTCTTCCTCCTGATTGTTTTTTTTTTTTTTTTTCCCCCCCAGGTAAAGGTGGAGGCCTAGCCGCTGTTTTTAAAAACAATTTTAACTGCCGGTTAATACAAACAGATAATTATTTTAAGTTTTGAGCTACAGGTCTTTGTGGCTTCTCCTGCCCTGTTCTATGTGCAGTGGTTTACAGTTCACCAAATTTTAATATGGACTTTATTCATGAGTTTTCAGAGCTTTTAGCTGGCATCATTCCGCTCTCTGTGTCTCTTTAGAAAATTTGTGAGTTGGGCATTTCTGGTCACTTTCCCGTAATAATTGAGATTACAGTCCCCCCATCCTTGCGTAAACCCAAGATCCCAGCCCGCCACTGTCGTACTATCACTTCATCAACTACGAAAGATTTTGCTTTCACAGTCCCTGAGATTTATGCCATGGGGGGGCTTGTTTTTAACTCATGCCGAGAGGATTTTATCTCTTCTTTTAACTCTACCTGGGCTGCTCCACTGCCCCTTTAAGGCGCAAATCTTCAAAATCAAGAACTGATTTTGATTTATTGAGACAATAGCCACAGTTACAGAGCATAAAAATAATGTTACTTCTGACTGGTCTATCCTCACATGCTCTGTTGTATTTGAGCAATCGAGCCGGTTCCTCTCCTACCTCTTGATGAGATGGTGAGGCACATGAAACATACCCATTGTCCTTTAGATATTGTGTCAGCCAAGGTTTTAAAAGAGGTTTTATTTTGTAGGGCCATGTCTTCTTACTTTTATTAACAACTGCCTTGTTTTTAAGCATGCAATCGTAACGCCACTTCTTAAAAAGCCTCACCTTCACCTACAGTCCCCTCTGAAAATTATAGGGCTTTTGAGAAATTTCAATCTAGCTTATGATCTCGACATAGTACTGAATCAGCTTTGTTAAAATAATATCAGTGTGAACCCTTATCTGTTGATCCGGGGTATCCTGCGATATTGGTGCTTCTGGATCTTACAGCTGCCTTTGATACTGTGGATCATGCAGTCCTCATCTCTTGCCTTACTCAGTGTGTAGGTATCCAATGCACCGTTATTAGGTGGTTCCAGTCATATTTAGCCAATAGGAAGTTTTCTGTAATGATTCCTGTGCATCTCTCTCCTGTGGGGTGCTGCAGAGTTCCATTCTTGGTCCTGTTCTTTTTTCACTGTATATGCTCCCACTTGGGTCAATCATCCAAAAGATCAATCTCTCTTTCCACTGTTATGCAGATGATTCGCAGATCCATTTGTGTTCTTCTTCTTCTTTTTTCGGCTGTTCCCTTTCAGGGGTCACAACAGCGAATCATGTTCCTCCATCTAACCCTGTCCTCTAACCATGTCCTGAGGAAGACCAAAGAGGCAGCTCTTTGGTCCAACCTCAGCATCCTTTTACTGATATATTCACCATCCCTCCTCTGCACATGTTCAAACCACCTCAATCTGGCCTCTCTGACTTTATCTTCAACAAATCTAACATGAGCTGTCCCTCTGATGTACTCATTCCTGATCCTATCCATCCTCGTCCCTCCCAAAGAGAACCTCAACATCTTAAGCTCTGCTACCTCCAGCTCTGCCTCCTGTCTTTTCTTCAGTGCCACTGTCTCTAAACCGTACAACATTGCTGGTCTCACCACCGTCTTGAACACCTTTCCTTTCATTCTCGATACTCTTACCGCACAACACACCTGTTGACCCTTAGTACTTAAAGTCCTGCACCTTCTTCATCTCTGCTCCTTGTAACCTCACCGTTCAACCTGGGTCTCTCTCATTGACACACATATTCTGTCTTACTGCGGCTAAGCTTCATTCCTTTGTTTTCCAGAGCAGACCTCCATCTCTCTAGATTTTCCTTCACCTGCTTCCTGCTCTTACTACAAATCACAATGTTATCTGCAAACATCATAGTCAATGGAGATTCCTGTCTAACTTCATCTGTCAACCTGTCCATCACTAGAGCAAACAAGAAGGGGCTCAGACCCGATCCTTGATGCAGACCCACCTCCACCTTGAACTCCTCTGTCACACCTACAGCACAGCTCACCACGGTCTTACAGCTCTCATACATGTCCCTCACCACTCTAACATACTTCTCTGCCACTCCAGACTTCTTCATACAGTACTCTTGTACTACTTTTAGGCATGAAACCATATTGCTGCTCACAAATGCTCACCTCTGCCCTTAGCCTAGCTTCCACTACTCTTTCCCACAACTTCACTTACACTTCTCCTCCATTCCTCAGGCATCTTCTCACTCTCCAAGGTCTTGTTAAAGAAACTAGTCAGAAACTCTACTGCCACCTCTCCTAGACACTTTCATACCTCCACAGGTTTGTCATCAGGACCAACTGCCTTTCCACTTTTCAACATCCTCCTCACTTCACTCTTACTAATCTTTAATACTATCTGCTCCACACCAGTCACCTCTTCTACTCTTCGTTCTTTCATTTTCCTCATTCATCAACTCTTTAAAATACTCCTTCCATCTTCCCATCACACTCCTGGCACCTGTCAATACATTTCCATCCTTATCTTTAATCACCCTAACCTGCTGCACATCCTTCCCATCTCTAACTCTTTGTCTGGCCAACCTGTACAAATCCACTTCTCCCTCTTTAGTGTCCATACAAGTCCTCATATGCTCTTTGTTTGGCCTTTTCCCCCTCTACCTTCACCTTACGCTGCATCTCCCTGTACTCCTGTCTACTCTCTTCAGTCCTCTCAGTGTCCCACTTCTTCTTGGCTAACCTCTTTCTCTGTATACACTCCTGAACTTCCTCGTTCCACCACCAAGTCTCCTTGTCCACTTTCCCTTTTTCCCCGATGACACACCAAGTACCCTCCAACCTGTCTCCCTGATCACATTAGCGGTCCAGTCATCTGGAAGCACCTCCAAACCACCCAGAGTCTGTCTCAGTTCCTCCCTGAAAACTACACTACATTCTTCCCTTTTCAACTTCCACCACTTCATCCTCTGCTCTGCCTTTGTCCTCTTCATCTTCCTCACCACCAGAGTCATTTTACAGAACACCATCCTGTGTTGTCTTGCTACATTCTCCCCTACCAATACTTTGCAGTCACTGAGCTTTCAGATTACATTGTCGGAATGAGATGTAGTCCACCTGAGTGCTTCAACCTCCGCTCTTATATGTCACCCTATGTTCCTGCCTCTTCTGGAAGAAGAGGGGACTGGCAGAAGAATACACTGGCTTGTGTCCCCTTACGGTTGCATTTGCTAATCTATTTGTCACTCAAGCCAAATGTGGATAATGCACTGTGGTCCCTGTTTAACTGATGTAAAGCTCTTGCTGTCTCAAAACTTGCTTACCTTAAATGAGAGTAAGACAGAGTGTATCATATTTGGCTCCTCTGTTAAGGATAATGTCTTAAACCTTGATTTTGTCATTCTTGCCACTTATCTTAGAACATCAGTAATCTGTAATTTTTGACTGAAAGATTAATTCCATTGTAAAAGTGAGTTTTTCAGCTTTGCCTCCTGGCTAGAGTTAAGCCATTCCTATCTCAAAAAGATCTTAAAAAGGCAGTTCATGCCTTTGTCAGCTCAAGATTGAATTACTGGCATGCATTTTATGTTTGAGTCAACCATTCTTCACCATCTTGCCTCCAAAATGCTGCTGCTCAACTTTTAACCAACACCCCCAAGCTGGGTCACATAAATCCTGTTATATACTCACTTCACTGGCTTCCAGTAGATTTTTGAATTTTTTTTTAAATGCTATTGACCTCCGCTCCATTACGGATTTGGCATGTTTTAAATCCAAGCTGAAGACGCATTTGTTCAAGCTGGCTTTCGATTCTTAGTAGTAAAGACATATTTTGTATGTTTTTAAACTATTTAATCTTTTTTACTTTTACTTTTTATTTTAATCATATTGTTTTTAATCGTAGTTTTTAATCTTTTATATATAATTTTTTTGTAATTGCTTGCTTAGATATTTAGTCTATGTGTTGAATATCACTTTGGTCAACTCCTGGTTGTTTATTACACTACACTATATAATTTAAGTGGTTAAACGTGTTAAACTACAAGATGGATGAATATTGCAGTACACATTGTTATGAACATTACTACTGATGAGAGGTAAAAGTCTACAAAGCAAACTGTTACATACATACTTTACAGCAAGGGTATTCACTAAAATTTAAAGAGGTTAGAGAAGATTTCTTGAAGCAAAGGTCTGGAAGGTCATAATGTCTTAAATGTATATCACACTAAATAGTTAAGTAGCCTAGTAGTTGTATCAACATCTGCATGTAATCAATACCTGACTGTCAAATCAAATGAATTCAGTACAATTAAAAACTGAACACATACAGTATATATGACTGAAGATATGTTCTCTCATTAACTAAATAAAAGTAGGACTGCATATCAAAAATGAGTTAATCACCTCTCTTTGTGGCAGATGATGCTGACATGGGTATTTGCTTTATCTTATCACCCTCAAGTAGTGTTTCAGCTACTGCACTCATGCATTCTTTGACAACCCCTCCATCAGGAATTGGCTTTTTGTGTTGACCCAAAATCCAAGCAGCTCTGAGAGAACACTCATGAGCACGTTGTTGGGCAGTGAGTGTGTGTTGCTCAGGATCCTGGTGGACTGGTCATACTGGGCTCTGAGACTACTTATTTTCTGTGATCTCACTTCAGATTTGAGTGGGTATGTTTGTTCGTGACCTTTATCTTTTCTCTAATAATGGCGTTTTACATTGGCACTTTTAATGCTAGAGCTACTGTTTCTGAACATATGAGACACACTGGTTTAGTGCCTCCAGTAGGAATTATGAACAGACGTTCCTTATTTTTCTCTTCCTTTCTCAGTCTCACGCACCCATTTCTCTCCCTTTGTTTTCTACATGTATCGCTATCTTTATTTTTCTTTCTTTCTACAGTCTTTTCATGTGTAACCTGCCTCTAACTCTTTATCTGTCTGCACTGTAGAGTCAATGTTTACCGCCTGGAATGCACATACTTGATTGGCTGAGTGGTATCATGCGGGATGGCTTAACTTTGCATGCAATTGGTCTGTGCGTTTCCTCATCCACTAAATCAATACCGTAAAGGCTTCAAAAGCTGCGCCATTGAAAACAGAAGCACCCTGTCAGGTTTTAAATCATAACTGTGTTGGCTGTAGGTCCGGGTCCGTATGGGATGGCTTCTGGGTCCGGACCCGGACCGCGGTCCGCCTGTTAGTTACCTGTGCTTTACAGGATCCTATCAGTTTGCCACCATTTTGGGGGGTTTGGCTCAGGAAGATTATAAGCTTATTCTTAATCACATCTCCAAAGCTTGGTTGATTGATACACTGTCTCAAATGTTAGACTTTAATATAATGTAAATCAAGCAAATGCATCAAAGTGAATATCTTTAGTATCTACAAAATCTAGAAAACTGAAAATGTCTGCTTTGATAAAGTGGTATCATAGATGATAGATACAATAATGTTCAATCCAACAGACAATAATACAAATTCAGTAACACATATAAGGGTAGAATTTCCATTTTGATTTATGGGATGACAATGAACAAAATGCATGAATCATGTCACTATATAAAAGGCATTGAGAAACCCAACTCTACAACATTTTCAGCACATGTAAAAATGTACACTCTATTTAAAGACTGTGGTCTTGTGTGAACATACAAGTAAGGTAATTTCCTGTTCTGGTCTGAGTAAACATTCAACTTTAAAAAAGATACCTTAGAAGAGCAGGTTTTATTGTCTGACATTACAAAAAACTTCCTGGTGCGTAAAAATGTTTTTCCTTGATCGAAAGTCAACAGAACAAGTACTTTAGAAGCTGCAATAATTTCCTATAGCAAAGGGTCTACAGCAGGGGTCTCACACTGGCGGCCCGGGGGCCAATTGCGGCCCGCGAGTGGACATTTTGTGGCCCGCAGGACAATATGTTAATAATAAAGTTGATAATGATACCGGCGTTAACAACCAGCACCGATGTTCTGTTGGCAATGTCACTGAGGAGAGTGGACCTCCAATGGGGCCACTTAGCCAGCTCCCACCCACCGTCCCGCTATGAAAGTCAGGCTGGAGCCTCATCAGAAGCTTACCCGCCTCTGTTATATAGTCAAGGGAACATCAGTGTTGGCTAGGACGTACCGCTGAATCCATCGGGTTATTATAGAAAATAAAAGCCAGTAAATAATGCCTCTGTGGCTGCATCCTATTGTTTGTATATAATAAATAAATAATGGTGTCTCACTGTCCCAGCTGATAATGAACAGCTCGGTAGCAGTCACCTTTTTTTGCGCTCGCTATCCTGCTACTTTCTACCATCTACAAATGTTATGATGTTCATGTCATCATGAAAGACATGACCCCTTCTTCTTTAGTGTGCAAGATGCCCCTCCTGGGCTTCAAATGGAGCTCATTGACCTGCAGTGTAACTCTGACCTCAAAGCCAAGTTTAGGGAGGTGAGTGGAAAAGCAGACAAGCTTGGACAATTTTTGAGAGAATTGACCCCCGGCTCCCCTGAGCTTTCAAGAATGTTCAAGCAGACCATGTACGTTTTTGGGAGCACATATTTGTGTGAAAAGTTTTTCTCTAAATTGAACTTCAATAAGTCCATGTACAGGTCCAGACTTACTGACGATCATCTTCAAGCCATACTGAGGGTCTCAACTGCTTCCTCCCTCAAGCCAAATGTGGCTCAGGTATGTGAGAGGAAGCGCTGGCATGTCTCTGGCAGCAAGAAGTAGGCAAGAGAAGCCATGTTCAGAAGGACTGTTCATGTTCAGAAGAACCCATTGAAATTAAAGAACTGTTAGTAATGAAATTTGAGAAGATTAGATTTTTTTAACAAAGCTTTTTATTGTGGAATACCTGATGCGGCCCAGCCTCACCCAGACTCTGCCACTTGTGGCCCCCCAAGTAATTTGAGTTTGAGACCCCTGGTCTACAACATGGTCATTTCCAGTTCTCACATAATGAAGACCAACACATACGGAAAAGAACAGAAGACATCCCAGACTTCGTTAGAATAAAAAAGTCTTTTTCCTTCCAGTTAGTGAGAACAGGAGGTTGTAGATGAGCACTGTAATTTGTGTTCAAAGACAAATTTCCCAAACTTCATGGTACTTTCCTCCTTTACTTGTATACAACATATCTCAATTAATTACTAAAGCTGAGTTTAGGAATACTTTCATTCATTTAGTATTGATATGCAAATAACAGGAAGTTAAAGTCATTAAAACCCACAAAAACAGGAAACTGCAATTTTAAACTTTATATCTGATTAAGTTTCCCATACTCTGAAACTGTCTGCTTCAGTCCTGTTCATCTATTGTCTTTCAAGAAGCATTGTCCTTAACAAAGATCTGATATAAAATTAATTACCCAGTCAAAGTAGAGCTAACAGAGGACTCTGCAGGCCTCCTCACCCTGGCCTCATGGTCTCTTTGGGAAAAAACAGCAACAGCTGCCTGTCCTTTATACACACACATCCTACCCTCAGTCCTTGAGCTAATCTGGTTTAGCGCTTCAATCACAGGGCAGCATTTGGTCTAATAACTTGATAGACAGAAGCTATAAGAATGTATAAACACAAACGTTTGTGTCTAACCCAACCTATGCCTAATTCTAATGTAATTCAAACCTAAAACCAAGTTCTAACCCTCACACAGCCTTATATATCCACAAATTTATATTTGTCAGACTAGAAGCCCTCGGGCCTATGCTTGGGCTGCAGCTCTGTAGATGAAGTGGTTATATAATGCACTATTTAGTGAGTAAGAACCAAGGTGACACATTCAAAAGAACACAAACACTGCATGAAAGCATAGATATTGTATGTACAGTACATCTAGCATGTAAAATATCTCAAACATACTGAAAACACGTTATCTAATCAACCTTTAAACTAAACAAATATCAACTTAAAGGTACGCCATCTAAAATCCTACACAACTGGTCAACAACTATGTGCGCTTCTAAAATAAGTAACATGTTTCTGTCACATCAGAGAGGATGTGACTGACTGATGTAATATTCTGCTTACATTTCATTTAGATTCATTCTAATATATCACCTAAATAAATGTTAACATATTTGGATCAAGCTCAGCAAAAACAAATGGGCACTGTGTCAATTATTCCTATGGCAGGGAAAACCCTGAATAGCTTGTCACATTATTTATGTAATTAAATTGCAGCCTTTTAAGGTTATATAATTGCACAAGCTGACGGTGTTTGCAATGTTCATTGTTACACTGAGAATACCCTCAAATATGTACACTACTGGCTCCACTGCAAACCAACATATTAATCAAAATCTGATAACATCAGCATATGGGTTGGTTTGGAGAAAAATCCAAACAAACCACAGCCACACTGTTCTGATAAACAGAGTTTGAGTGTTAAACATTTTACTCCTAATATCTAAGACATTTTATATATTTTTTGTATTTGGAGGATAAGGACCAGAGTTGGTCATCTCTGATTGACACCATATTCTGTCAGCTAATGCTGTACCCAAAGCAATAAATCCGGGTACATGCTGCTAAATATTGGTGTAATGCATGCTTATTTATTTTAATTTTCTTTGAGATTTGTAGATAACACAGCTGGAGTCCACCTGTAGCAAAGCAAACTCAATAAATGTGAATGAGAGATCATGGTTTGTGCAACTCCCAACAGTTTTTTGTGAGGTAATATAAATATAATTTGTTAACAGGTCTCTCTTGTAAAAGAGATCCTAATTTTGTTTTTCATATTGAGGGCACAAAGAGAGATCTCACCAGGGAATCTGAGCATATGGCAAAGAGTTGAAAAGTCTCACTGGCACTACTGGAGGATAGAATTGGTCACGTCTTACCCTCACAGCTTTTATCTGGAGGCCTGAGCTAAGTTAATAGAGAAGTAGTGTCTATACAGAAGGAACTTCGACCATATGTTTCAGTAAACAGTCTCACATGCTAGTAATCCTGTACCGAGCTCTGAGCAATTCCAAAACCGGGATGAGCGATGCTCAAGTATATCTTAAAACCTCCAGTGTGGAGCCACAAACAGCACTTTTAATACAGACACAGCATCAGTCACATTGTGATTCTCTGCTGAAGATGGATGGCAGTGATACAATCATCTGCTGCTCAGTGACGACATTCAGCCTGGTGCAGACTCCTCCTGTCCTGCCACAGCAGACACACATACATACATGGGAATTCAGTAAATCAGTTTCTGTTCCCTCAGATCAGCAAAGGCTGCAAAATTTCTGCTTCCATAAGCATGGGAACACCCCCTCCCCCTTCCATCCACATAAACACACACACGCACGTGCACAGCGACAACGTGTGCCTTCTAACACAGCATCCACCAAGGTCAAATGTGCAGAGGTATATGCATCTATCATGATGGGCTTGAGTGATTCAATGGAGACGATCTCTGCTCATTGTGTCCACCTGTGCAGCTGCAAGCCAGATGCACAGAACCAATCCTGCACTCTCACATTATCTTCAGTGTACACGCACAGAGCATGATTCACACATAGAGGCCATCGCCATTATGCAACGCACACTGAGCCTTCCCACCCCCAGGAAATGCTCAGCACACTTGCCCGCAACAAAACATTGGTTGAGGAAGATATGAGCAAGGCAATGTTATGGTCAGCACACGTTACACTGGCTTTATGAGGAAAAAGCAAAAAATATGTATAATGTAAGAGGGTAAGTTGTTCATTAAAATAGAATAGAATATTCTACGGGTAAAGGGTAAGCTGTTTAGTATATCATTTTTATTGGGATGTGATAGTCATCAAATACAAAAGCAGTGAGTACAGTGAAGAGTACAATCTGTTGGAAGTTTCCCCTTTCTAAAACCACTTGTCTCCTCCTTTAAGCTTGTTTTCATTCTATTCCACAGTCTGACAGTATTTTACAGTAAACATATTCTGTATTCTCCATTTCCAATCTATTCTTCTTGTAGCAGTCTATACACGTCAGTCTGATATATCTGGCATTTAAAAAAAAAAAAAAAAACATCTTCACCTAATTTCAAAGATCTGTGGTTTTGAACAGAGTTTGACTGAACAGCATCCATTAGTAATAATCTATTTACATTTTTGTGTTAAATGTGTTATGTGTAAAGTGTAGATTCTTGGCTACATATTAGAAAATGACCAGGGATTTATTTTCCGTGGCAAATGCAAAATGACAGACATGATACATCTATATTGATAACATAAATCACTTAATCATTATGTGTAGTTTTTAAAATATATGCTACCCCATCAAACTCCACACAGACTGTCATTAGCAGATGCTTCATGAAATTCCAAAACATCAATTTTATTGACTACTTTGACCAAAAACTGTCTGCTCAACAATTCATCTACCCTGTTTATGTTGATCTCTTGTTACAGTATCTGCATACAGCCTTTAGCTAGTCTTGGGAGAGACAGACTGAGTACGCACACTGTTCAGTCAAATTCCAAAGCCTCACATCTTGAAGTCAAAGACGATGTCACCTCAACAAACCTCAAACAGCCAGAATCAGAAAAGTTTTCAGTGTTTTTTTACTGACCAATTTTATAGTGGAAATATAAGAAACTTAATTTAATGTTTAAGTTTAATGTTGGCAACACACCTTTTACTTACTCGATATTTATTTTTCTTAAAATAAAAAAACAATTTGAAACATGTAGCCATATGTTCACTCCCCTCTACCTGGTCATAGACCATGTTTTCTCTCAGTGATTCAGTCCATGTTAAATTAACTCAGAGACTGGCTCAGAGAACTTGGCAGTATTTCTGTACAGAATTGATGTTTGCCTTCCTTTTGCATAATAGAATTTCAGGTGGCATTTCTGAATGTGGAGGTGGGCTGTGTAAAATGACAGTTTTACAGTAGCATGATGGTTTCTCATGCAATGCTGCCTAGGGGTTGAATGTCACACACACATTATGGGTTTTTGCATTTTTTCTTTAGAGGCCTAGATTTCCCCGGGGTTCCTGATACTGGACTTACTCTAAATGAACTTTCCAGTCTCGTTCTGCCTGTGTTCCATGTTTTGTGGAGAGTGCTGAAGACATCAGCCACTGAAAATCTTTGCTTTGTACTAGTGTCAGATAAGGTTTAAGTGAATAGACAAATCACAGCTTTTCATTTTCATGCATTTTTGAAAAAGTCCCAACTTTTCTGGAAATTGGGTTTCTAAATTCAGAGTTACTAATCCAAAATATTTTTCGCATTCACACATTCAAATATTCCCTCTCATATGCAGCAGAATACCTCACAATAGGGCCAGGTTGAAATGGAGACCACCAGCAACCTCAGCAAGTTGGACTTTGATTGGTTTTATTTTGTCCAGTTATTATGTACAAGTCATTTAAAATATGCCTGGATTGGCTTGGGATGTCTCAACTCCACAACATAGACTCTAAGTTAGTAAGAAACTGGGGGTTTGCTTAGCTTGTCTAATCATATGACTTTATGATTTTTCTGCCCTGCTAAACTTAACTTATTTTATCAAAACTGTCATGTTGTCAACTGTCAACTCATTAAACATATTGTTATTAGGCCAGAGCAGAGGAAATAAGACCAAGAATTGTTATTAAGTGAAGTCCTCCAAATGCAGTAACATTGAGTTTTGGGTAAACTTTGTTTACAGCATCTCCTAGAGGTGCTATATTGGAGCCAAACCAGGCTGGACTTTATCAGAAAGAAGTGTTTGTGTCTCACCTGATACAACAGTGTAAGTAATTTTGTTTTTATCACCCTCAGTCATCATCAAATAGGAACTACTACTCTCTGGCATAGGCTTGTGTAAAGGACAGAAAATAATTGACAGCTTCAGTACAGTGCTTCATCACAGTACAAGAGTGTGACAAGCTAAAGTGCAGGACCTCACATCACATGATACAATACATGTGCAACAAGCAGAAGTGGCTGATGGCCGATAAGTGAGGTGTAGAATCTCAGCTTCTGCTGGCCTTTGGAACAGCTGAGGGGACTACACTTAAAGATATGATCTCCTCACCGCAGGCAACATTGCCAAATGAACACCACTAAATCTGTTCAAAAGGACAAGCTGGATTTCTGGAGATGGAAAAACTGTAGCACTTTACTCCACCATCATTAAAGCAGTATGGTGCATGTTATCCACTACATCACTGTAGTATAAAAGCACTTCCTACTGAAGCCACTTATACTCAGTAACAGCACAGAAAAGCCATGTAGAGGTCAGAAAAGGGCACTGTAGCAATCTGTTCCAGTACCACCTTATCACTTAGCATGTCATATCATGCTTTATTATGCCCACATATTCCTCAGTATTTAACACGGAAGAATGCAATTCTAGGCAAAATAGGTGCCTTGTATAAGTCAAATATAAAAAAATTATAAGCCTTTATTTCTTTTTATCTTTCTAGTCCTGAGCTAAAGACAAGTCTAGAAAGGAGACACAATGAAATAAAAGCTCAATGGTATTATCAGCCACAAACATGCACAGCAAGGCAAACATAGATACACTACAGTGCCAGGGTGAAATGAGTGATGGAGGCTATAAAGCCTAAGAGGAAGTTCTCTACCATGTGCACTTCAAGATAAACTAAACATAGTCTCCACCAACCCTAGTCCAAATAGTATTTTGTTAAATAACTATTTTCCTAACTAGCAAAAAGCTAGCCATTTCTGTAGGCTACTATAACAATATGAGCTGAGTAGCATGAATGTATTTTTAAATATTTATTATACAGATGGATTCAGGCCACATATCATTTAACCATCTGTAATACAGATCTGTCTCCTATCTGAAAGTTCTTTTAGTGTTCACCGTGTATATTATAAACTACTTTGTTTGAGCATATGTATTATTTACTGTTTGCCTGAGCACCAATTTTATCATGTATGAAGAGAACACCAACCCACTATTCTGTGATACACTGCCTTTCAGCAGTGTTGATCTGAAAACCACGACTTGAAAGCATCAGCAAAACAGCGGTAGCTACCCTCCAGTGAGGAATACCTAGCCATGCTGTATTCACGACGCGACTCTCTAGAGCGTGGAGAGTTAAATGTGGAAGAATTAAGAAAGGTATAGTTTCCTACCAATTCTATGTGTTTGGTGGATAATATATCTGGCGAATAGAAGTTAGTCAAAACAGTGAGCAAATGGTTTTGTATCTCTTTTCGCTTCATATAGAAGCAACGTCTCATTAATTTGACCCCAAAAATCAATGACGTTCGATTTGCGTTTTATCCAAAAAAACAAAAAAAAAAAAAGCAACTACGAATATGTCGCAAATGAATTAAGATCAAGTTAAAACGTCAAACAAACAGACGTATGACTTCCATGGCGAATAATGCAGTCTAGCATTAAGCAGAAATGCTGACCAATTAAGTCCAGGTGTCTCCACGGAGCGCACTTGACAGCTGGGAGAGGAAGCAGCACTGAATAAACACAGCTAAAGGCTGACGTTTCCTGTAACGTTAGGTGAAGTAATGGCATGGGTCTGTTTGGGACGTGACTGTGGAGCCATGTTCAGGCAAACAGGGACACCCCACATCATTCCTGTCTGCAAGGGCTTAGGACAATCCACATCATAACAACTGCAATTAACGGACTGAGGCTTCCAGAAGCCAAAACATCACGACAAACAGAGAATTAACCCTCCGCTTTGACCCCAGGACCATTCAAACATACTGACATGCTATACAACGCTGGTACATAGAAGTTGTAGAAAATACGTGTCGAATATGTAAAATGAAATGATATGATAAGCAGAATGTACGTACATGGGATGTGACGCGCTGACAGAAGGGGGCTGCTCCTCACTACTGGTTTTTGCGTCGTTGATTCTGCTCGAGACGGTGGTGTTGAAACTGTAGGGCGCACGCGCAAACGAAGTCGAACTCGATAAAGGGAGAACCCAATGACGTTATCAAGCAGCACAGCCAATCAGAGAAAGCGAGCAGCAGCGGCGTTGCGTCAAGTACGAGTGAATGTTACCGGATATTACCTGTAAAAATAAGAGTATGATGGCTGAACCCGAATAAAAACTATTTAATTTAGAATAAAATGTTCTGGGCCAAGGCTTTCCACGGGCCTTTTGTTAATGAGCTCCACTCATACAACGTAATAATTCTTCGGATTTATGTATTTACACTTTGTTTTAGAATGAAAACATTTTAGGTCATAAACACAACAGCAGTGGGAGTAACAGTACACTGATTTTATTTCTGTTCTTGTAAAATATTTTGAAAAAACTGTCAAAGTGAACATTACATACTCAACGCTGATCGGTCGGAGAATTAATGTTTTATTTTAGTGATTTGGTCGGAAATGTATTTGGTGTTCTGTTTAAAATTTACTGAATGTGGGAAGGGCGCCAGCCCACTAACAATAATTCAGGAATACAAGTATTTCTTTAAACATGATGATGTTATCCTTGTTTCGAAGTGAGTTTTAAGAAACCACTTTCTTGTGACAATTTACATAGAACATACTTTACACTTATTATAGTAAATCTATCAATTGCCCTTCTCACTCACCTACATGGTTTGTGCTTGAACTGAAAAAAATAATTCAACCTGAGCAAAACGTCAAGAGAGTTTTTATTTATTTGCAATGAAAGTATTGTTTAATTATGACAATGTTATGAAATACATGTTATTTAATTAAAACAAGCTGAATAAATCAACTGAAAGCTCTGACAGTAGTGAATTGCACCATACATGCATCCTCAGTGCAGTTTCACAGCTTGCAGAGATCAGTTTCCAACTTTGGATGCTCGGGCTGCAGCTTCTAACTGTTCCAGCTTTTGAGGGAGGGTGACAGTAGCAAAATGGACCCTGTTGTCCTTCAGTTTTTGTTTCACAGTCTGTGTTAGGCCGAGCACCATGTACTCCTGCTTTTGCTTGTCATATTGAGGCCAACTGACCAGACCAGGACCACTTGGAGAGCTGAAGAGACATTCAAACATGTCAGTTTCAGACAGCATACAGGCATGTGGCAAAGAAAAACACGTGGACAAAATTATTGGTACCCCCTTTAAAGAAATAAAAACCCACAATGGTTACTGAAATAACTTAAAACTGACAAAAGTAATAATAAATCAAATTTTAATAATAATTAACTAATGAAAATCAGACATTGTTTTTAAAATGATTCTATTAAACCACAATTTAAAAGCAAACTAATTAACAATGTTTATTGATAAAATGATAGTACCCTTAACTTAATATTTTGTTGCACAACCTTTTGAGTTAATCACTGCAATTAAGCGATTTCTGTATCTTACAATGAAAGTTCTACACTAGTCAAAAGGTATAACGGCTACTCTTTGGGCGGCTTCTCCAGACTGCATGTTACAGGTCTTTCCACAGATATTCAATAGAATTTACATCAGGGTTCATAGAAGGCCACTTCAGAATAGTCCAATGTTTGCTATTTTGTTCTTAAAGTGCCCTTTTCTTTGTATGCTTCATTTTTGTGTCTGTGAACACAGAGCTTATGTGAATTGCGAGAAAGTTCTTTTTAAGGGGTACCATCATTTTTGTCCAGGCTAGTTTTATTAGTTTGTTTTTTAAAATGCTTCTGATGAACCACAATACAAAAGCAATGTCTGATTTTAATTAATTTTCAGTAAATTTTAATTTAACTGTACCAACAATTTTGTCTACTTGTGTATGTTTGTTACTAAATGTGAGAGAATGTAACAGTAATTACAGAGGCAAACTGTAGCATCGGCGAATGATATCAAACTCAGGAGGGACTACTTTGGTTCCTGATGCGGGGCTAAAATTGAATTAGTGAGCATTGTTAAGAGTTAAACTCAGAAAACCAAAACAACGAAAGGACCAATTCTGAAAGCTTAGAGCCGAGGGGAACTGCAGAGTCAGACAATCATTCTATTTGGGTTCATCCCTGTAAGTGACTCCTTTATTTTTCTTTCAGCCTTTTCGTTTCTGTCATTTCTATTAATGTACTGATTAGTGCAGCTTTAATGATGTTGCCTGTCTTAGTTCTTACTCACCCAGTACGAGCAAAATTGGCCCAGTATGCCATCATGGTCCTGCAAAACCCTTCATCCTCCATGGTAATGTTGCCTAAAGATGGAGCAAAAGGAGTTCCTTAAAAAATCAACTACTGATATCCATCAATCATCTCCTGACTTCACACCTGATATTCACTTTATTTTAAAATAGCTACTCAGGTCAAATAGGCACGAGTAACTTCGATAAAAGCTACCTCTGATCTTTATATTGCCGCTCCAGAAACATCCTCCAAACATGAAGATAACATCATCTGCATGATCTGCTTTCACAAAGCTGGGTCTGGTGTTTTTGAAGAACTCAGCACTGTGCACAAACTCATACATGTAAACTGGAGCACCTGCATCTAAAGACACAGAGAAGAGAAAAGACAAGAGGTGGACGCTTGGGCTTAAATTAGGGTCAATAATAAATTTCTCTTTGCAGGTCATTCTAATTGTTCATTACCACAGTTAGTGATACATACAGAGGCATTAAGATGGTCCTGTCTCTCAGAATTTATGGCAAAACAGCTAATGTGTAACAAGTGGCTTTGTCATGTGCTTTCTATTGGCTGCTTTCACCCAGTCCACCTCCAACTACTATTTCAGGGTAAATGAAAAATGTTTCATATACTCATCCAGCCAATAATTTTATTTCAGTTCTAGAGTAGTTCTTCTTGTATTCTGGTCTATATGAACATATTATGTTTTGCCCCCACTGACCTGAGTGGTATCCAGCCACTTTGACAACAGGCAGTGTCATCAGTAGGTCTCCCATGATTTCAGTGAATTTGTCTCTGATCTCCTCTGGTGTGTTGGCATCTTTGAGGTATTCATCAGCTATGATGCTGTTAATATAGGACGCCTGAGACAGAGCAGAAGGTTGTACCATCAGATTTCCCTCTGAGGTAGTGCTGTTCAGGAATTCAAGAATTGTTTTTCAGCCCATTGGCAAAAATAATTTTGTGACCTCTTATCAGCCAGTGAACCAAATACAGTAACTACAAACAGGCTGCTCATCTTTTGGGATACTTTGACACTTAGGTTGAATTTGATACTGATAAAACAGAGTAAAAATATTTTTTGACATTTGTGAAAATTGACTGCAAGCTTGGAAGAATTTCTGTGGCAAAGGGTGTGGATATTTGGCCTGTCAGGGGCCCATGATTTAAAGAATAATGGCCAACCCTTACCAGCTGCAAACATCTTAAAGTAACTAACCATTCATTGTCAATAGACAGCCAGCCATAACACAAGTATTGGGCATGATTAAACACATGTCTAAAAGGGCTCTTGATGATTATGGTTTTTGTACGTTTTGAAAATAATCCTTAATTTGCTGTATTGAACTCTGATATTCAGCAAAGGGTTGGCCATTGCCATTATTTCTTGTGGTTTTCTATCTTTTCCTTAAAATACAATAAACAGTAATTTTAATTTTAGTGCCAATCAATCAACAGTTTTCAAAGTTCTCATTAAGAAGCATCAACAGTGATTATGGAGCCTACCCCTGCAGGGTTGAACATATTAATCACTGGCAGCACAGACTCTCGGTTCATCCCGTTCACCCAGCCAGGAGGGGCAAAACTCTGTGGTCAACAGGAGACAAAGGTTCATATTTAATTTAAGACTGATATGAAAGTTCAGTGACACAAACATATGTGAAACTAGAAAAGCGGCTGTCACAGAGGTTCAGGTATATAGACTGCGAATAATTACAGTGAAAGCAGTGACATGTGTGTGACCTGCGGCAGGATCCATCCAAACTCATGGTTGGTGATTCCCATCATTACTGGAATCTTCAGTACTTCTTTCCTTTTGAGAAGCTCCTCTGCCAAGTCGGTCAGAAACACACCATCCACCACAGCTCCCAGGTAGATTTTACTCTGAACATACAAATGTATGAAATCAAATCAAACTTGGAATAAGTGTTGGTTAAACAGCTATGTTCACAAGCTGCCATCTTGTGGCAAAAACTAAAACATCTAATGTGGAATTTTACTCAGTGGATGGACTTGAAGTTTGGTTACTCCATCACATGCACCAGATCTATATCTTAATTGCAGCTGGTTTCCTTGCATAGTCAGGACGAATATTGTGTGGATGTGAATAATTTAACTTAAACTATACTGTAAAAACAAAAGGACTCAGGAAATCCAAAATAGAATACACAAAATTAAACATGATGTACATAGTCAAAATAAAGTTGAAAACCTGTATAACATCAGCTTGTACAGTTTCAAAATTCCCATTTACCTTTTTGGCTGCCTCAATGAACTCGTCCTTATTCTTTCCTCTCCAACACTGGGCCATTTCCTCTGTGGTGCTGTGGTCACACCCAGTGAGATTCGCTATAGTCTAGATAGTAGAAATGTTAACACATTGGTAAATGTAGCCTGATACAAGACGTCTCTCTGACTTTGCTGACATTTTCTCTACCTTACTCCTAATGTTTATTTAGTTCAGTGAAAATTGCAAATATTATTATTAGCACATTTTGGAAAGACAACTACAAACTTCCTTAAACTCTCAAACACCTACAGCCATGTTCAATGTTAGTAAGTCCAGGTTTAGTTTCTTTTTATTTTATTTAGTCTCCTTCTAATTGTGCTGTTATGGACTTTAATTTTTCACATGCTAAGTGAGACCTGTAGGCTCTGAGATAGAGCTCCTGGGTTTTTGGAATTTCTCTGAGCATTGTGCAGTCTGACCTTGAACATGCTGGGACATTCACCCCTTTTGCACTATAGTAGTTGAACTGAACTTGTTTGGAAATTGTTTTCTAATCCTTTCCAGATTGATGTGCAACGGCAGTTCCTTCTTTAAGACTATTGCTTATTTCTTTTCCTCTTGACATTGTGGCAACACTCAGTTGAATGCTCTAGACCAGAGACCACTAACAGGCGGACCGCGATCCGGGTCCGGACCCGGACCCAGAAGCCATCCCATACGGACCCGGACCTACAGCCAAATCAGTCATGATTTAAAACCTGACGGGGCGCTTCTATTTTCACTGGCGCAGCTTTTGTAGCCTTTACGGTATTGATTTAGTGGATGAGGAAACGCACAGACCAATTGCATGCAAAGTTAAGCCATCCCCCATGATACCACTCAGCCAATCAAGTATGTGCATTCCAGGCGGTAAACATACGACTCAACAGTGTAGACAGACAAAGAGTTAGAGGAAGGTTACACATGAAAAGACTGTAGAAAGAAAAAGAAAAATAGCGATACATGTAGAAAACAAAGGGAGAGAAACGGGCGACTGTCTCATATGTTCAGAAACAGTGGCTCACGTTAAAAGTGCCAATGTGAAACGTCATTATGAGACAAAACATAAGGTTATGAACAAACATACCCACTCAAATCTGAAGTGAGATCACAGAAAATAAGTAGTCTCAGAGCCCCAGTATGAGCAGTCCACCAGGATCCTGAGCCACACACTCACTGCCCAACAACGTGCTCATGAGTGTTCTCTCAGAGCTGCTTGGATTTTGGGTCAACACAAAAAGCCAATTCCTGATGGAGGGGTTGTCAAAGAATGCATGAGTGCAGTAGCTGAAACACTACTTGAGGGAAAACAAAAACAAGAGCTTTGTGATAAGATAAAGCAAATACCCATGTCAGCATCATCTGCCACAAAGAGAGGTGATTAACTCATTTTTGATATGCAGTCCTACTTTTATTTAGTTAATGAGAGAACATATCTACAGTCATATATACTGTATGTGTTCAGTTCTATGTTACATGACAATAAATATTGTCAAAAGTTTTTTTTTTTAATTGTACTGAATTCATTTGATTTGACAGTCAGGTAGTGATTACATGCAGACGTTGATACAACTACTAGGCTACTTAAATGTATATCACACTAAGACATTATGACCTTCCGGTCCTTTGCTTCAAGACATTTCCTCTAACTGGACGTCTTTAAATTTTAGTTTTATAACCGTGCTCTTGACCAACAAACTGCCAAAACTTCTGCTTTTATAGACATATTAAGACCTGCTGATGATCAAATCAATGTTGCTGCAATGTTACCTCCTTACTGCTTCCATAGGATTTCAGAGGGAGTCATTATTGGCAACTCTTTCTTGTTTTGGTTCATTTTGTAAAACATGTAAACATTGTCACAGTTAAAAAAAAGTTAAGTTGTTAATCTGAGGTTATATTTTACAAATATTAAGATACACTGCTCAGTCAATTTTTATTATTTCTCCCAAAATAACAGAATTAAAAGAGTGGGGTACTAACTGTTGAACATGCATTGTATACAGTGCCCTCTAAGTGGGACTGAGACTGGAGGTGTCAGGGTTGGTGTATGAGGGTGGAACCAAGTAAATAGAGAGTGACTGAGGGTAAATGGGGTTTATTGAAGCAGAAAAGAAAAGTAAAAAAAAAAAGTATAACTCAGGACAAGAATAACTAAAAATCATAAAGGAGGTCAAAATCTACATAGACAAAACTAGATAACATGACTAGCAGAGAAGCAGGGAAGGGAATTATTAGGAAGTTGAACATGACTAGTACAATGTGAACTAGGGAAACTAAATCTGCTGATGAGAAAAAAAAAATCACACACACTGGCTAAACAAATTAATACTAAGACCGAAACATGAAAAAGGTGGAACTAAAGCATGACAAATTACATACACAGAGGTCAATGAAACAAAATATTAGCAAGAAAACTGGGGGATAAAACTAACCGAAAATGAAGTACAAAAGCAGTGCCATGGGGAGAAATATGCGCGAGAGAAACTGCTAAGTGGAGTTCAAAGTACAACATAAAAGTGGCAGGAGTCTCCGGGAGTGACACTGACAGTGTAGACACATAAGGGAATAACAAGTGCAAATATAATAAAGGGGGTGTGCGCACAGTGAACAACCAAACCAGAGAACACAATTCTGTCAAAATGGTGCGTACAATCAGGAGCCTAGATATACAAAGGACTAACAGGGGCAAGAACAAACAAACCAACAGGGGTGCGCATACAGGAAACAACAGAACCATGATAACACAATGTGTCAAAAACTGTGTGTGCAAACAGAAGCTTGCATACGAAAATTTAAAGGTGCACACTAACCGACTAAACAAGAGCATGGGTTCCAATTAATCAGGAGGCAAATGCATTAAAGAGAAAGGATCAGGATAAATGACTCAAATAACACATGGAGAAAACTATAAACTAAAACTTCAGGAAACAAAGCTCACAAACAGGCACCCACAAAACCCCAAGAAGCTCAGAGTTCATAGTGGAGATCTGACAGGGAGGGACTCTTGCAAGGAGTTTAAATAGACAGGGTACAAACAATCAAGGCCGTTGATGAAAAGTGAAGTTGCTGGAGTTGCTGAACTATGGCAACAGGAAATGACACAGGGGGAAATATCAAAATAAAAAAAAGGAAGAGGAAGAATAGCTGGAGTACAACTGAGAGGGAGAGACTGAGAGGCGGAGTGTAGGTACGGGAATTGATGGGCAACTGGGTTTAAGAGTGGGCAGAATGGGACAGAGATGGTCAAGGTCGAGGGTAAACACAGTCCGAACTGGGATTCATGACAGTAGGATTGCCACTGCTAATACCAACAGGTCAAACATCAAATCCAAGTATTAGTTTCCATAGTTTAAAAATAACGCTATAGGTGAATGTCTGTTAGTCACACAGGTTCGCAGCTGTAACCCAATGGCAAGGTGTTTGAAAAATTGCAAAGTCAAATCTATAATGTGACTATAATCAGTGCCTATAATTGAAGATTGAACTAAATTTTGAATAGCAAAAATTACATATTAATTAAATTAATTAATTAAATTAATCTAAAATTACATTCTGACAGTCAGAATTCCATTGTATGGAGTTCTGAAAATCACCAAAATATGTGTAAATATATGTTAATAATACTGATTTTAATTTTAAAAAATCACAATGTCATTTTTGACCTTTACAACATATCCTCACTCCCTTTATAGAAATCTTAAAGGAATTGCAAATTGTCAGCAGTGATCTTTAATTACAGACAATCTTTTAAATGTGTAAAAATATCTTTTAATACTCATCTGAACTCCTGTGTTAGAGGATGTTCAGACTTTGCCACAACTGGCTGATTTATTACAAACACTGTTCAGTCTGTAGTGAGAAAACCCTGTTGCCACTACAGGTCAATAACAGCATAATCCTTTTTACAAATTGAAAGCAGAACATTCCTATGTTGTGTTCTATTGTACATAAAAAACTGTCTTTTACTCACACCGGACCAAACACACTTTGGATTTGTTTAGCACCAGGAATGTTGTCTAAAAACTGACCCAGCTGGAAAATCCCCAAAGCAAATGTTGTCTGGCCCTTGGTCCCACGTTGACTGACACAAAACATTGCTGAAGCATTCATGTAATAAGGTGCATTTGTGAAAATGGCCAGTGATTATTATTGCAAAATGTGGAAACAGCAGATCAAATGGATGTAAATGGGGTTGCCCTTGTGTCTGACTGGTTTTCTGCCCTATAATCATGCAATGGAACAGCAGGCAACATTTTCCAGCTAATAAGCTCTGACAAGCTCAGTGTGTACTGGCAGCAGTGAAAAGCAGGTGGCTATTTAGGAGCTAAAAAATAACAAAGACAATGTACAGTAATGTTCTTTTGTGTGTATTGTTTGTCTACATAAGTGATTGTTTGCTAAGACTTTCATCATAACTTAATGAGCTGATCAAATGTCAATTATGTGAATGTCTTAATTCAGGACCAACAAATGGCAAAAAATGCACAAAACTTTAGGTTCTATAGCTACAAATACATATTCAGAAAAATACGCATATGTTGGAGAAGTTTTCCTTTACATGTTTAGTATTATACATATTACTGTACCTTGGCAAAACTTAAAGGATCATTTGAAGTGTAGGCTCCGAGCATTGCTACTCCACTTTGAAAAATTGCCCTCTGAAACAATCCTTTGGCTTGTGGAGACAGAGTCTGTTCAAAAGGAAAGAGATATACAGTATGTAATCCCTTGATAGATGAACATGATGAATGGGAAATAACAAGATTAGCATTGGGTCATTTAAAGAATATTTATATAGATTTGCAATCGATCTTTCCTTTTTCCAGTGAATAATTTTCTTTACCAGTATGGAGGCACTGATGGCCCCTGCAGATTCTCCAGCAACTGTGACAGATTCTGAATCACCTCCGAATGCTTCAATATTTTTCTTTACCCATCTCAGAGCTGCCAGCTGATCCAAGAAGCCCCAGTTGCCCTGAGCATGTTCGTCTCCAGTGCTTTGGAACAAGAATAGTCAAAACACAAATCATTTCATCTGGAAAATTCTGTGACAGAAATGTGGTTAACAACACAGTTTCCTACCTCAGGAAACCAAGAAATCCAAGGCGATACTGAATAATAACCATTATTATGTTTTCATAAGCAGCTAATGGAGCACCATCATACTGAGAAGCTGAACCCATTGTTAGACCTCCTCCATGGATCCACACCATTACCTGACACACAACACAACATAGGTCAAAAATAGGTGTAAGGTTGTAAGGTTCCTCAGAGTACTGAACGTAAAGCATCCATCTAGATGAACTACTGTTAGACACCATATTTTTAAGATTTGTATGCCCAAATACAATAAATTCAGTTTTGTCTGAATTTAGAACTAAGTAATTAAAGGACAGACTTTATGTCTTTCAGACATCCTTGACGTTTGAAACATTTATTGGTTTTATCTGGTTTTATAGATAAATATAACTGGGTGTCATTTGCATAGTAATGGAAATTTATGTGTGTTTTTTAATATTGATGCTCAAAGGAGACACGTATAAAGTGAAAAGTATGGCACCTAGCACAGAGCCTTGTGGAATTCCATAAATAGCTTTTTTTGCATGAACCAAATTGGAATCTATCTGATAGATAAGATTTGTAAATACATTTTAAGTCTTTAAGTGCTGGAGCTGTTGTACATGAAGATTTAGCTGTAATAATTATGGGGAGAATCTGGTATAATGCTTCCCTAATAGAAATTTGTTTCTCAAAGAAAGTCAAAGTCATTGTTGCTGAGAGTTAACAAAAAACTAGGATCAACAGAGCTATGACTCGTAAGTCTGGGTACAGTGCTAAAAAGAAAACAGAAGTTTTTCCTCTATTAATGATCAATAATAAGCTGTCTGGCTGTTATGGAGGCCTTTTTTGTATACTGACTTTCTTTCCGGTTTAATAAACTACAACAACCATCCCCAGTTTAATAATATGTATTCTTCCCAGGGACTCAGTGGTAGAGCATTGGGTTGGGATGGTGAAGGCTGCAGCTTCAAATCCCATCACACCAGGTGTGGCCCTGCCAAGCCACTAAGCGCCACCTTGGTGTTGGTCCCAAGCCTGGACAAATTGGAGGGTTGTGGCAGGAAAATTTATGCCAAATCAAGGTGTGCAACACATTCCACTGTGGCGACCCCTAAAAGGACAAGCCGAAAGCTGTTGATCATCATTATTCCTTCTTTCTAGGTTAAACAGGTGAAATGTCACTTCCTTTCCAGCTTATGTGATGCTTGTTTTAAGTTGTTTGTGAATTGTACCATGGAGCTCGTCTCCTCTGATTCAGTGCCTTCAACAAGATAATTAACTTGTATGGGAGTAAAGTTAAAGTGGCTACTCTCCACTGTATTTATACAAGGTGGTGAAGTAAATAATAAATAAATAATTACTTTAAAATTGTTTGTAGCATTTTAAGATAAACGCCTACTGTAGTGGAATTTTTTTCTAACCGCTGTAAAGTCCATTATTGTTAAATTCTTAATAAATGATATCCACATTGTCATTCCGCTTAAGACAGATTTTGCCATTGGGAATTGCAGTGATACTGTGTAGGACTGTACTGAGTGTTGTTCATATGTCATGTCTTTAACCCACCGGCAGTTTGTCCCCTTGCTTTGCTTCAGCTGGAGTGTACACGTTCAAATACAGACAGTCCTCCGAAATCTCTGGTGGGGTGAATTCTATTGACATGGTCCTAGAAACATTGCTAACTATTTCCAAATCCTGGACACACCTGAAGTAGAAAGAGAGAAGAACTGTGTGTCATTCACAGAGAAAACCCTGTTACTCAGATGTTGTTATGTCGCCCATAATTACATAGGGGGCTGCTGTGTGCAGTCTCTCTCCCCCTCCCAGGGCTCTGCATCCTGGGGAGCAGCCAGACGGAGGGGTCCAACAGGGGGCCGGGCAAAAGGGATTCCCAGGTATTGCTTCACCCTCCTCTCTGTGCCCTTCACTGTCACATACTCTCCTCGTATTCGGCCATTTTCCAGAGACACCACAAGGTCAGTGCTCCCTACTGAACAGAGAACAGATTTGAGTTTTTGTTGTGGTACTGTTATTCCCCTCGTTACTTTTACTACCAATCATTTAGCATGTTATACCTTTTTTTTTTTTTATTATTGTTTACCTGCAGAAACGTCCTGCAAGAAACATTAATAGCTAATAACAGTGGACCTTGTGGCTGTTTTTATCAGTAACTCAGTCGGACTGATGCCCAGAGAAATCAATTTCCTAGTGTTTTAACTTTTTGTCTTAAAGGGCATTTTAGACCATGTGCTCGGTGCTTTAATTTCAATAAAGATTTTAAAGTGCTAATTCGTGGAGCAAAACGTTTTTGTTTTTTTTCTCTGCCACCCCTAATCTATTCTGATGAGGGACAAAAATGTGACTTTAGGACTTTAATTTTAAATATTAATCAGATATTTAATCCAATGTGCACCCTTCTTCTGATGTTTCAGTTCACTCACACACTCAGTGCTGGTAGAATGAACTGAAGCTGAGCGTGGATAAAGGGTTCTGGTTGCATTAGTGCCTTTTGGGGGAGAAAGTCTTTCACTGCTAAGTGGAAACTTTAGGCATTTCTACATTTCTACAACATTTCTAAGACAAATGTGACATTTAGTGACAGCTGGAGCTACTACTGCAACTTGATCATTTTATAAAACATCAACAAACTGTAACAGCCCAATAAAAAAATCATTGTAGGTTTGTGATATAGAGTAGAAAATGTTACAGTGTAGCATGTGCACTGAAGAAAGAAATCAAAATACCTACCCCACCGCTTCTTTTTCTGTGAACCCACTGTCAATACATGTTGTTAGTGTGAGTGACTTTTTCACACACACATGCACACACACACGCACACACACACACACACACATATGCACACATGCACACACACACACACACACACACATATACACACTAACAGAATGCATGTCAATACTTGAATTAGTTGGCAATTTGTACATATGACCATGTTTTTTCAGTACAGTAACAAGACAAGACAAATAAATTAAATACATAATATAGCTGCATTTTGTTTTTGTTAGATATCTTAAGATCCAAGAAAACAGTACAATCAACATATGCATCTGTCCTCTGTCTGCAGTGGCTGGTGGCTGACAATGTTCTGCCCTAAAATGAAGTCAGATAGAATAAATTGTTACCTGTTGCACCTTCTGGTATCTCTGTAAGCACAAGAAGCAGATACACGATGAACAGTGCTGTTCTCATTCTGACTGAAGAAGAGGAAAAGACAAAGAATCAAAGTGAACTTTCAGCAAAATAGCCCCTGTCCTGGACCTCTAGGACCTCCCCTCCAACACACATGTTTGCACAGCTATCTCTGTGAGGACCCTCATTGGTGTGATGCTTTGCCATTGATCCAACCTTAAAGCTAGGCAGTACATAAGTATACATTTGAGTGTTTTCCCAGTACAATACCTAGTCTAACTATAACATACAGGCAGACCATGATAAAATAATGAGGAATATGTAAAAACAGGAAGAATGTAAAATTTGAGAAAAGTTTTAGAAAATGTATATAAAAAAAGATGCAACGATTTGCAAATTATTTAAAACTTTATTTTGAATGTATATAACACAAAGACATATTGATTTTGGAAAGTGAGACACTTTTTTTTTTAAAGGATTTGCTTATTTTGAATGAAATTTGGGCAAGTTGGAATGGGGCAACAAAATATATAGTAATGCTAAACAATTTTAAAAAGGAAAAAACACCCTAATGGAATGTGTCAGAACTAATGAAGTTAATTGGCAACAGGTCAGTATTATAATTAGAAATAAAAAGAGTATCACAGAGAAGCTGAGAAATGGGGCGAAGTTCATTGTTCTGAAAAAAACAATATTATGAAGTTTGTAAAAGTAAAAGTAAAAATATTTGGGGATTTCCTGATCCATGGTTCATAATGTCATAAGAACATTCAGAGAATTTGGGAAAATATCTGTACACAAAGGACAAGGCCAAAAACAAGTATTAACAATTGGTCGTGATCTTTGGTGGAAATCAATGCATGAGCTCAGGAACCTCTCTGAGAGTAATGTCATCAAAAGTCAATGCTGAATGACATATGCAGATATTAAAACATATGCTGCCATTTCAAGGAACATTTTGCTTATTTTAGCAAGAAAATGGCTCAGAAGTAAAAGAGTCCAGGTGCTAGTGGTACTGAACTGTCTGCAATCCAGGTCCTGAACTGTTGAGCAGTAGAAATCCTGTATGAAGTAAGAATGAGAAAAGGTTTGTTTTCACAAAATTTTCACAAAAGCAGTCGGTTTCATCACTTTCCAAACACAGTGTTTAAAGAAGAGGAGATTCTATACAGTACTAAACGTGCTGCTTTCCCAACTTTTGAGATGTGTTACTGGCATCAAAACCAAAATTAGCAAAACCAATTAAACTTCTAATTTTCAACATTTGATATGCTGACTTTGTGCTACTTCAAAAATAATTTTGGAATAATGGAATTTGCTTTGACAATGATCTGTACTTAGTTTCAGCACATTTCTACTTTACTGAACAAAGTGCTTTACAACGTTGTTTCTCATCATCCAGTCACACACACTAACAAACTGATGATGGCATATCTGTGCTTTTTGTTTGAATTTTACATTGTTTCCCAACTGGTTCCCAGCCCTCTCTGCCCTCGGATCCATCTTTTGCACATGTACAGCCCTCAGCTTGACTCTCTCTCTCTCTCTCTCTCTCTCTCTCTCTCTCTCTCTCTCTCTCACACACACACACACACACACACACCTGGGTGATGGCTTGGCCTCACCCTGTCTTTACACATCTGATTCCTGTTGTAATCAAGTCCCACACACATACACTATTTGCCATCCACTCCATTTCCCCTTTGCTGGATCCGTGTTAGTACATTACTGTAGCTATCAATTCCCCTGTATTGACAGGACTCTGGGTTTTTCCCTGTTTGCCATGGGCTTTGTTGATTCAAGATGAGATCTAGTTTGCATTCATACTTGTTATGAATGCAAATACTGGTCATATTCTTATGCCAATCCCTCTGTGATATTTTTTTTAGTTGTGAGGCAGTGGAGCTAACCACTCCATCACCATGCTGCTGCTGTCAGTAAATAATGTGGCTAAATAAGTAAAATTAGCAATGTTTACACAATCATGCATGAGTAATTATAATCCTATTATGTCATTTTACATATTATATACTTTTCTTTTTAGATCTTAAGGTATATTTTGTATGCCTATGTTATCAACTGGATAAATTATAGCTCAACTAATTTATCTTCAGATTCACATCACAAATCATTAAATGTGAGAAAATTTTTTTTACTGGACTTCAGATGATTTGCAGATGAAAAAATCTTTGCATTCATTAAACTTAAACTTCATACTAACTGCTTGCCCTCTGAATATGTACCCACGGTACGGATGTATACACGCTTCTGTTCATAGTGCAATCAAGGAAATGGGCAGGAACATATTTGACACACTGTATGTTAAATATAAATAATGATGGGAATTCTGGACCATAGCAATGATGTTTTGTATCTGAATGAACATGAAAAAGTAAAACAATTATAACACTGTAGCTGCTGCTGCACATACACACATCAGTTCACTAAGACCTGCACATGGTCATCTGTTGAGAGTCAGTCTGACCCTTAGGATCTCCCAGACAATATAGTGGACTGCAGAACAGGAAACCAACTTACTAGATCTTTATTCTATATACATACACTAAATGATTTGTTTTATAATTACTCTTGCTGAGGTTGAAATGTGTTGGTTCGCTCCACGGTTTTAGGCTTCGTGGTTCTTGAACGGGACTCGTTCACAAAAGAGAACATCATGACAAGTCATCTCCCTGTCAGCTCTCACTCCCTTCACAGCTGGGACACATAAAGTAAACCATTAGCCAAAGTGGAGCTGTCAGAGTGTTCATCAGCTCAGTCTTTGTGGTGTTTCCTACTCTGCTGGTGCTTGTCGGACCCCCATCAATGGTGGTTTGGCCAGTTGTGCATGTTGCAACCTGTTATGAGACATATCCTTTATTAGAAGTAGTTATAAACAGTCTGTGGTGAGTGAGAGTGTGGTGAGAGCCAACAGTCTTTGGTGGGACCTGACACAGCAGTTGGTCTTCATCAGTTTGACACCACCTTGGTGTGTCCTGCATGGCCCTTAACCCCAAAACCAAGTGAACCATCAAAAAAAGGCTTTAAACTTTGCTTAATATATCCAAACCGATACATGTGAATACATGAGAGTTCAGCCATCATAAGCAAGCACATTATGTCACAACCACAGCTATACATAAACAGTACAGTCTCCATTGATTTGGCCTCTAGTGCAGCATATGCAGAACTCTAACTGCTGTGTCAAATTACTAAAACTTAGTCTTTAACCACTGAATCTCAGTGCTGAAAAAATTGTATTTTTACTTTATACTTTATATAATGTACTGTTTGTTTTTACTAACTAATGATTACCTGTATAAGGTGTGTTCAGTCAATGAGAAGCTGGAAGATTTCAATTCAGTTTCCCTACTTTACCCTTGTCTAAGATCAGATCTTCCAGCTTCTGATGACTGAACACACCTTATCCAGGTAATCAGCAGTTGCTAAGAAAAGGGATAGATAGAAAACAAAAACGACAGCAGCTATGAAGTGAGTACCACTGTACTAAACACAATATCCTCTGACTTCTAGTAAATGGCAACTGATGAGAAGCTAAGAGGTTCTGAGAATAAATTCTATAATAAACTTTATTATTTGACTGGAGGAAATGAACTGTTCATAATATGTTGACACATTGCCAGTTGTTGTATGATTCTAAAAAGCTAAGGCATAAAGAATATCTTGACAGCTGGTTAAAATTCTTCTAGTGCATTGTAGGAAAGTGGTTTGATAAATGGAGGATCTATGGCCATAGAATAAATGTGATGACTAGAAGTATATAATTAATTTTAATATTTGACCAAAAAAAAATTTCTTATTCCCTTGATTGTTAATAGGTGCTGGTTGTATTAAAAAAAGTAAAAACAAAACAAAACATTCTTGTCGACTAAAACACATCAAGGAGCCACATCAACTAGCTTTCTATGGCTTTATGTTAGGATGTAAATCTATGTTGTTAATTCCCTATATTACAATATATATCTGCTTTTAGCTGAAAACCTTTACATTATTGGTCTGAGGTTTGAGAATAACTTGTTTCTCTTTAGTTTTTTTTTTAGTCTTGGATTTTGTTTGTGGGTACCCCTTCTTGGCTAGTTATTACTTATTAGTTTTCAGGTTTTTTTTAATTACTTCAGTTTTTATTTTAAGTAGTTTTTAGTAGTAGAACCACTCATTATTTAGTGAGTGTTAATGAGTGTTCTCTTACCCTCCTTTTGTAGTGATTTTTTTATTTTTTTGCCTATTTGTTTAAAACATTTTTTATTTTAAGTTTATAACCATTATCCCTCCGCTGGCAGTCCCCTCTCCTAGGTCCTTAATATAAAACACATCTTTGTTTCAAAAGCAGGTTGACCACAATTACAAACTTCATAGTGTGAGCAACAAGATAATACGATCTGAACTGAAGGTTCCTTTCAAGTGATGTCAGCTGGAGGCATTTTTTTTCAGCTAGATGAAGAGATATTTTAATATAGGGAAGTTTAATGGTGTTTGGTAACTCAAACTAGATCCAAAAAAGCAAGTTTAAATGCAGTGAAGGCATCCTTTAATTGTGATACCCTGCAGTTTGTCCTAATCCCAAACTATAATTAGAAGGTAAAGGCCTCGATAAAGATTTTCTCAGAATTCTCAAACTTTGTGGTGATTTAAAAAAAAAAACTCCTGTCTTTAATCTTAGAACTTGGAGTTTAAACATTCTGTGTTTAAAGTCTAGAGTTTAATAAAAAACACATTTTTACATTGGCTTAATGGTTTTATAATGCTCTTCCATGTTATTGAGTCCTTTGTTGGCTTTGGCCTTTCCAAAGGATTTGTTGATAGAATGATAGGATAGAATGACATCAATCTTTTGAATAAGGTAGTTACACTTTACAGAAAGAGTCATAGAACTGGGGCCCAAACCAAGACCTGCTGCTTTAACCTGCAGGGCCAGATAACCTTATATAAAGTCTACTGTTGTTGCTAGTGCCATGGTTTTGGTAGAACACTGTGAAATTGTTTTGTCTAACAAATTCAAACATCTGTTATTTCAACTATTATGTACTTGGCTTCTTTTACTACTGTGCTTTTTTTTCTTTTTAAACAAATATCACTGATATGATAACTTTAAGCTTCTCCTTGGGATTTCAGTTTGGAATAAGTACTATCACAGTATTTAGTAAATCGCATTACAATCAGCCAAGAGGCAAACATGCAGTAATTTCCAGTTAGACAGGCAGCAGACAGCACAAGGTCCTAAATATCTACACGCTAGGGCCATAACACCCTTGGTTATGAGATAGCAACTATAATTACCACAAATATAGGTCAAGCATCGACACAATAGCAAGAATGTGTGTGAATCCTCTAGTTATGTACCTGGTTTTCTGCATTCATTTGTCATAAGGTGAGGTGGTCTTGTGATGTGTGTGTGATGTGATGCACAGACAAACACAACGTGCTTAAGCTAATAAAACAAACACTTTTTTTATTTTTCATGTCTTTACTGAACAGTCATGAAATGTTCAAGGAACAAGCATATGCATTTAACATCATTTTGCAACAATAACCTCAAACTTCCTGCAGTGGAGTAAACTTGTAAAATGTTCAGGAGGAACTTTGGGTCATGCTTCAGCTCACATGTATACTTGGTGTCTGCTGAGAATACAAGTCTTGAGGTATAAAAGCTCAGAATAATGATGCTCCCATCACCATACTTTGCTTTTAGGATGATACATATTGCTATTAATTGAAACTACAATTGAACTGTTCCGGGGCTGCATGTTGTGGAGGGGGAATGAATTTGTATTATGCAAGGGTGGTTGTCTCATAGTTGAAACGTTTTTTGAAATTTCTTAATCATGACCATGATCCATTCTACCAAAAATGTATTATTGTAACAATGAAAACAAAGATCCTTGAAGTAGCTTAGTTTACCTAAACTATGGTCTTTGTTTCATATAACCAAGTACCTTTTGTGCCTAAACCTAACTAAATATTTTCATTGTCACAGCAATAGAAAAAAATCCACTCCATCCATCCATCATCTAAATCACTTATGCTGTAGAGGGTCATGTGTGGACAGATCCTCAATCTATAACAGGCCTGAATGTAAAGACATCATTCACACTTAAGTTCACATATTTGAGTAATTTAGAGTCCAGAGGTATTCTGCATGGCTTTGTGGGAGTGTGGGAGTGGGAGTGGGAGTGGGAGTGTGGGATAATACTGTGGTTTTAACTGTTTATTTGGGCCTCCTATACTATTGCCAAAGGGTACTAAGTCAGAATTTTTGTTTCTTTTAAAAAACAAGATATCTCCCACTTAGCAGAAAATTTAATAAAATCTCAAGCTTTCAGGATGTACAGATAAAATAAAAGATAAATCAACCAAAAGAAAATGAAAGAGCAGTCTATGAGGAAGAAAAAGCCATTTTGCATCTTTATGAGTTGAATGAATGAATATCTTAGAAATTATCCAACCTATTAATTTCCATTTTAAAATAAAAAAAATTAAAACAAATATGATATGAGTTTCCATGTGTCTTTTAAAACATGTAAAGTCATGTTTTATTTTTATTTTGTTTACAATAATAATTGATGCTAACTATGATCATGTTTAGTGTTTGGGGCCTCTGTATATTTACACCATACTGGGAACCACCTCTGACTGTGACAACTGCACATTCAAAAGTCAGTTTAATCAAAAGAAGAACTAAGTCTCCCTTAGACATGTGGCTGCAAACCACTGGCTCAACAAAGGCTACATAAAAAATCTGACATGTAAAAGGAACATAACTCTTCATTTAAAGTTGGTTTATATTGCTTATTGGGCAAAACAACCTAATATATTTGAGTTCATCACACTAATTTTCTCAAGTTTAGTTAACTTTCTTGAGGTGGTTTTCAAAACACTATTGTGACCGACAAGCTACAGAATGCTTGACTGAAATAACTCACATAAGCATTATTCAAATTGGGAATGAAACTCAGCAAGCAACGGAAAGTACAACCAAAAGTGGAAAAAACCCACTGGCATTATGCAAGTGGGCTAACTTACTACAAATATGAGCAAAATAATTTAAAAAGTCAGTGTTTTCACTAATCTTTAGGCAAGTACAGTGTCATTTGATAATCCTGTGAGCCAATCTTAGCCTGTAAATTTCATCTCTGACCCCAGAAGTCAGGTTTGACAACACTGTTTACCTTTCATTATCAGTAGATTAACAAGATGTTACATCAGGTCGGACAAACACAGTGAGTTCTGTGAACTTGAGGGAAGAGCAGCAAGGCCAGCAGAACATTGGTTTAATGTGGGAGCACTGAGGAATATTGTACATTGGATATCAATAAACCCTTTTGTTACTAGCACACTTTTAGATTTGTCATAGGTAAATCAAGTAACAATAATGAATTTTCAATTCCATTCAGTGCTTTTGTGAAACACAAGTGAGGCATATGTATATTGAACAGAATATGCACTGTAACTTTTTTGTCAAATGGAATACAGCTTTTCCTGCTAAAGTGCTGTCAGACCAAAATTAGGAAATGGGAGACACATTTACGTCTGTCTAAAAATAACTGGATGAACTTTGGACCCTAACATATCTGTTAGCGATCAAACTACAGCTGATTGATGCAGTTTGGCGGCTTTAACCTGTGACAGAGGGTAACAACAGTGATCAAAATATGCAAACTGGAAAGTGCAGCCTGCTACAAAGCTAAGCTTGCTCTTGTGGATTATAGTTACAACCCACACTATTTCCTGTCCCCTCATTATGTGAATACATTTAACAAGGCTGAATTGCTTTCAATGTGTTAATAATACAAACATACAAAATGTGTAATCTAGCATTGAACAGCATCATTTTCCATTAAATAAAATGACTCAGAAAATGCCCCATTGAAACCTTACAAATGACCTGTGATTAGTTGCATACACTGATCAGGCACAACATTAGTGTTTTTATTATAGAAATCTGAAATGGTTTTAATAAAAATACTATGAGCTAATTTGTGGTTATGTATCATTATAGCATAACCACCTGTCAGCATATAAAGTGGTTATATGGGGTGACTGTGGCGCAGTAAGGTAGAGCAATGGTCCACCAATCTCACAGTTGTTGGTTCAATCTCCGGCTCTTCTAGTCACATGTTGAAGTGTCCTTTAACAAGACACTGAACCCCAACTTAGTTGCTCCCGGTGAGCATTGACCATCCCCCCATTGGTGTGTGAATGGGTGAATGAGAAGCAGTGTAATTTGATTGCCAATAGGTAGAAAAGCATTATATAAGACCAGATCATTTACCACATGACATTATGAAATTAGCTTGATCTACACCAACAGTGACCTTTGATTGTTGATTTTTTTTTTATCATTAGGTAGTTTATTTTCCCATAATTTCTATAATCTGTATTGTTTAAAGTACATAGTTTTCTTAGTCAAGTACTTTGGCGTTTGTACTTTTAGGAAAATTAAAATAATCTGCTGAGTACTTTTACTTAGTAGTAAAAGATTTGTTGTGGTAGTTTAAGTGGAGAATTTTTTAGGCTTGTACTTGTACTTTTATTGAGTATTGAGTTTTTGTACATCTATCACCCCTGTACACATTTTATTGCATTTTACTGTGTATGGGGCTGTGACATTATTAGAACCATCAGTATTAATGTTGTGGGCAATTGCTGTACAGACGGTTAGTGCAGCAGTTAAACAAAGAGGGATCAAAGTACTATACACCACAAGCAGGGTCCGGTTTATGATTAGGAATCATTGTAACTTAAGTCAACCAGAGAGTGAAATTTAAGGTGATGACGGTTACTTTGATTTTAATTTTTTAAAAGTAAGAGCCTGCAGTTTTGCTGTAATTATTACTGGAGAAATAAAACATTTGACTTTAATTTAACATTTCTACAATGGATCTTTGTCGTGTCCCAAAGTACAAATTGTGAACTTTGTTTTCTTAATGTTCCTTCCTGTGTTTCTCTTGAAATGCAGCCATGTAAAATTTTAAATACTCCTCTTAAATACTCCTCTTGTTATATTGTAAATCTTGCAAAATATCACTAAAATCCATAAAAACAATCACATTTTGAAAGATTCACATGCTAATGAAACTGTTTAAACACTACTTGTAATCATGGGCTGACAACAAGGAAATAGTCAAAATAAAAGGAAATCATCAAGTTTTCCAGTTGACCCCAACTGAAATTTAGGGAATGGCATCATGGTCCAAACTACAATCTAGAATGTTTAACGCAATTTCCAATAAACCCCAAAAATCTGCAAAGCACGACCCAGTGCTGGAAAGAAATGTGGCTATATAGTGTAACATATAAAGAAAGGAAATGTTTAAACTGCCTTTGAGGCTAAGACACATACAAATTATAAAACTATATGCACTGTGTAGCTCTGCAGAGCAAAAAGTATGTCTTTTCTACATCACATGCTCCGTGTGCCACTAGGTGGCACTAGTGAATTGAATTTCATATTCTAAGTCAGTAGACTATGAGGAAAGGCAAGCATGTGACCAAGGCCCACTCATTCATATTATCCCTGAATGTAATAAACGTTAGATGGACCAGCAGTTCATCCAAGAGGCTTCATTAGTATTATACTTCACTGTCTTGTCGATTTGTAGTTTAGTGCTAAAAGTATGCAAACCTAAATCAAACTTAAACATTTTCAACTAAAACGTTTAATTTGCCTAAAATTATGAATGTCATTGTATAAAAAAAACTCCATCTACATATGTACCTATATGTCCTCAAAGATCCTAATTTATTTTTTAATGCAATGCAATCGCTTCAATCTGAGTCATCCATGCAGGAAACCAAGGCAGCCTGTTGTTGGCCCAGAAGGAAATCCTAGCTGATTTAATGTCTGTATCATGGTTGAGTGCAATGAAACCACAATACAATACCATGTAATACACATAATAAAAAGTAAGTATTTTGATGAATAGATCATATCAGGTTTATTGTAGTGACACACTGCTCATGTATATTGCATTGTCATTTAGATTAAACATCAATTCTATGAGTTTCATGAGTGCCAAGAATTTTTTAGACCTTTATCAAAACTCTTCATTTGAGACGGACCGTGAAAACAAATACTAATTCGAAAAAAAGGAAGAAATGATATTATCTGACATATTACATTTATTTCAATGTAAAATTAATTTTTAACTTTTACATGGTACATTGCTAACTGTTATAACAGATGTATCACCTGAATAAAACAAAAAATCTATTACAAATTTATTTTATAATTAATTTTTAAAGTGTGCAGATACCTATTTAACCAACATGTAATTGACTTGCCGGGGAATCTTTTTCATAATATTTTATACAAATTTATGTAATTCACGTTATTACTAAATGATCAATACAGTTAAAACATGAACTTCATGGAATATGTATTTTATTTAATTTTGACATTTTTCAAAACTCTTTCATCACATAGGGAAAGTGTGCACCAATAGGAGATTAGTGCGGTACCATACGTCAGACGTAAGAAGCGTGCCAGAAGCGCGTCAGCGCCCCAGTAGTAAGCAGAGTAGACTGTAGCGCTCGAGCTCCATTGAAAGTGGCTCCGCGGCTGGGAGACAGTACAGCCGGACAAGGGGGCGGACCGGCGAGAGGAAACTTGACAGAAAACAACTTCACTCACTCTGCTAACCTCCATAAAAATGTTATAAATAGCGTTTATAATTCTGGAGACAGGCAACTGTGGTCGCTGACAGACGTGCCGTTGCGGCGGAGTCGCGCCCGGTGAAGGAATAACGTTAGCAAGAAAACGGAGAAAAAAGGTGAGGTGGACACACGTCTGGGAAAAAGTGAAGGAGGGTAGTGACAAGTCAGCGGACACTTCCACAGGCAGGACTCGGCCACACAGTACGTAGCCCTACGTTTGCTCTCGTGGCAGATAGCAAAGTGCAGACGGGTCATGCGGATTTCTCCGGTCGCTGATCGGAGCGCCGCGTCGCAGCAGTAAACGGTGGAGAAAGAGAGAAGAAGCAGAAAACAGAAGAACCAAGCCGCTCCTCTACCGCTCTGCAAGTCCGTCCAAGCGGGCTCCAGGTCCGAGGGAAGAGCCACCATGTCCCGGAGAAAACAAAGCAAACCCCGGCAGATAAAACGTAAGAATGAACCAAGTTGGTGACTTAATGCTGTGTTGTTGTTGTAGTGTTGGGAGGAGTAGTGCGTGCTATGGCACGCGCACTTTGGGAAGAAGCCGCGTGTTTTGTGTGTGTGTGTGTGACGCTTCTGTGGAACTGAGCGTTCACCACAAAGTTAATAAGTAGTGTGAATCCTCACTGTACCGCCGCACTGTCTCCACAGTAGTTTTATGATACCGTTTTATGGGCAAATATCTCCTAAAAATACAACATGGACACACAGAAGACTTTGTGTTTCATAATGGAAGTATCTGAAAGTACAGGTTCCGATTAGGTGTTTTCTTAGAATAATAGAGCGACATAGCTTTACGCTTTTCTTTTTTCTTATTATCAAAGCGGCACTTGGCAGCCTCACTGTACAGAGCATATAAAATAAGTTTTCATTTGTTAGCCTGTAAAGAATGCTTTTTCCATTGGCAGCTAAAACTGTAGCCGTGGCTTCCTGTTTAATTCTGTTGTGGAAACGTCAGTGTTCTCTGAAAAAGCAGATGTGAACAGAGATAAAGCAGCGATCCGATGTAAGCTCAGATAAAGATTAAAATTGGATCTTTTTTATTTGTTTTCTGTCTGAGGCAGCGCCGAGGCCGCCGTTGCATTTTCCCCCTGGCTTTTCACTTCTCTTTTCCAGAGATGGGGCGTCAGATAGGCCGCCTGGCAGATCTCTTCTGCTGATAGCTGCTTACAATTGGATCTTTTTTTCATCTATCCTTTTAACTCAATAATGCATCTTAGGGCCGCTTGAAAGGCCTTTTTCTTGGTCTGGCGCTTGGCTGGTCTCCGTGCTTGACGACTTCTTCCTGTTTATAAAACGTGTGAAGGTTTATCTCTGGTGACTGATGTTCAAAGTTGATATGAAAGCGTATTAATGATGTGGTGATTAACCCCTCCCTATGCTTTGTGAGGCCAAAAACACAGGCCTGTTGCACACAAAACTAATGAAGTGTTCCACTATGCATTTAATGTAATTATACTAGAGGTTGGTATATTAAGAAAAAGTGTGTATGTAGAGTATCTTATTTGGAAGCTACAGCTGGAATGGAAACCATGACATCAGCAGGACATTTTGTTTGGTGAGTTATCAGGTTGAGCAAATAATAATATCTTGTCATCAGTGATTGTGTCACTGTGTTCCCAGAAACCCAGAGTCTAAAAGCAACATTTGAAAGTTCAGCCTGTATAGTATCACTTAACTACATAAATAGAGTTATATATTATGCAAATATACATAAGTCAACATTTCTGAAAAAAATCTTATCAAATAATCTGGTTCGGGTGGCTGTAGCTATACTTTGTTTGTTTTTTATTCTAAAGCTGTTGAAAAAGTACACAACATCATTTCATGTCCCTAAGTTGATTGCAAGTCACTATGTAACCTGAAAACTAAGCCTAAAGAAGTCATTTGTAACAAAATGTGGCCAATATAATAATTTTACCAGCTATAATAGGTGTGAATAGCAGAATTACTCACTGTAGCTAATTAAGTGTAATTCATGGAGTTCGTCAAACCACAGAATGGAACTCTTGATTTGTAGTCTGATAGAAAAGCTCTTTGTATGCTGGCATCTTTACTATTATTGATTAACCAAAGATTAGTAAATTGAAGCAGACACAGCCCTCTTTGTAACAAATTGAAGACTTGGTTAGGCTTTCTTTTCTACTGCTCCAACAGAGTGATGGGTGTCACTACACAAATGACAATCTGCGTGATTGCCTCAATTCAACAGAAGGCGGCCGAGAAGATGCTGAGTGCAAATGACGTATCAGTTTCACATGCATGAAATTGATGTTAAAACTTGTCACCGTTAAAAAGTCTGACTCATCACCCTCAGAATTCAGAGCTGTGAAACTAACATAAACTTTAGCATGAAAAGCTAGAAAAGCAAGTGCAGAATTGGCATTAGTATAATGGTTTTTCGGCTGTTATTAGTTTATTTATATTCTGTTATAAAACACACCCGCAGCCCACTTTATAATAATAATAATAATAATAATAATAATAATAATAATAATAATAATAGCTTTATTTATAAAGCACTTATCCAACTGTGTACAAAGTGCTGTACATTAAAAGGAAAATAAAGATAATTAAATAAATAAAATCAGGTTAAATATAAAATCAAAGAAATGCACAAAGTAAAATACATCAAGTGATATAGATAGAATATACTATTTATACTAAAACAAGAATCTCACATCACAGGAAAGGCAAATCTATAAAAATGCGTTTTCAGGTGAGACTTAAAAGATGACACTGAGTCAGAGAGCCTCATTTCCTCAGGCAGGTTATTCCATAGTTTTGGAGCCATGATGGAAAATGCTCTATTGACAACTATTGCTGGCAACTCTTAGTGTTTTCTAATAGGTAGATGTGCCAAGCAACTTGTATGATTTATCAAGTCCCAATTTATTTTCACTTTTTCATACCTGTTTCAATAGAGAGGCCTATCAGCTATGAACTTCCAGCAGACACCTGTAGTAAAGCCTGCAGCAAGGCCTGGAGATATATTCCAGACCCAGAGGCTGATAAACCCAGGCTAGACTTGATGTGTAGGAGAGAGACATAGTGTGTGTACATATGTGCGTCTCAGGGGTCTCATGGCCGTCTTTATCAGTGCTTCTGGTCCACCATGCTTCCCTGTGCGCCAGGCTTCAGCTGTGGTCGAGGCCAGCCGTGCTCTCAGCTCCCGTGACTTTCTTGCGATTTGACAGACATTTTGATAGGAGCGAGTGAGAGTGATAACGACTTTGTACGGCTAGGGTGTGTTGTGCACCAGTGAGGTGGGGGTCACTGGTGCTACCACCAACACTACCACTACTACTATTACTACTTATGTAGAGTGTCCACCATGTTGTTTTCAGCACAATGCATGCTGATACTGATATGATGAATTCCAGTCAGGTCACAGTGGTGTTGGCTCAAATTTCATTATCAAACTAATTCACTCTTAGCCGCCAGTTTAAAAATAGTGAATGTAGTTTCGTACTGTACAGTAACACTTTTGTAACTAAAGCAAAGTTGTTTTGTGATAAGTTGTTTTTCTAATCCAATTGGTGTAAAAAAAAGTGTCTATGTAATGGTTAACAGAAACGTAATCCTGCAGCTGCTTCAGTTACAACCCCCCCCCCCCCCCCCCCCCCCCGCCCCCCAGCAGCTGGAGCCTAATGTTTTAAAAAAAGATGAGAAGAAAGATGCTCTAACCGATTGCAAAATGATTTGACATGTTGCATTTAAATATGTTTTATATAATATATAGTGTACAATACCTGCAACAGATTTTGAGCCATAAGGTTAGAGATGGAGTAGTAAATCCTTATCACTGTATAGTTTAAAACATTCTTAGGGAGTAATTGGAAAAGCTCAAACTTAATTATTAATAGACCAATGGGTTTTGGCATAAGGCCTCATCTGGGTCTTTTAGAAGTGTAATAAAGTGTGTAGTATAGTGTAGTGTAGTGTAGTAAATGAGAATTTAAACGAATTTGGTATGAAAAAGAAAATAATATTTAAAAATGAAAGACAACTGCTTATATCATAAATGTCAGAAACATTCAGAAATAGTGGGTTTTTGGTCAGTTGTCTTCTCAAGTTGGCAAAGAGGCAGTTGGTGTGTCTGATAATTGACAGGTGAGGCAAAGCCCTATATGTCTGGTAAATGGTGCACTCCAAAATCAGACCAAAAACACCATCAGAACACAACAAACACTCAACAGGGAAGTATCAGTTCACATTAAAAACAATAGATTATCAACACCCCTAATGCATCAACAATGTCCTTATCAAGAGCAGGGATCTGGGTAAATGTGTGAACTCAAAGACAGTTCTCAAGGTACAATTACATTTGGTGTCAGACTACAAAACCATTTTGAAAAATGGCATGGGTCTTTTATTTTTTAGTTTAAGAAAATCAGTATGCTTACATTTTCAGGCAACAGTTGAGCACTTTGACAATTCTCAGTGTGTGATTCAAATATCGCAGTGTTTGAAGTTCCATGTCTCCAATTAATGTTTACAAAAAAAAGGAGTAGTTTACAGGATCAAACAATAGGATTTGGTATTTTGTATTTGACACCCCTAATTAAAAAACTGTAAAATCAAGCCTCTTGGCTGCTATATTGCCAGTTAACCATTACCATTAAGGTGAGGAAGTGGTGATACCATGATGGAACAGAAAAATTATTAAGTTATTTATTTAATTTAAGGTGTATTTGAATTAATTTGAACCCATTTAATGTTACTTCTCAATTGTTAGATTTGGTTTTAAGTGGCAGCATGATAATAAGGAGGAAGCTACAGGTGCCTTCTGCAATTTTTAACATCCAGCTGATGATTAAATTAGACAAGTGATAACACCTAAACAATAGCTTCAAATTTGTGTTTAAAATTGTAATTCTATTGATGTATTCTTGAAATCCTAGTTTTATTATAAATGTTAAGCTATTTATTTAGCCAAGCAGGTTTGGCTGAAATGACACTCTTGTGTCATAGGATTATATAAACCCACCCCTACAGGTGATGTATTTTTGGAGTGTGTAGCTCAACAGGAGTGAAGCCCCTCCCTCCCATTCTCTGACCTGAAGTAACTTTTGTAAAAACCACCAGAAAAGCAACAATTGACAACAACAAGCCTTTCTGGAGGCGCATAGTAGAGGAGGAGAAGGGGGTGTGTAGCAGATAGATATTTGTCTGTGTCTTTTTGTGCGTCATCCTCCCCAACGGTTGGTGATCTTTCAGCTCGATAAGGCTTCCCTCTTGATGGAGAGATAGGAGGAAGGCAGGCAGGCAGGCAGCCCACTGAGGCTGGATCCCTGGGCTTATATTTTGGCGGTTAAGATGGGAGACGCGATAAAACTTGGCGGCGATTGCTGTTGCTGATATTGCAGAGAGCAAAAGAGAGACAGAGAGAGATGGGAGACTGGGCAGATGGAAGGAGAGATGGAGGATGGAGGGCACATTGTAATTACATCTGGCTGTTGCATGCCGTTTTCCCACTGTTGTCATGTTGTTGTGTTTGGTGGTTTGTTTCCGATTGGCTGGAGGTGGATCTTTTAGATAATTAAAAGAACAGAAAGCAGATGGGGAACAGAAAAAAATGCTGTGATAAGAGGGAGGAGAAGAGGAGTGGAGTTAGATAGTGGGAAGAAAGAGAGAGTGAAAAAGTGTGCGCAATATAAAACTGGTAGATGAATGTGTTGTGGCGTGTTTTTAATGGCAAACCAACCAGCTCTACTGCTCCCCCACCCTTCTCTGAAAGATGTTTAAGCCTGATAAGGAGGCCTGCTGATGTTAGATAGATAACATACTGCAGATCCACTCTGCTGATTGGGCCTCCGTGTGTGTGTCTGTGTGTGTGTGAGAGAGAGAGAGAGACTTTGTAAAAGCTTGGTTTCTGTGACATCAGTGGTAGAGCTCAGAGGTCAGCATGAATACTATGCTGCTTCCCTGCTGCTCAAAGCAAACCAGGAGGCCTGCAGAGGCCCGACAAGGAAATCACCACACTGACCTCCTCCTCTTTGTTTTCTTCTTTTTCTTTTACACCACATTGGTTTAACATCTTTAAACATTACATATGAGATTGGGATTTTGTAATTTTAATACAGAGGTTCCAGTTGAGTATATCCCAGCTGCGTGAAAGTGTGAGAGGTATGTTTTTTTTTTTTTTAAGCAGATGTCTGACAAGACTTGGGTCACATCATTGTTATATTGACTCACTGAGAGAATTCATTCAAAGAATAACTTTGAATTAATTCAAAGTGAAAAGCCAAAGTGAAATAAAATACATAAGCATTTTCAAATACAGACACAAACACATGCAGCACACTGCTTTGGTGGCTTTTCCTTGTGTGTCTTTCTGTTTGTGTATGTGTGTGTTTTTCGCCTTCTTTGTTCTGCTTTTAGCTTGATGTGAACTTTTGATAAGCCGCGGGGCCTGATCTTAGGTGCAGATAGAGATTGCCAAGTGTGATTAGAGTTGTTATCAGGCTGGAGCAGGCAGGAGCTGAGGCTCCACTGCAATAACAACAGGCCTAGACAGGAGCAGCCGGGGTCTGGACCCTGGCAATCAGTTCCAGCCCTAATGGGATTAATGTTGTTGTATAATTAGATGATAGGTGTGAATGCATTTCTTTTCTCCCTCAATCTTTTCTCACACATTCAGACCTCCCTCCTCTTCTTCTATCTCCTCCTAACAAGCACTGTCATTGATTAATTTAATTAAAATTAATACCATGTATTACTCATTGCAGATTCTATGTAAGATAAACACGTTGGAAAATTTTGGTGTTCGTTGATGTTCGTTGATGATTATCTCCAGGCTGTTTTTTTCTTCTTCTTCTTTCTTCTTAAAGCTTCTTTTCTGTTAAAGGCATGAAAGTTAAAAAGCGTACAGTAAGAAAAAAGAGGAAAGTAGCAGCATCAGCAGGATGACTCGCGCTGGGTTGATTCTACTGACAGATGCTAAATGAGCTAGATGGTGACTGATCGGACACCATGCTCAAGATCAGATAGCTTGGTGTGAGAGCTGCATGTGTCTGCAATCAGTCATACCCACACATGCATGTGCTCATAGTATAGTATCTGTATATCTGAGGGGTAGACAAAATAATGTGAACACTTTAAAACATAAAAATGATCATGTTTTTGATGGTTAGTGAAGGTGGTCTAAAGAAGCCTAAAGAAGATTAAAAAAACAACTGTCGTATGATACATATTATTAAATCTGGCTTTTTGAATTCCTTCTACATTTGTTCATGAAAGTTGTGTAGTTTTTTAAATTTTCGATCAGGATTTGCTGTGTTGACGTAGCCACTTCTTTGCATTAATACTTGTTTTCTTTGTGGCTGTCCAACAGCACTAAAAAAAAATCAATATTGTGTAATTTGTCTAAGCTAGAAAGACAAAATAAGTTAATGCGATAGCATTCAACTTGGTTTTGTGTGTGTGGCGAGATACACCAAAGGGGGAAGTTGGCAGAGTTACAGAGGAAATACTGTGCTCGGTGTGTGGATGAATTATTACCCTTTCCTGCTATTTACCCACGACCACAGCCATGTGTTGAATTATGGTTCCCCAACTCAGTGCCGTTGTAAACGGTTTCACCCTTGACCTCGGTGTTGATGACTTCACAGACGACAGAGAGAAAACATTACCCTGACCAACGGTAACACAATCTGCATCTAAACTGTTTGCCTTAGCAGTAATTACCATTCTGCCAGCTCTTCTCCAGGGATCTTTCTGAGGGCTTTACTTATGACTACAATGCTTTCTATTAGAGACGCTGAATGCTTAACCTGACTAATCAAAGGGAAAACTAATCAAAGTTTAAGGATGTGTAATGTTAAAGGCTAGATCATTTTGAAAATTTTTCATTTGTCAGTGATGTTGTGTAGGAGTGTGTAGACTAAAACTGCTTTGTGTGTAGCAGCTGTTTGTAGAAGTAGTGGCAATTTGTGGCATAGCTTTAGACCATGTGGCTCCGATCTCTGGTCAGAACGACTCTGGACACTGAGACACAGTGTGTTTAAATGAATATCTGTTTGTGTATATGTGTGGATGTGGGTGGTTGGGTGGGTGTGTTGGGTGAGGGTGTGTATAAGAAAAAGAGACAGCTAGTGTTAGCAGGAATGATAAGACAGACCATTTGCTCCTACTGTGCTGAGCGCTCTGTTTCGGAGTGTTAAGGCAACCTGCGCAAACAACATCACCTGACGTCCTTTTACAGACACATGCAGATGCACTTTGCAATAGCTCTTGTCCTAACTGACAATAAATGCAGCTGTAGCTACTGAGGTTGTATCCCCAGGTCACTGATATTAAAAACAATTAAAGAGTTAAAAGGGCAGTGGTCAAAAGTCACAGCAGGCTGACAAGCTAAAGAAATACCCCCCTGCCCCTAAACAGCTCATGAAGTGCATTATGCCCACGTGTTCATTTATCCTGACCATTGACCTTGTGTAAACCTGCATTTGTTCAGTCTGGCTTAAAAATCATCTTGTCATACTGTTAATGTTAGGTGAATACCATGCCTCTCTTAAGATTTATTATAAAAATTTTTAGTGTTAATTTTAGTGTATTAAATTTTGATAAATCCTTCCGTGTAAAAACTGGCATTTAAGGCTCAATTAACTGATTACGTCTCTAGTACTATATCAGTGGAGACTGAATTTGTGACGCAAACACCCACAGTCTTGTGTGGCAGCCCTGGAAGGTGGATTTTTTTTTCTGAGTTAAGTTGATAAGTTACTCAATAGACACAACTGTCTTTATGTACTTATATTAAAAGTAAATAGTATGGTGATATAGGACTGTACCTGTAAATTATTAGTGGGGCAGAATAACTGTACACTATCCTATCCTTATTCTATCCTTAATATAGACTAAATAACCACAGGTTTAAATTATAAAGGCAATTAAATTACTTTTTGTAGAGTGGGATATCTGAATTTAGCATCAGTTTACGTTTTGGTACTGTTGTCACCCTGTCGCACATTATTGTGACAGTTATACTTTTTTTACTATGAGAAGTTAACATACAGTCTATGTTTTGATTTTGTGACTTACTAAATGAAATAGTTGTGAACAGTGTTTGCCAGGTATTTTAATGTGTCTGGCTTATTAAAACCTTGCACAGCAATTTTAAAAATTAAGACACTTTTTGTATCTTGATTCATCAAGAGCAAAAATGTACTATTCAAACTTGAATTATTTTTATGACAAAGTCTAGCATTTACTTTAGAGTTGTTCTGTTGCTAGGATAGAAGAGACTTGTTTAACTAGTGTTCAGATGATTAATCACCAGATGAAAGAATTACAGGAAAGGGAGAAAAGAATAGAGTGAAACCAGTAAAAAGACAGAATAGAAAAAGTGAATGGCCACCGTATTTACAGCAATATACAGGAGAAAAGGTAAAAATAATGAGGGAGTGAAGAAGTAAAAGTTAGGAGGAAATGTGAAAAAATAGGAGGCGAGGTGATAAGGGCCAGTTGGAGTTTGAGACAATCCAAGGGGAAAGAGGAGATGCTAATGGAGCCTCCTGGGAGCCACCTTAACAGACGAGGTCTAGACCAGCGACTCCTCTCACTGTCTGTCCACACACACACACACACACACACACACACACACACACACACACACACACACACACACACACACACACACACACACACACACACACACACACACACACACACAAATCTGCATTGTAAAACTTGACCCACCTAAGCAGTTATTGTTGCAGTTCCTCTGGCTGCCAACAGAGGATGATAAAAATCATAAAAGCTTGTTTTGCTTTTAAGATATAGTTTATGTATTTGGTTCCATTTAGGAATGCAAGGCCTCAGAGCAGGGCCTTGCTGGTGAGTGATGAGTACCGTACCACTTTCTTTCTCTCTCAGTATCTTTCTTGTCTCTCTGTGTACATTATGAGTCATGTGAGCCAGTAGTGTTGCAGTGATCCGGGCCTTTGGATTGCTTTGTGCTTGTGTAAACCGCACTGCTCTGCTTCCCTAACTGATAAGTGAGCTGCCAATCAAATGGCTGTGTGTGTAGTGGGCTGGGACGTGTGTGTGTGTCCAGCCTTACACTATGCTCACAAACTGTATGGTACATGTCGTGGGTGAAAATAAATCATATTTGGAGCGTTTAACCTAAATCAGTTCCTGTGGACAGAAAGACGAAAAGTGGATTAAACAGAATTCCCTCTCTGTTGTAAATTGTACTGTAAATATACATGTTTTATTAAAATGACTACGGGAGAGCTCTTAGGGCAAAAGATTATCATTATTATCTTAATTATACCTCACAGTGTTTTAGCACTATGTTGGTGGAGACTATTTTGTAGTTATTTTGAATGTGAATTGTTACTGAGCTGGTGAAAGCTTTGAAACCGTGAGGGCTTGTGCTTGTCAAATCATCGTATTATATGTGGCCCTGCGGTTCACAAAATACTAGTTAAAAACCTCACTGGGTCACAAGCTGAATAACAGAAAAAAAACTACTTGGAACACCTTTGGCAAGCAATAACGTCATTGGGTCTTTTTTTGGTGTGATGTCACAAGCTTTGCACATCTACATTGGGGGATTTTCTGCCATTTCTTTGCAAATCCTCTCAAGCTCAGTCAGATTGGATGGGGACCGCTGGTGGACAGCCATTTTCAGGTCTCTCCATCGATGTTCAATATGATTCAAGTCAGGGCCTTTGATAGATGACTCTAGGACATTCACAGAGTTGTCCCTAAGACACTCCCGTATTGTCTTGGCTGTGTGCTTAGGATTGCTGTCATGTTGAGGTGAACCTTCAACCAGTCTGAGGTTCCGAGCACTGTGTATTAGACTTTTATTGAGGATATCTCTATACTTTACTCCTTTCAGCTTTCCCTTAACTCTGACGTTTTCTGAAGTCAGGGTTGAGGGACCTGACCCAAGCTGACCCAACCATTTGTGTGTTTGGACTGAGGGGAGGATTCTGTTCAGCCACTCTGCCATAAAGCCCAAATAAGTAGCGGGCTGTAGTGATGGTTGTCCTTCTTGCACTTTGTCCCATCTCTGGAGCTTAGCCAGAGTGGCCAATGGGGTTCTTGGTCACTTCTCTTACTAAGGTCCTTCTCCCCCTATTGCTCAGTTGACTGGGTGACCAGCTCTTGGAAGAATCCTGGTTGTGCCAAACATTCTCCATTTTAAAATTATGGAGGGCACTGTGGTTTTGAGAACATGCAGTGCAGCAGACTTTTTTTTAGTAGCCTTCCAGATCTGTGACTTTTTTAAGAACTGTGTACGGACCAGAAACCTTTGCTTGGAAAGGAGAAGTGCCTAATGACAAGAGAGCCAGTACCTGGTCTCTAGGGAAAAAAAGATGTTTTTCTGCTGTCTGATCATTTCATTTTTACCTGTGACTTCCTCAACTTGTCCCTTGGCACTCCCACAGCGCCCTGGTTCTGCGCATGTTAGGCAGTATATGGAACATGCGTTGCGTGCAGGGATTTCAAAACATGACATTTTGGAGGTAAAGTTTGGGCCCCTGATTACTCTACACGAATCGAGGAATACCAAAAGTAGACACGGTGTTAACTCTGCATTCCCTGTTGTCATTTTAGCAGTCCAAATATTAACCTTAACCAAATTCACTTTCAAAATACTATTAACACTTAGTTTGAAAAGTTTCTCCAATATCAATCTTATAATGTTTTGCAATTTTGAGCAATTGTTCTTTTGTGAACAAATCCAGTTAGTCATTACAAGGATATTCAAAGAACTTTTCCATACGAGCCATACTTACGCTTCCATAAACTCGCCAACATAGATAGTAACTGACACTAAGAGATAAAAAACAAGCTGCCCATAAAAAAATTAATTTATTAAAAAAAAGACCACCAATCCCCCTGTCTGCTTGTCAATACCCCTATCTTCCTAGCAGGCATGATGCCGTTACATTATATATTAACTTTCTAGTCATTCTGCATAATTTCCTCTTTTATTCTATTTTTTAATTTAAAAAAGGTTAATTAATTTAAGTTTCCAATGCAATGTGTTCACCAGCAGGGTTTTTAGACTGTGGTAAAAATACATTTGCTATTTGCTATTTGATGCTATTTATTTATCTTTTGTACGTACTTAAAGAATTCTTGAAATAATTCTTTTTCATTTATTTGATAATGTAATCATTATCTGAAACTAGTAAATGTTATCCAATGTGCCTGTTGAATTTGCTACGTTGTTGTTGTACAGTACACTGCTGTAAAGTACTGTATCAGTGTTCGTCTTTCACTGACCATTGCTAATGCTGATCTTGAGAGAGCAGGAAGGCCAATATGCTATATGCTAAGTACGGAAACACCTCTCTATATGACACAGTTCAACAGCTGTATCATCCACACTGATCAAACAGCAGCTCCGCTAAATGCAACAACTTCTCTAAAACTGTTTTAAACTAAACTGAACATTATTTTGTTCAAGAAGATAGGATCACTTGGTCAACTGGTTGTTCAAAGCTGGAACAGAGTGATACTTCCTAACTTAGGTAGACAATGTTTGGCACAAACGGCAGTGTTGTATTGAAGTCTTAAGTGCAGAGCGCACCCAAGACATACATTACATTTTTCCTGTCATCAATTTAAATTATGCAATTAACCTTACCAACAGGTGATCTAAGCTCCTGTTTGATGCTTGCAGGAAATAAGTAGTCTACATGTGCAGTAGAGCGAGGGGATTAGCCTCTAGTGAATTGATTGCGAATGTTTCTCTTGGACAGATTTAAAAAACTGGTAGCCAAATATACTTGGGTGGGCCAACTATAAATTGCACAACATGTGTGGGAAACACTTATTAATAAGACTGCCAACCATAATAACAGTTAGTCGTGATTCCAGTGCCTACCAGATACCATGAATTTATTGGATGCTGTTTTATGTAAAGATTTGTAGTGAATAAACATACCTGATGCAGCTAATCATCAAGGAGTGGGACAGGAATATTTGGAAAACAAACAGAGCATGGGTCCTTCAGGACCAGGATTCAGAACCCCTTCTTTACATCTTACACCATTTTTAAATCTTTCATCTAAGTAGACCTAACTGATTATATTTGCTGCTTTTACAACACTGGTATACATACTACAGTGCTACATTTTTTTCTTTCGTCTTTTATGCAAATGCATAGTCAACTTTACTAGATATTCAATTCAGTTCAACTTTATTTATATGGTGCAAACTCACTACAAAGTAATCTCAAGGTACTTAATAGTGTATATAAAGATATATATAGAGAAAACTCAACAAATCCCCCTTGATCAAGCCCTAGGCAACAGTGGAGAGGAAAAGCTCTCTTTAATGGAAGAACCTCCACCATGATTATGACTAACTTTAAGCTTTATCAAAGAGAAAAAACCTGCACTTAAAAATATGAAAGTGGTACTCAGCTTGTGTATTCTTTTGTGAGTATTGGCTTCAAGAAAATATGCTATTTGTTGCCTAATGGGAAGTTTAGACTGTGAGGTTTCAAAAAGATCCCCCAACTACAAGAGCCATATGAAGTGGATGGAGTAATATAACATATCATTTCTGCAGCTTGTCCAGCCTCACAAGGAAAACATTCTGCTGGATTCAGAATAAAGTGAAGGCTGAAATGTTGCAGCATAACATTGCCACATATAAAAATTGTCTTTTTTATGGTAGTAATTAATATTCCATATCAAATTCTTTTCAAAATAAATCAACACACTGCTTAATTTTCACCCTGTCTTTGTGTGTTTTGGTTAAGACTGTTGGGAAAAACACATTTGTGAAATGTCTTGACACGTTGTTTCATCTTGCTTTTTGATAGACGCAGATAAAGTTTGAATGATCTCTATAACTAGCTTAATGTAATCTCTCAGATTAATGAAGTCCTGTTGTAACATCATTTATTATGGGCGTGTTGAACTAATATAACTTAACAGCCCAGAGAGGCAGGAAGTCAGATTGTAAACACTGCTACAGTGCATAGACACAACAATAGAGCACAACATAATGTCAATGTTATATGGAGTTAAATAACACAACTTTATTGTTTATTGTGATTATTGGTCTTTACCATCACTCTTTCACATCATATCTGCATTTTCTCTACTCTCCGTGTCTCTACCCTCCCACCTCTACTTCTCAATCACCCCTTCTTTCATTTTATCTATCTACCTCTGTACCCCTCCTCCCCTACTGCTTCTCTCTCTCTGTCTCTAGCCAGACCCCTAGCCTTGGCGAACCAGGTCTTGGCGGTATGATAATGTGGAAAGTTGAACTGGCCCCATTACAGCGAGGCTGATGGTAGGGCCGATAAGGCTGTTGATAATGGGTGCAGATAGCGCTGACACAGCGGTCCAATAGCCTAGCCCTGCCAACCCCCTCCCTCCCTCCCTCACCCTCAACTACCCCCCCATTATCATTCCTGCCCACCGATGGGCTCCCAGAACGCTATCTCCTCTCCATTTCCACTCCTGCGACAGATAAGAATGGAAATACTGACTTCATAGCTGACTGATTAAAGTGTCTGCCTTTCTTGATAATACACAGATAAATTATGTTTTTTTTTATTCTTCTTCTTCTTTCCCTCTCTCCCTCTCTATCTAGAAAAGGGTGGGGCGCAACATAAAGAAGAAAAACCCTCTGCTTGTTCCAAGCTTTTTTTGTGGAGGAGGGAGATGAAGTGCAGAAAGGGAGGGGTGGGCTGGGGGGTTGAGAAATTCTGTAGTGGTCATACAATTGGAAGAAGAGTCTCAAGATGTGGGAGTGTATTATAGTTGCAGATCTTGTAGGCAATAGAGATATGTGAATATCATCATGGACTCAATGATCACTGAATATTGGACATCAGTGACAGCCTAGGTATAACAAAACAAACTGGCTCTTTGAGTCAGTATAAAGGTGACAAGAGTGGACGAAGGTTGGGGGGTGAGGGTGGGGGTGGGGGGAGAGACACAGATGGAGAGATAGAGAGCAGGGGTAGACAGGCCTATTTGCAGCCCAGTGAACTCCCACTGCCGCTACAGCCATTTCCAGGTTGACTTTTTATCACTGATTGCTCCAGTTTGATACCAGGCAAGATCCCTGATGGATATGCTCCCTGAATCCAAATCCTCTAACCCATTTGCTTTTTATCCCCCCCACATACATACACACACACACACATACACACACACATACATACATACATACATATATATGTATTTATATATATATATGTATGTATGTATGTATGTATGTATATATATATACGAACATCCACTCTCTTTATCTTTTAGCTCTCCAACTCTCTGTCTGTCCAACTGAACTTCTGTTTTCTTTTCTCCTTCTCCTCTTACCTCTTTCTCTCTCATCTTCACAAAGACTATATCCCCATTTCTACTGTCACTCCATCTGGGTGGTGTTGACGATGTGTCTGCCCTTTGACAAAAGCTGGCATTCTATACAAATATTTCAATGTGAGTTTGACACACTAGAAGTCATTACATTCAGAAAGTCTTTCTACTAAAAATTTTTTTTTTGTCCTTTTGGCTTATACCGTGACTTCAGGGTCACCACAGTGGATCATTGTCCGCATGTTGATTCGGCACAGTTTTTACACCAGATGCCTGGGGATGGGAATGAGCTGTTGGGGGTTCAGTGTCCTGCCCAGAGACACTTTGACATATAGCTGGGACCGGGAATCAAACCACTGTGGTCCATGGACGACTGCCTTACGCACTGAGCTACATCCACTAATTAGTTCATATCAACACAATCATTTAAAATCAGTTGAACTCACACTGACAGTGGAATCAGAGTCTCCAGTCAGATTTTCTGGCCGGCCAGAAATTTTACTGATTATGAAGGAGCAGGCTTATTGGTTGTTTGGGTAACTAATCTGGCCACAAACCCTGCTGCACATCAAATGATGACTGGCCGACCCTTAAATATAATCTGTACAGTCTCTTCTTGGATACATTACTATTGTTTGACTTGCTGAATGGGCAGAAAGATATCTAAAAAGGCAACAAAACAAATGCATAAAAAATTAAGTCAAAGCTATGGTTCATAACTGCCAATTTATTTATGCTCTTCCTAAATATTTTCTTCAAGTTAGCTCACAGATATGATATTCGAACGCTGTTAATGTTAGCAGTGACATTAGTTGATGGAAAGTCTCTGTATTTAGCTAGCTAGAGCATCAACTTAACATCATTTGGCAGTTATAAACACTGACTTTGACTCTGCATTTCTTTAACTTTAACTTTTTAAAGAAATACCTAGTGTTGTTTAGGGCAATATTTAGACGTTTAACACGAGAAAGAGAAAATTTAGAAAGCAGTGTTTTGGAACTGCTGTTTCTACAATTTGGTTTACAATACAAAACTGTAAAATTTCTTGAGATTTTCAGCCTTCATCTGTCTAAACTTCAAAAAAGCCTAAATCGTCTTTAAAGAATGCAAGTTTTAAGTTGCTTCTAAAGCATCAGCCTATCAGATTACACAGCAGATTGAAAACCATACAGGTCAAAAGTTTTTTTTAAATTACTTCCTCAGTTAAAACAAAATCCTAAAAAGTAATCATAAAATACTGCTCCTTTACTCATAGGCTATATAAACTGACCTGACTCAATCCAGCTGCACATGCCTAATTAATTAACATTAAAAAGGAGCACATGGCTATTTGCATGTAGACCACCATATCACATACATAACACACTAATGAAAACAGCTGGCTATCATTAGCAATTATAACACATTTCAACAAAAGTTATGCTAATATACCTATAGCATGGTTGAGTCAGTCCCAGTTTGTTTGCTCTGTTAGTTGTGTCCTTTATTCCAATCTCTGTTATCCCTCCCTATTCCAGGCATCATCTGGTCTAATGGATCTATGTATTAGCCAGAAGTAACCACTAGCCACACTAGACCACAAGCACCTAAAACTCTACTTAAGTTTTCTGTAACTAATGTTACTTCCTGTAGGCATTAACCATCAACGCTCTTACATTTATTTATCTAGATTTCCTCATTTTAAAGACACCGTAGCTCGTGGGTGCAATGGACACAAGACAAGAGCTGAATAGGTGGCAGTTAATTACTGATTCAAAGACGGTGGTTTGTAGCCCGTTGGCAGGTGCTTGGTTTCTAGGGACATTCTAGGGAAAATTTTGGAAATGCACCATTCACCCAAGTACAACTGTAGATCCAGACTTGCTAAATGCCTATAAATATTACAAAGCAGAGTGAATGAGGCATATTATATTATTGTGAAAGCAAACAGCAACAAATACTCACTTCCTTTAAAGTTGCTATAGATTGTTATGAAGCGGAGAGGCTTGCCAAAAACAACTAGCCAGTAGTAAAATTTATCTATTGACAGGTTTACATCTATTTTCGTAGCCTCACCCCTTATTTAAACATTCATTCATTAAAATGTTGCTTTTAACTCTGTGCATTAGATCTTGTAAAACAGCATGAACAGCAGAATGTCAGTACAGTAGACTGTATGGTTGGGACACATAAGTTGCAAAGCATACTCAAAATGGTGAAAATGGGTTGTCATGTCATGATAGTAGTATTCAAGTCAAAAGAAACCTTGACTTAGACTAAGAACAATCAAGTTTTTCAAGCACAGATCAATTGTTCATAATGATGTGTAAAGTGTTTTTGCTTTATAGTTCTGGTCAACTCATTAATCCCCTTGGCAAGCCAGTCAGACGTTGTGTTCTCCTGCAAGGAGCAGTGGGATGAAACAACATGCTGTTTGTCCAGGCCACACTTGCTGACCTTGATAGATTAGACCCAGAGAGGTTTCTCTGTCTGACACAGAGCAATGATAAGTCTGTGTGTGAAATAGTTTTTCCTCTTCTCAGTAATATGGCTGCAGTGTAGGCCAGGACAAGAGTTTGTGCATGTGTGTGTCAGTTTGATTCAGTCAACCAAAATACCTGTCTGTGGCTATTAACAATAACATCTTCTTCCACCTCCACACAGTAGATCACTCATATTTGTTTTTCTTGCCCACAGTGATTTCCTTATGTGTGATCAATTGGATTTGTTTTGTTTTCTCACAATCATGCACGCTCCTGCTGCTGCAATATACACAGAACCAGAATGAGCATGCATAAAATCAGCAGAAAGGCTAATTTGATACCGAAACCTGGCTTTACTCTTTAAGGGCAGTGCTCCTGTTTTGTTTTTTTTGTCCTGCACAAAGAACGGGGAGTGGAAGCCTGAGAAAGAAAGAAAGAAAGAAAGAAAGAGAAAGAAAAAAATTGAAAAAAATGAAACTGTGATAAAAAGCCCAGATAAGAGAATGACTGTGTTGTGTAGGAGTTGATATCAATGTTATCTATCTGTCTTTTTTCACTCTGCGAGCCCTTCTGTTGTTTTTTAGCCCTTATCTTGCTGCACCAAAATGCCAGGAACAAAAAGGGGAGAAAGAAAGAAATTACCATGTGGATTATTCATGGAGTTTGGCTGATAAAATGTTGATACTGAAATTAAGACCAATACATGGTGGCACTTTTTTTTTCTCTCCATCAGTTTTTCTTAATGATTTTTTGTGTGTGTGTGTGTGTATGTGCTTCTTTCTGTTGGTTTGCGTGTGTGCAGGAAAGTAAGGACCAGTTTGAGCAAAGTGAGGGAGAATTTTATACCACTGAAGTAAGGACATTTTGACAGTAAGCATGGCCCTCATGCTTTACTTTCCTTCAAAGAGCTTTTTCAGGGTTAAGACCTGGTTTTAAGGTTGGGTTTAGATGGCTTTAGTTTAGGGTAAGGGTTAGGGTTAGGCATTCAGTTCAATTCATTAAAGGTTGCATTGTGTGCAAGCCGTGTGTTGATAATTTCTTGCTATTAACATCATTTAACTCTTTATGCCCATGGACACTAATTTGTTTCGTCATTTCGTCATTCGTCTCTACAAACACACATATTCTGTTGGGCCCAGATAAGCCCAGCTTTCAATCTGTCACTAATAAAGAGGCACAAACCAGCAGCGAACAGGCTTGAGTTGCAACAATGACAGGCCTACAGCAAAGGCAGGAGTGGGACCGCAATTAGCTGCTTTGTGGCATGAAGCCAACTCTTAGTGTCCTGACAGAAGACATGAAGGCAGTCAGGTCAGCAGCTTGACCCCACTTTACATGTGATTCTCTAATTGCTCATGTGCTTAGTACAATAGCCTCAAATTCCTAGCTTACTATGTGTGTGTAACCTCATTCATACAGATAGTAGTTTCTGTAAGCATATTTTGCTATGGATACAGTTTAAAACAGTTAATTTTTACTAAAAAATTTACTGGAACTTCCAGAAAATCTTTTATTCATTATTCATTTAGTACTGCTTACTCCAAGTTTGAATATAAAAAACAAACACCTGACATCAGATTTATTTAGAAAATGTGGCTGCACTTTTCATTTGTACCAAGTGAGTTGTTTAGTAGTTTCGGTAAGGTCAGCATTTTAAGAATTGCATGTATTAGCTTTTTTTTTGAGAGTTGCATATCAGAAGCAATCTTTAACAATCTGTGTAAAACATGGGGCTGGAGCCATTAGGCACTGGAATTAGCTTAGCACAGCTGACAATTGACAATTAGCTTAACAAAATTGACAAGCTGGGGCTTAGGAAAAGGTGCATACTCAAATTGTTTCTAGATATTACATTAATCATCCAACCGAATTAAATTCTAGTTTTAGTTATCCTTCTGAAGTGCAATATATGAGTCAAGCTACAGGACTTTTCCACGGGACGGATGTTTTGTGCTTTATTGCTGATTCTTTCACACCGTGGTTACTATATTAAGGAAGCATGTGTGCCGTTGTCAGTTGTCTTCTAACTTAACTTACCCTGAAGTTTTTGTGCCTATCTGCTGTTGTTTCTTAACGTAACATTACCCTGAAGTTCCCCTCCCCAGCTGTGCAGTACCCGTCCAAACCCGGTACAAATTGGGGAGGGTTGCGCCAGGAAGGGCATCCGCCGTAAAAACTGCCAAAACAACATGCACACAATGATCCGCTGTTGCAACCATGAACTCATGGGATAAGCCAAAAGGACAAAAAAATAAATAAATTAAGTGATATATGTGGATGTTCTGTACTGGGTTCAACCCTCTGCTATTGAAAGGCCGTGTGTAGTTGCATGGGATAGCATTTATTGTTTAAACTAATTGTAATAACATATGGTTTTTATCATGTGGACTTTAGACTCAAGAACACAGGTTGTATGAAGCAAATAAACTTGTTTTTTTGGGATTATTCGACACCATTTATGCAGAGCTGGTATATATATGTATATATGTGTGTGTGTGTGTCTGTAATGCAAATAATCAGCACAAATCAAATGAAACTAAATTAATTGATCAGTTCTGGACTTTAAATTGATATCTAATTGATCAGAACGGTACTAATATCCAACTGTCTCAACTGTCTGTATTAGAGCTGATGCTAGTGTGGAAGTGTCTTATAGTCACATCACATCACGGAGAGAGTGATGTTGTTCTTCTTTCAAATCCATGATCAGAGAATACTACAGGAACATTTATAAAATAAGAATGATATACATTAATGTTAAGTTATCTGGAAGGATATTTTATTGGTATGCATTTTCTATGGTTAGATTTTATTATCTTATAGATGCTCAGATTAGGATCTTATAAAGAAATCAGGATTTCTAAACTATCTGTCTCAACAGAGAGAGAGCTTGATGCGGAGTGGCTCAGAGAGTGAGATAGAATGAGAGAAAGTGGTCCTTGTGTTTCACACTTGACCCTGATTTTAACTGTAGGTCACTGGCCCGCTACCCTCTGCTGCCTCAACCCCTCTGTTGGCTCAGGTTACCCCTCTAAGTGGATACGTGAATGGCATCGGACAGCTTCCTCACATATATTTTTTTAAAATCAGCATTGATTTAGTTAAACTTTTGTACAGTACAGCTCACATAAGTTTTGATGAGCCTGTATTTCCACAAATGTTTGCTGAGGCAGGATGAGGGCATATCGGACATCAGCCGTAATTTCCTGCAGCTCATCGGTTTCCTTGCCTTTGCCTCTTTGTACCACTTTGCCCCCTTTCCTCCACCTCCTCCTTCTATCACAGAGTCAGTCTTCTTGTCTGTGTATTAGTATTAGCAGCAGCAGCAGCAGTGTCCCCTGAAGTAAAACAATCTGCTGTAATCTATCAGTGTGTTATCGGCCCTATCTGAGAGCTAAGAAAGCCGGGGCTGGGGCTGTGGCGCCGCTCTCCGGAGCTGATAAAGTTTCAGAGTTCAGCGATGATGAATGTTAAGAAACTACACCCTCGTTACTGACGATGTGGACTTGGCAAAGCAGAGTGATAGGGAGGGGTGTGTTAGGAAGAAGAGGTTGGCAGCAGCGCTAATGGGGAAGGGGAGACAAGGCCGAAAGAGAGGTCTTTTTGGCATCAGTCATTGGTCCAGGGGTCAGACCATAGTAGGTGTTTTTCTTTCTTTTTTTCCCTTTTTTTTTTTTTGGTCAAACGCACACACCAAATCTATTCTCTTGGGTTTATCTGCTCCTAGAAGTGGACTTTTCTTCTTTTCCCCCTTTAGTAGTCATATTTCTGTTTAAATTAGAGTGTCTTAACTTTTTCAGCTCAGACTTTGTTGTTACATTTACTCTGGTTTTTGTCTCTGCACTTTTTTAATATATCCTATATACTATATAAAACTTCACTAAAAATAAACGATGCCTAGATTGAGTGAAGTCACAAGATTTGATATATTTATAGTGGCGCTATTCATTTTAGGACATAATGCATAATTTAATACAAGTATTTGTGATCTCCACTAGTATTGAAACGAGTGTTTAGAATAAACTTGTATGCCATACAAGTTTTTATCACCAAATGCATCAGAAAGTAGCAACTTTATCAAATTAACGTCATATAGTTATATATGACGTATATGAAATATACAGTAGATTTTAACTCTTGGTTGGTCAAAATTAGATATCTGGGATTTTAAATGCACATTTTCCATTATGTTTGACATTTTAGAGAAGAGACAAATAATTTATTCATCATTAGTTCTCCCCTTACTGGTTGTGAACATGGCTGTGGTTCTAAGAAGCTTTAGGAAAAATCTTTGTTGCTAAAGACATAAATAATTGACAAACCAGTAATGAAAATGTCACTATAGAGGAAAAAAGAAACATTTTCTTGCCTTCTTTGGGTAAATAACATAAAGTGGTTTATTGGAGCTTAGTGGCTGTAGCTCAGTAGCTCAGTAGGTAGAGCCGTTGTCACCGGTCAGTGTTTCCGTTCCTGCTTCCTCCTGGAAGCTTCAGTATCCTTGGGCAGGACACTACTTCCCCAGTGGGCCAGATGAGTACCTTGCACGGCAGTGGTTGTCATTGGTGTGTAACTGTGTGTTTATGAATGGGTTAACAAGAAGCAACATTGTAAGGCGCTTTGGATAAAAGCGCTACATAAGCAGACCATGTGTTAGATTTCCTATAAAGTCTCTCTGTTTATTTGGACATTTAAAACATTGGCTACATTGGTTGACCATGTTACCTTTGGTATTTTCTTAAAGACTGTAATGTTCTTAATGTACCCTCTTATTAAAATGCTCTAAAACATGCCTGAATATAGCTACCTGGCTCATCAGCTTCTTATGTTGACCTAACTGTGTTGTGTCTGTATCAAAGTTCTCATCGGCCGCCAACTCTGCAGTCCATCCGTCCCTGTGATCACATCGACAGCTTCTATCTCAAAGAGATCAGACCGTTAGGCCTCAAAGTCCCCTTGATTACAATGCAGCTGATAAGCGAGGTGGTTCACAAAAGCAATGGTACAAATAACTGATAAAGCATTTGGTAGTTAGTAGACTGATGATTAGAGTGCCAGTTCAAACAGGTCATTTGCTTTACACTAATGTCAGTTTTGAATATATGGGTAGTAACATCTGAAAAGGTTTAGAGTTAATGCTAGGAACGCAAAATTGCTGAGTAAATCTGCTCACTGACCAACATTCTTAACCAATCATGCTGTATCTTGTGTGTCAGACAGTGTCTAACTGTGGTTGGATTGGCCATAACCCAGGTTAAATGAATGTGAAGCAGAGTGGTGATAGGAAAAATAAAGCTTTGTCAGCGCCCCCTAAAAATAGTGTTTTTTCTGATGGCTTTTAATTTTCTTATATATACGTCATCATGTAATCGCACTAACACAGACCTACAAAGATGCAGTTCTCAGTTGTTAAGCACACAAAAGGAGAATAAAAATTTCCAAACGAGAGAATGGGGGGGAACTATTGTGATTGTGACAAAGTTCATGAGCGTATAATAGCAGTTAATGCGTGGCAGGGCGCGGGCAGCTTTGTTCGCCAAAGAGCCGAGCTCTTAATAGAATCTGATAGATAGACGGCTGTCTCCTCAGGCCTGTTGGGGGGGATGTTGGGGTGGGTTTCACTCAGCAAGCCAGCAGTAGAGAAAACCGCTCTCTCTCACTTCTTTGCTTGTCTTACTGTCACTCTATGAAGGAATAATTTGTCAATAATTGGCCGTGTCATTCTTGTCAAGACGGTTTGATAAAGCGGCAGCTCTCTCTGTGCCGGGCGGGAGAATAGCTCCAAAAATGGGGGAAAGCGGGAAAAAGGCAGCATGTGGCAGCAGATCTGAGGCAGCGATAGGGCCATTAAGCGCTTTAGAAGTATTTTAGCTGAATTCACACAAAGCAAAAATAGATAAATAAATAATGAAAGAGGAAAAAGTGGAACATCAACTGTCAGGGAAGTGATACAGACTTTAAGAAATCATTTGGGAGGGTGAAAGATAAAAGATTATCCCTCTTTCTGCCAACTTATTGCTTCCTCAGCCATCGCTAAGGCTAATTTGCTTACTCAAGCAATCATGTGGACTTGGTGTGTGTGTGTGTGTGTGCGCGCACGCACCATTGCCTTCAAACTGCCGGTAGGAACAGCTAATACCAGCAGCAGTATGTAACTTATGTGTGTGTAGTGTATGTTGATTGTGTGAATCTGAACTTTCCTCCATCCACATCATTCAGCAGTGTATGCCATTCATTTTCTGCTCCACTATAAGGGGCAGAAATCTTACAGAGATATCCCATTATGCTTATTATCTCTAAAATATCTTTAGATGACTGACACTCATCTAAATCCACCTCAGTATACCTCACTCTCCAACTCAAATATATCAGAATACTAACATAGACATCTCCAGTGAAATGCAACATTGAAAAAGATACACTTTTATATGTTATAAGTTTATAAAGCATTATAGGTGCCAAAATCCCTTGATCCTACATTTCCCAAAGTACAGGTCATTATGAAATCAACATACATCTACATCTCTCCCATTTTTAACTGGTCTCGGGACAGGCACCATAGTGGCCCTTGGTGGCTGGTTGGGGCCACACCTGGTGGGGCAGGATTCCATCACAGAGGATGTCTTTTATTACTGATATTACAATTTAAAAGCACTCCCTGTAGTCATTCCTCCTGTTTATACAGACTCCTTTTTATACAATAAATTCAATGTAAGCAATAGGGCTCCATCTATGCATAAATGTATAAAAAGGTTCATGTAAAGATAAGATATAAGGTTTTAATTTCCAAACAGTCACATTAAGTGGATATATTTTATAACAAAATTCCATCTTTTGCCACTTTCCTTCCACTGCATATCAATAGACAAAAAAAGTTAATTTTATACCAAAAATAGAGAAAACAAAAATATCCAATTCCTTGAATAAACTCAGACTGTTGTTTAATCCTCTTATTACATACACATCTATATACACATATGAATACAAACAAAGTGTGGATGTTAGTTCCCATCACTTTCACTAAAAGAGACTGCAGAAGCAATATTTTTGTAGCCTGTATGAACAGGAAAAATACAGCAAATAAAAATTCTAAAAATGTTTATATGAACTGACTGTTGTTTTAAGACAGAGTCTGAACCTATCTTAATTATACTGTAATATATCCAGGTTGTGTTGTAGGATAGAAACGTTACATGTTAACCTGGGGTGTGCTGAACTGAAGATGTAGCAAACTGTGGCCAAAAAATGATAACAAGATATCAAAAAAATATCTGGATAGAATATTCACGCATCACAAACTCATCACCTATACATGCATGTAATATTAGACTTCCCTTGACGGAAACGCATTGTACATGAAATGAAAATATAACAAGCTTGTATATGAGTCAGATATTTCTTGTAAGCTACCAAAAAGGGAAACTCCGTAGGAAAATACTAGCTGGTGTCCCACATTTGATAATAATGATCAGCTAATGATGCTGTTGTCAAATTTTAGCAGAACCCTCACAGTATGATAAAGACTTAAATACTGATCGAAAATACAGCAGTTAAATTGCAAAGATACAATAGAGGTGGCTTACTTTCTTTGCTACCAAGAAAAAGATTTGACTAATGCTGTAGGCCACACTCCTATGTTGCTACAGTATGCTGAGTATGCTGACCAAATTGTTATGCACAGATACACACATCTAGTGCAATACATAGGGTAGAAGATGCTACGAAGCAAAGTAAACACGTACATAATTTTATTTTTATTATCTGTTAAACTTGTGTGTATAAATAGTGTGGTGTGGACCTACACAATGATATCTTGTAGCATTAAGGTTAAAGGGAGATTTCCCTTTTCAGTATAGGAGTGTGGGGTGTCCCCCTCCACCTCCCCCTATCAGTTAAGTGATCTGACCGATAACAATTAGTCGGGTCCTTCTTAGCTTTTTCTTGCCGTCCTGGCTAAGCAAACACAAACTGAACTCTCAGTCAACTGGCCCCACTTTGCATACCTACTCGCCATTTCCCTGGCATGCAAATAGAGGGAGATACAAAGCAGGCTTCCTAGGAGTGGGAAGGCCTTGTTCTGAGGACAGTGGACATTGGAGAAGAGAAAAATACTGATGGCTAAGAATTACTAGAAAAGGTGATTATTAAATTGGTTGGACTGTAAACTGGGACATTTTTCCAAAGTAAGAGTATAGATGTCTTTGTTGCATATTTGTCTCATTACAAACAGCAGGTTTTTTATCACATTTACGCCTGAATGTATCTCACAGTATCTACATGATGGCTGTGTGGTTTTCCAGTGAGGAGAAAGTTTGTCACAGACATCAATCAAAAACTGCATTCAGTTTCTCATTTCAAGTTTCCCTGATTGAGAGGTTAGTCCTCCTGCTCGCACTCCAAAACCACAGCATGCCGTTTTAAAGTGAGGAGGCAGTAACCCTGGAATCCAGCATTCATTATTCATCAACAGATAGCACTTCCACTGCACGGCCCCTCAGAATGTAAGGGCCATGGTGGGCAAAAGCTGAGTGAGTTTGGACGAGGGTAATGTTAATATTCTCTATCCTTGAAGAGTGCCTCTCGAAAAGGGAGACATCTATCGCTGTCATCCCAGCGCTTTTATTTCGCTTTCAGCTCATCTTAAATTTCCATTATTCACCACAAAAAGCCAAGCCAACCCTTTTCACAAAGACTGTTTGACACTGATGGGCCCCTCCTCCTCAGCACACACACACACACACACACACAAACACACATACGCAATCACCTCAGAAGACCATGTGGAGGACTAATATTAATCATGCTCCTATCAGCTTTTCACATCTTCTGCGCTGTTTGCTGTTTAATCACTAAAATAATACGAAGGGGACGGTGATGGTGCCGGGGTGGGGGTGTCGGGTTGCTATGGTAACCAAATGGAAAAGGTCAGGCTTAGTTTATCTTATCAGTGATAGGGAATGGTTACTAATTACAGATAGGTACTACCAGTGCTCGGTCCATCGGGCCCTGCCTTAAAACGCTATCAGCAATCCACACCGGCCTGATATTAAAATTATCTTTTAAGTCATCCACACACACACACACACACACACACACACACGCACACACGCCTTTGTTAGGCCAGACTGCATGACTCCAAAGCCCCAAATGACACCAGAGCAAATAGGGCAAGGCCAGGACAGGCTAAGAAAGACAAGATGTGATGCTATTATTGGTGTCACTTCATGACCAGATACTGAGGTCTGCCATGAGTTTATCTAGTAGACAGAAACTCATCCTTCTACTGGAATAAGTAGATTTAAAGACCTGAGCTGACACAAGTTCCTTTGAACAAAACGCTGAACCCCAACCAGAACCGAAAAAACTGCTATGAAACTGATCCTGGTTTCTGACCTCTGTTGGACAAAGGAAGAGATAATCAACTTTCTCTCTCAACTTAAACACCCGCTATAACAGTAAGACTGTGTTTTTTTTAGTAGGTGTAATTATATGTTATAGCAAATAATCCTCAAACATGAATAATCATCCTGTTTCAAAGGCTGTTTACATGGCAGGTGGTAAGGTTACATACACACAAGCACGAAGCTTGCAACAGCCATTTATAATATGACCCCAGCTGGAAATGATGCAGGGTTTGATTTAGAAAACAATGACCAAATACTGTACATTTATTTTCAACACAATGAAAAAAAGGCATTTTGTGCAGTTGGACTAGATTCTATAGTAACTGCCACTGCTTACAGAAATTGGTTATCTGTTGAAGAGGAATATGGTTATAACGCTTACATTAAAAAAAATAATGAAAGAATTCTGAAGGGAATGATCACATCTTTGTTTAATTTAAAGTTAAGACTTGTATTTTACATGGCCCTGGGTCAAAAACCAATAAATTGTTATTGTTAAAGCTACATTTACATTAAACAACAGAAAAATTAAGTTTTAAATTAAAGTATAAATAAGTAAATTAAGTGTCATGGACCACTGGACCTCCTTCTAATTGAGCTAAAAACATGGTTTGACTTCTAGAACTCTAGTGGCTTTATCTTAATGAATATGGAGCTTAAATATGATACAGAAATGGATCATTTAAAACGTACAGCATCTAAACAATTTAACCAGTAGTATATACTAGTATATATATATTATATATTGCCTCCTGTGTCCAGTGTCATTCTTTATTCCAACTTCTGACAGTGTAACATCATCTGCCTTGGCTCTGGATTGTCATGCTTTAGACCACATTATGTGTTAGTCATAGTTTCCAATAGTTTTTTTTTAACCTGGTCAGTCAAAATCATTTACGATCTCCAATATACAGGCAGATGAATGGATCATGAGAATCTGTTTTAATGCATGCAGTTTACAGTTAGTTAGAATACTCAGAGAAAAAGTAAACATTTTTTAAATGTGAAGTTGAAATTTTATATTGGCCAGAAACAAGAAATCCCAAATTGTGCAGAAATTCATATTTTTAAATATTCCTTTGGATTAGAGATGACCTGAATACTGGATATCAGTTTTGATAGATTCTTCAAACCTGGATGTGACAGTTGCAGTCCTGCAGTGTGTGCACATATTTGCATTTGTGCTTTTATGAGTACAAGTGAGAGAGTATTATGCCTGCCTGTGTGTGTGTGTGTGTGTGTGTGTGTGTGTGTGTGTGTGTGTGTGTGTGTGTGTGTGTGTGTGTGTGTGTGTGTGTGTGTGTGTGTGTGTGTGTGTGTGTGTGTGTGTGATCTTGTCTCTGCACCCTTCCATTTATCATCTCTGACATTTGGCTGTACTCCCCCTCTATCTGACCATCATCTGAGGAAAGCACATTTTTCCCATCAGAAATCCCGTTGTGACTTTTTGCGTTGGAGGTGGGCATGGTGGGGTGAGGGTTGGGGGGTGCTGATACTTCCTTTGGTGAGGCAGAGATACATAGATGTGAGCGAGCGCATCTTTTCTTGGATCTGCTCCTTGTTTGTGTGTGTGTGAGTGTGTGTGTCTGTGTGTCCTCCTCCATTAGTGTGTAAAAGTAACTGTATGCCTGGGCTTGATTTTTTGTCAGTAGAGTAATTATGGATATGTCTTTTGCCTGCACGTCCACACACACACACACACACACACACACACACACACACACACACACACACACACACACACACACACACACACACGGGTGTTATCTGGGCAGTGAGGGCTCCAGTGATGCCCTGCCTCTTGAAAATACCCCCTTTCTTTGCTGCTGCCAGCCATGCAGTGGGTTATATTTAACCAGTTATCTCCTTTACATCCCCTCTCCATGCTCCACAGGGCTATCATGCCAACACTGCTGCCACCATCTCACTTTATTTTTATTTTTATTTTAAGCCTCGTGACAGAAGGCGGAGATAACGGATTCAAAGCCAAGTTGTGAGTGGCGTACCCCCCTCTTCTCTATTTCTGCTCTCTCTTCAACAAAAAGACTGCCCTACCCCACAGCCCCTGATAGTTCCATCTCTCTTTTCCTTGTTTTTTCTTTTGCTTTGCTCGTCTGTCTCTTTATCTTTATCACTTCTCTGCCCCCTTTATTCCCCCCCCGCATGTTCCCCCTCTTCTCTCTCGTGGCATGCATACTTTTCAGAAAGGCTTTCCTGGTAGAGCCTTCTTCTTCTTGGCAGGGGAGCAGCAGATGTACAGTAGGCAGCAGGAGATGACACAGATGTACAACACTAGGATCTTGTCATGCGGAATGATGGCATATTGAATTGTTTGTAGCTCGATGCTTATTTACACATACCTTCATGTGACACTTGACTGTTGGTTCAGTGTTGGCATTGAAATCAAATATAAACCAATATAGAATAGATCCCTATAATGTAATCATTAGCAAATAACATCGTAGCTGGTAAGGTGGCTTATGTTAGCTTTTTGTAGATCTCTCTTGATTTATATGTGGGTTGATAAGTGAAGCTCCTAGGTTTGAGGTCATTTAAAATCACTGTCTCCATCATTGTCTAGTGGGAATAACAAAGGAGGCAGAGCAGAGTTTACTTATTTCCTAAGTTTCCCAGGCTACTGTAACTGTTGGATTGGATGTGGTTAGCTAAGCTGTAACAATCACCATACAGATTTACAAACAAACACATTTTCTAACATTTAGTAAGTGGTCTGTCTGAAACCTGGATTAGCTTGTTCATTTGTATCATAGACCTTTGTTGTTCTCCAAAAATCTATACTGCTCTACAGGGTGACATGTTGGTCAACACATGTTGCCCCACATGCTCAGAATAGGCATTTCTTTGTACTGCGTCCTTTAAGCTGAAAATACCAGATCTATAGCAGCTTAAGGTGATTAATACCAGTTTGGACAATATTTATGTTGATTACATGTTTGTGAATGGAGGAATGTTTACAGTGGTGTGGTGTGATTGGCTGATGTGTTTTTAATAGTTTTCAAACAATAAAAAAGATCTATGGAACAGCTGAATAAGCTAGTCCAGGCTGCAAACTAATCAAATATTTTATGTGGTTTTAGCATCTGTAGGGAGACTGATCATTTTCTAAATATATAATCTTTTTCAAGTAATGATTAAAACTGTACACAGATAGTATTAAACACATTAGACATGTGCCATTGGCTAGCTGCATTCAGTCTTTATGTTAAGACCGTATTAAAACATCCTGCTTCTAGCTATGTATTTCAAACTTGAATGTGCAACTTAAATTTTGAAATCAATTAATTCTCCAATCCTATCTCTGCCCAGTTCCCCCTTTTCATGTGCTACTGTGCAGTAACTTGCTACACCTGCTCATTATCAAATTACAATATAAAAATGCTGTAAAACCTAATAATTAAGCAGAGATAGTAAACCATTTCTAATTAGTTAGTAGGGCAAGCCTCATTTTAAATTCTTTGGAAATAAATATCTCTTCACTTACGTTACAACTAAAAATTTGAAAAAGCATTTTATGGCATTTTATGGCATTTTATGGCTTCTTTAACCTCTTTAACCTTCTTTAACCTTTAACCAGTCTTTGACTGGGAGGAAACTGGAGTAAGTAGTAGAAACCCACTTGAGCACTGTGAAGAGCTGCACACTTCACACAATACATTAGTTGAAATTGCATCTTATCCCTAATAATGCAGATGGACAGTACTTACTATTTCACATGCTTCTAGTCTTGTCATTTCTGTTCATGAACCACAGATATGCAAAAAAAAACCAAAAAAAAAAACACACTCCATCCCCAGGGCAGTTCCTGTTCCATTCTCTGCCCTGTTTTTGTCTGTTCTGTTTGCCGAAACAGTTTTCCCTCCCTCTGTCAGTATGTTTAGTCTCTTGGACAAGCAGAAACATCTGTGTGTGTGTGTGTGTGTGTGTGTGTGTGCGTGCGTGCGTGCATGTGTGTGTGTTTATATGTTGGTTCCTCTTGTGTAGGTGCATGGCTAAGATGAAGTCTCAGGGTTGAAACTTGAAAAATAAAAAATAAAAAGCAACAGCGAAGGCCACAGTACTCGAGAGACTGAAGAAGAAGACCAGGATGGATCAGCTAAACAAGGAAGAGGTGAAAGAGAAGACATAAGTCAAAGTGAAGAGGGTATTAAGGAGGTGTAGAGTAATGACAATGTTTTTTTTGTGGTAAACAAGTTAATGTCTTTTTAATACTTACCCTTGAATAGATAATAAACAGACCAGAAAGGTCTTTCGAAATCCAACTGATCAGCTGAAGGTCTTTGTTTTTTCCAGTGTTAACATTTTCCCCTTTAATGTCTGCAGCTTTGCAGTGATATGAACATGTAGCTGCTTCATACCAAAGATGAAGTGTTGGAGGGGGAGTGAAGGAGAACCACAGGGGAAGCAGTCTCTTACTTTCCTCCTGCATACTATTATAATCTCTCATTTGCCTCCCCTCTTTGTTCAGGGTTGAGATTGGGGAGTAGGGATTGCAATCATGCTTTATTATATCACACACACACACACACACACACACACACACACACACACACACACACACACACAGAACAAGCCAACAATAATTATGCTTAAAGTCGAACACACACAAATGCACAATAACACATTATCCAACATACTGTACACAGTTTGAGAAACATCTGTCATGTTGCTCATCAGGCCATGCATTAGCTTCTGATCTACCTGCATCTGACGTTGTCTTTTCACCTCTCCATTCTAACGTGCCCATTCTCTGTTTCTGTAATACATTATATCAGCTATGACCTGCACTCTTGTTATTTACCTGCTTTAGATCCTTTTGGTCAAACTTGGGTGTGTGGTAAGCTATGGTACGGATTTTCTGAGGGAGCTGAAAATGCCATGGTAGTCAAAGTGGTACTGGGCTTTTAGCTGGCATTTTTGTGTGAGATTAGCCTGGTTTGGTAACATTATGGAGTGTGACTAAAAGATTTAAATCTCCCTTTCACCAGCTGGGAACATAAACATTTGTAGTCAACGAAATGATTAACAGCTTAGACTACATCTAAAATTTTCAAAAGGAAATTTAGGAGTTTTGAATTGAGACTTTTTAAATCTGCTTTGCTAACAACATTTAAAACACCCACATTTAAAACAGTCAATATAAAAATATATAATAGAAAAACAACAACTATCTATCTATTTATCTATCTATCTGTCTATATATTGGATTCAAATTGCAAATTTTCTTTGTTGTCCAGCAGCAAGCTTTGATACCGGTGCAGGATTTTGAGGGAAAAGTGAGCCGGCTAAATTGTTTAAACAGTTGTAGCTTATTAGGTGTGTTGAATCACTTTGCCTAAACTATTAGAGCAAATGTATAAACTGCTCTACAATAAAACCACTCTTAGCAGATAGTTTACCATTAATGTTGCAACTTAAGTATGTCTTTTGTAGTAGCACTCTGCTAGCAAAGTGTGAGCAAATCTTACAGATAAGGCTAATGTAATCTGACTATCTTGCACTAGCCTAGCTGGCTAATGCTATTTGTTATTGGCAGGCTTGTCAAGAAGAGTCACTAGTAGGAAACATGGATTAATTTCACTTACACTTTCTGGTATTACGAGACCTTTATATTTTGGCAGATCTTAAAATTTTAAATATGTTAACATGCTACATTTCTACATTTATGTTAACATTTCTCATTATTTACCATATTTCTTAAATTTTCCCAGTGTAAGATGTTTTTACCATCCAGTGGAACATTTCCATATTAATTCTTTCTTTTGGATGCTTGCAGGCTGAAAAAAGTTGTTAAGCTTGCAAATCTGACACCTTTTTGTCTTCTGTTGTTGTTATCATTAATCTCTGGAAGATGCATATTTACACATTAGGTATTAGAAGACATGTTTGTGAGAACTGACAGTGACAAAAGTGTAAAGTTGGAGTGTGAAGTGGATCATGTGGAAAATAACATTTTTATAAAGGATTCTAGGCAAGTGGAAAGACCATCTAGCAAAGCTTGACTTTGACTAAACGGTAAATAAGATGATAGCAATTATGCTAGTTTACTGATGGGTAAAAAAGCTCACTTTGTTTACTGTTCTCACTTGGACATTTGCGTTTTTATATACACCACCTCTGGAAAAAGTCTGGACAATTTCAGAATTCCACTGCATGTGTGAAAGAGGTTTCAAAGCCAAAATTATGTTGGATTAAAAAATAAACTTATTGTACCAAACTTTGTCTGTGTGTATGTGTATGTAAAGGTGTGAGAACATTCTCACCATTTTACTCAAGGTTTTTATATCAAGGCAGAGATAAAAAAGGGTGGAAAGAAACACTGATATGATTTGAGGATGGAACGATGATCGGTAGACTTAACATATTTTGTGTGTGTCTGTGTGTGTATGTGTTTGTCTTGAGAAACCAGTTAACTCTTGGTGACCTTTCCTTGACCTGTCCATGAATCGTTTTGGTTATTTTCACCTCTACACTTCTGCGAGCCTGTAATGATACTAATACTTAATGTGTGTGTTTAAGTGCATAATTGTTCTCTGTGTGTGTTTCATTAGTAAAATTGTTACTAGACTATCTTTACTGTTTTTAGTAGAGTCTTGGAATAGTGTAGCAGTAGGAACCCTGCTGTGTGTGTGGACGTGTGTATCTGTATGTATCAACCTTGCATCCCCATTCCACTTATGGCCTTGCCTTGCTGTTGGCTTTTGGGATGGAGTGGGGGTGGTTGCGGATAGGAAGGGATTCAGTAAGTAGTTGAATCAACCCCTCCTCCCCCTGTGGATCGTAGGACGGTGGGAAAGTTCAAATCTGCTGCTATTTTCTATCTTTTATCAGCCGGGCTTATCGGCTGGCTTTCTCGTCTGCATGCCTGGCTTCAATAGTCCAGGGTCTTAGCTCAGGCTGCATGGTAACTGCTCTCTATCTCCCTCCCTCCAAACACCTCCCCTCTTTACTTCTTCCTTTTTTCTTTTTTGAAAAACCACCTGTTTAGTATTTAGTGTGAGGAAGCCATAACACTTCTTAACCGAGGGTTGATCAGAAGGCTCTCATTTCTGTTTGCCATACTGATGAGGTTTCCTCAGCTCAAATCACTATCACAAATAAGTTACAAGTAAACAACTGCTAAAGTATTTATGAAGTTTGCAATTTTAATTGTCCATATGTGGCAAGATCTAAACTGCATCACGCTATGTAATGTATATAAATTTAATGGGATATCCTGGACAATAAAAGCTTTGAACTTAGTTGTTCTGCACTGCTTAGTTGCATGAAGTGGTACAACTGAATTTGTTTATATAACGTCTTAAATGATAGGTGTTACTTTTTATTTTCAGGTCAGTCTTCATTTTTCACTAATGCATCCATCCAATGCACTTTTTACATACACAAAATACAATACATGGGTCCATAGATTCAAAAGATGTGACATATAAGAAAAGTGCAGCCCTCCTTTTAAAATGTATATTTATTTATTTTATTTTACTTTTTCCAATCTTGTGGAAAGGTTTGCTTGAACAGGCCAGTCAGAATTCTCCTACTTTATAACCCTAACCCCTAACATTTATAGGGTAACTTTATTTATAAATGTATTTAAGTAAGTAAAGTAAAGTAAAGTGTGTTAGGGTTAAATTTACATCTGTGACATGAAAGGTGTATTTTTTATTTATTTGTTGTTGTTATGAAAAATATATCTGGAGCCCCTTACTTTCTTTATCTTAACAAACGTGCTTGCTTGTCTTAATTTTCAGGAATGCAATTCATTTTTTTTTTTTTTTATGTTTTGTTTTTGGTGTATTTAAACTAGTATTTCTCTGTGATGTATGTAGGAGTGGGGCATCCTTGAATAATATGAAACAGTGTGTCAGGGTTAGAGCCTCCGAAGTGCTGCCAGTGAAGCAATGGTTGTGATACTGAATACTAGAGGAATTATTTGATCCAGCACATCATGAGATGTCTCCACACATGTTATGCAGAATGAGTATGAGCTGTTTTGCTAAAAAGAGAACCTTACATCTCAATGAGCTGTAGAGAAACAAAGATGAGAGACCAGATGACGGAGAGAGGTTGAAAAGATTGATAGGATCTCTGTCAAAGGTGATGAAATCTGCTGAAATGCAGCATCTTTAAACTGTTATCACATTGTCTCAGTCATGTGGTTCAGGTTTGACACACTGTTGATGAAACACTGTGGGATGTTCCATTCTTCGACAATAATGTGACCATTTTCCTTTTTTTTTTCTTTTTTTTTTGAGGAAGTTTTTTTCCTGGTATGTAGTTCTGTAGAAATTGAAGAAAGATTTAAAATAGAACTACTTAGCTGTTTCAGCTATATTAACACCCTGAAATATCAAATATACATACATACATATGCAAAAGTCCCCTTTTTTTAAAGAGGCAAAAAAGTTATTTTTTAATAATTTGTCAAGGGGAATTCAAACTTTTGCACTTTTTATTTCATGACTCCTTGCAAATTTTTATTACTTCTGTTGATGAAAGATAAGTTGTACTAGCTGAATGTGCATAATTTCTAATTTAGGTTTATGTTCTGTCTCATAACTGCTTGAAAACTTTGCACACTGCCACTTTCTGATGAAACACAGGTGTATTAATGTAAACCCCACAGCCCAAGGCAGATGATCCACATACAGTCCAGTTAGAACAAGAATAGAGGAAATGTCCGCTCCAACTCTTATCCTAAATATAGTGGTATTGTTAATTAACTAAACAATATATTATTTTGTATATACATATGTTGAAAATGTTTAAAAGTTCTCATGGACTTGGCAGATTTTGGCTCTTTACATTATAACATACCACAAAATAAGCAATGGATTTTGTGTTAAGTACAGATAATTATTCAATCAGCTGTTTAATTTGCTTGCTGATTCCTATCTGTCATACACCATTCTGCTTAAAGTGCTAAGCAAAAACAATATCAAGGTCAGCAAAACCTATTATGTTATGCATGTCCATATATCGTACAATAATTTGATAACGTAATAATCGTGATAGGCCTATTTCCGGGTTTTGTTACACCTTTTATGTACCACCACATTCTTCCTTCGGTCACTATCGAGGAAGTGCAAGGCAACAGGCTTAATATTGGACCAATAAGCAAACACTGTGTACAGGTTGTGCTCATGTGAAGTGCAGTGTCAGAATATCACATTGCACATTTCAGACAGCTTTTGAGACTACTGTTAAAATATGTATTGTGGTATTATCACCACAATACACATTGGCCAGTAGGTAACACAAAGAGTTTGCTTGGTCATTATCATGCCATAGTATGTGATCCAAAGTACTGTGTTTTGGGACAAACTATATATAGGCACAAAAATAATAGGCACAAAAACAGGCTGGTTATTGTTAGGTGAAAATGTGTGGTGTTGCAATACAGAAACAACAATGACTAACATAACAAAATTAAGACTGATCTCAAACAAAGTACAGTACAAAGAGTAGACACAGACTGGTGTCTCTCCTCAAATGGAACTCTGTGAGTTTAGTAATTCATTAGTCTATCATGATAATGCTTGAACTGTCTGTATTGTTCCTGGTCATGAAGTAAATGGTAAATGGTAAATACTCGCTTATATAGCGCTTTTTATCCAAAGCGCTTTACAATGTAGCTTCCCATTCACCCATTCACACACACACTCACACTCACACACCGATGGCAGTGGCTGCCATGCAAGGTGCTCACCTGACCCACCGGGAGCAACTTGGGGTTCAGTGTCTTGCCCAAGGACACTTCAACTTGTAGCCAGGAGCGGGGATTGAACCACTGACCCTGTGGTCCATGGTCAACCCTGTGGCCCTTACCAACTGAGCTACAGCTACCAGAAGTACAGAAGTATGATGACAATTTAGTAGCAATAGTAATTCAGCAGTAATTTTACCAAAACATAAAGTCTGCAGTTTAAAAGAAAGTTTAAAAGAAACGATTATAATTCTTCAAATTATAATCGTTTGACAAAGGTTTTTGTAGCTAGCCCACTGTATGTGTGAGTGGGTACACTATTTGTCGAGTTACAGCTGTAACATGGCAGGACTGATATCAGGTCTGAAGCAACATGCTGTTCAAACATGGAAAGCAGCAGCAGGGAGATTTATTTCAGCGGGCTTGGGCCGGTGAATAGTCCTCCTGAGAGGCGCCAGACTATCAGATATATGCTCTGTGAAGGGGCTCCTGATCCTTTCCTCCAGGGCTAGTTTTTCTCTACAGGGGGCGTGAAGTATGCTCTGCTACTGGACCATCCATCATGGCCATTGCTGATGCAAGGCACTGTGGGTATCCATGGTGCTATAGGGACGGTATCGCTGCTATCTCTTTACCTGTCCTCATTATGCTTAAAGAAGTAAACATCTGTCCTCAGACAAGGATGGAAACTAATTGTTACTCCTGTATGGTGTCATGTCTCTCTCATTCTGTTTCGATTATACTCCATCCCTCCATCCACTGGCTCTATTTGTTTCTCTCCCAAGGTTCAGCCAGTGTCCTACCCTGCTGTCTCCCCAAGACCTTTATCAGGGAGACGCCTGTGCTCATTAAGGAGTTAATTTTCTCACTCCTATCTCTGATTAGTATAGTCAACCTAAAGCACTGTGAATTCTTTAAATTTTCTTCCCTGTTATCAAAAGAGGAGACAGAGAAAAAAGATGGAATGGGGGGATATTTAATCATTTAAGCAGTCTTCCTGGGGAGCCAGATTTCTCTCTCTCCCTTTCTTTTTTTCTCTTCCCAGTAATGTAAAGAAATCTAGCTGAAAGCTGGCCCAGCTCAGTAATTCAGTTTTTAAAGCATGAGGATGGAGGAAAGGGAAGGAGGGAGGAGGTGGTTGGGGGCGGCAGTGGTGGTGGCAGGATAGGGAGGGAAGAGAGAAGGAAAGGAAAAAAAAAAACGACTTGATGAAATTCCGCTATCAGCTCCGAACCAATATGCAAAATATCTCGCTGGAAATCAAATAGCTATTATGTTTTCATTTCCACGTCGGCGTATTTGCTTAATGAAGAGGAGACAGATCAGACCGGCAGAGAGAGTCTGCAGGAGCCGATAACCGCCAACGGCTCCCAGCTATCCGCACAGAGTGACGCTCCCAGTCACTACGCTTTTTCACTGAAAAAAAAGAAGAGAAAAAGTGATGGAGGGAAGGGAAGGAAAGAGAAAGAGAGAGGGAAGGTGATGGAGTATAAGGGATGGAGAAAGGGGACAGAGAATAAGAAAGAGAGGTGGTGGTGGGGGGAGGTTAAGAGGGGAAGAGGAACTGAGAGATAATGATAGAAAGACAGAATATAAAGAGCGAGTGCATACTGCAATGGAGAGAGAGGAGGGAAGAGAGAAGAGACAGAGACTGAGAGAATTTTGAGTTTAAGAGGTGTACAGAGCTGAAAAATCGAAAGTCTAAAACTGCATGGAATTTTTTTATTAAAACATCATGTTTGGTCAGCTGGAGTTAGCTGATGTTTTTTTCATCCCATCCCTGTAACACTGCACTTCAATCGTTTTTACTAGCCTTAGAGTATATATTTTGGTTAAAGGCTCATATGGGAATGTTTTACTTTTTTTCATTTATCTGCATGCATTTCCTCTTTTATTTTTGCATATTTATTCTGTTTCTTTAGTCTGTGTATTTCTTTACACTGTTGGGAGGGGCTTTTTGTTTCATGGGGACATGATGGCAAACCTGCTGTGGCATGGAATAAATTAAAATGTTTCTGTGTGATGCAAATAATTATACAGACATGTTTTTGCACAGATGCTGTGATTATGTAAATAAACACAAAATGTGGAGGTTCCATTACAGTTTAGATGATACGTGATATGTGAATCACTCTTGATTTAAACTGACGCTGCCAAGTGTGCATAACAGTATAATTCAGTTCTAAAAATAAGGATAGTAAGAATGTTAAGACAATACAAAAATACCAAAAGCCCATTCACATCTACAGTAGTGTTGGGTTTTGTTCTGGGTTTTTCTCAATGCTGGTACCAGCATTGTAACTAGTACCAGCTCTGGTAACTAAACAATTACTGAACTAATAGTCTAAGTACAAAAAAATTAAGTTCTGTGACATAAACGAACCGCTTATTTTATTTTGAAAGCATATTTGAACTTCGAACTGACCAACAAACCGAATAACCTCTTTGCCTGCGCACTATGGGGGTCACACAAGCCTCTGAACACTGCATGCCTCTGCTAGTGTATCCCATACATTGCCAGGAGCTGCTTTGTTGCATGATCAGTGATGTAATCCATTCCAGCAAAACAAAGCCACACTTTAAACTGCTTAGTTTTAGGCATTAAAAATTTTGGGTAAGTTGGCTACTAGAAAACTGTTGACACCCCCTAATATCAATCCAGTTAGCGTACAGTGACAGCATTTACAATGACAAGAAAATGTTGGTGAATTATTTAAAATTTTCTGGGTTTCTGCATAAATTAGTCATGAAATGTAATTTGATCTTCACCAAAGACACCTATAAACAAACCAACACAATATTTCTAACCTGAAAAAAAACACAATTGTGATCTTCCATATCTTTATTGATCATATCCATTAATTTCTGATATGTATGTGTGTGTTTTAATTGACCAATTGTTTTGACTGTAATATGAAACCCATTTTTCAAGTTCAACTGTGTTTCTCCAAAAGACGCTCTCTAACAGTGGTGGAGTGCTGTGTGGTCAGTATTGTATGGTTCCTTTTTTTTTCACTTATTGACTAAGTTGTGTTTGTAGCAATTTAAAAATAGCGGATTTGCTCAGAAATCACCCTATTTAAGAGTGGTTATCATAAATGTGGGGGTTTACAGAATTACAGTATATTAAGAGTATTCAGCAATTGGTAGCATCATTACTTTGTAATTTCTGTAGGCACTGCTGTAGTAGATAGACCTACTCATTATTGAGTGGGTCTATCTATACTATACTCTATACAATACTATTGACACTAATATAAACTATAGGGTTAGTTCCTACAGTAATATCACATTCCTTTCTTATGAAGGGGAAAATATTTGACAACTTTCCCTCTTTTTTTTGAACTAAGACAATGATAGATCTTTTGTGAAGTTTCCACCATCCATCATGTGAAGGAAATGGCTCAAGGCTGCTGTAGTAATAGACATATTTTGTTTGACTTTCAATGCACACACAGTTCCTCTACATGAGTAACGTCCACCCCGTCCAGCTGCTCTCAAAGGTAATCGTCACTTTTGTTGGTTTGTCAAGTCTGTGTGGAATTTTACAGTCCTCGAATGAAGAGCTTTACCTGTTTATCAGTACATCAACAGAAATTGAGTATTGATTATTTATTGCAATAATTTCTATAAGGCTAAAGTTTAAGGCTAAACATAGTAAATGGTCTGCTTATACAGGTTAACTGCTTTACAATGCTGCTTCTCATTCACCCATTCACACACACACACTAATGATGCGAGTTGCCATGTAAGGTGCGCACCTGACCCACAAGGTGCAACTTAGGGTTCAGTGTCCTGCCCAAGGACATTTTGACATAGGCAGGATGGATTGAGGGGGTAAAACCACTGACCCAGTGGTCCACAGAGAGCTATCTCACCAAATGAGCTACAACTGCCGATGGGAAGTCACTGCATTCTGTATATGTTTCTGTGCTCAACTGTTGACTGGAGCATTTTGAGGCATTTTGAACTACTTCCTAGTTGCAGTCCTTGCTTTAGTCACAGATTCGGTAACAGCTGATCCCAATTGCAGTTTACAAGTATTCCTCTTTTATGGAACATTATGAACATTTAAAGCATATTTTTTATTTATTTGCCATTTTATGTAGCCAGTCAGTACAACAATGAGTCAGAACAGGACAGGGTGAAGCTGCTTTTAACTGCAATGTTGCACACAGATGTACCCAACTTTCTGATGCAACTTTCAAATCTGAATGGAAAACTGTTTTACTATGCCCATGATTAGGTGGTTTCTCTAATATAGTTTATTCCATTACAGTATAACTGTTTCTGATTTGTATATATTTTATTTTATTTGTCTTATTTTTTTAAAGATGTGTGGGATGGTCAGTGAAACCCAGGTATACAGTATCATGCAGGTTGAAAATATCAAGTGAGTCTCCTCCGTCCAGAGTAACCAACAGTTGTTCGCAGGCCAGATCCAAAAGTCTTGTGAGAAGAAGCACATATTTATTGAAGTTGAATATAACCGATCAATATCTACGAGGATGGGTGCTCTTTGTGTGAGGGGTGATAGTAGGAAACATTGGCCGTGGAGCTGTGTCAAGAGCACATACAGCCTGAAGGAAATGTTGTTTAAAGTACAAAGTTGATTTGACACTTTTAATAAGTGTTTCCTCAATAGTGGGTAATTCTCTTCACTCTGATCAATAAGTGGCTCCTCTCCAGTGCGTGACTCTTTGTCAGGTACCTTTGCTTTCTCTTTTGAGAGAGAGCTCACACAATCCCCTCTCCTCGTCATTCTCGCCCCCTTTCTTTTTCTAAATATCCTCTTTTAATGTTTCTCTTTACAAGTCTGTGATTTTTTCCTGATACAAGTTTGCCCCCCTTTCTCACACACACACACACACACACACACACACACACACACACACACACACACACACACACACACACACACACATCTCTTGCTTTTAGCTCTAATGTATTTTTTTGTGCAGTGGGTTATTAGCGTGAGAGCATCGAGGCTTGCGTCTGTTTAATCAGGCTTGTTGAGCACGCAGGTTTGATGTGTGTTGTCTCTGTATTTAATCAGCGAGCTGTGAGCTGCAGGTTTGATGTGGACGGAGAGTTAATAAAGCAGTATCTTCTGTGCCTTCATCAGCTGCAGCACTTTGTTCTGCCTCTCCTCGCTCCTCCAAGACAGACAGCTGTAGTCTCTGCACTGGAGCTCCACTACTGCTCTACCTCCGCATTTGTCTTGGTCTCATCTTGCTGGTGGATTGAATTCTTTTTCAGTCAAATTGAACTTGTAATTTTATTTCAAGTCCAGACTTTTCTCAATTTTTCCACAATTTATAGATTTTTTTCCCCAGAAATACCTTAAAATATCTTAGTTTCTTTATTATGTTAGAAGAGGAATTTTTTTTTACTTTTTGTACAAAAGGTCCATAGGTCCTTAAATTGGAATCCTCAGCTTTTTAAAGGAAAAACAGGAAACCGTCAGAACAGTGAAGCTGCAACTAGAAACTGATTAGTATTCTTGTTTAGAATGATTCTAATGTATTGCTTTGTCAATCAGCCAGGTCAATACCAATTGGTTTCTGTTGCAGTTAAGTGACCTACATATCAATTCAGTTAGTAGACCTTCACAAAGTAACAAATATGAAACACTACCTGGTTTGTTTTTGTTGCTTTTGTTTTAGGTTCACTTATACATGAATACATGTTGAGTGCACATAAATTGTGTCTGTTACCATCAAAACCATCAGGTACTGAACCTTGAGGACTTTGGAACTTTGGAACATATTCACTTTATTTAATAAACTCTTATAAACTTATACATGTACACATTTGAATACATGCACAGAACAAGGAGCCCCAGTCAGTTCCACTGAAAGGAAGCTTCAGGAAGCAATATTTTATGAGTAAAACCAGAAAGAATGTTTATGGTAATAAACAACTGTGAAAAAAAGTTGAATCCTATATGCAATTAAAACAAAAATAATAAGGAAAAGAAGGTATTAGTTCACAGCTGTTGCATACAGTATTTTAATCTCGAAACTGCTATGTAAAGGTTTGTAAACTGCACAGAAAAATTAATCAAAAACGCAATTGCTTTAGTTTCGAGGAACTGGTGTGAACAAGTACTTCTTGGATTTCATCTTTCAACATTTCATTTAGTTTTATTTGCCCAAGGACCATTTGTTAAAAATGAATAAATGTAAGCTTTAGGGTTTTTTTCATTGACAATTTAGATCCTGCTTCTGTAGTTCACATCCTAGAAAGTGCATTTGTGCTGTTGGATAAGTCTCAACTTAATTGATGTCCCTCCTACAGAGATACACATGCGGGTTATGCCTTTTTATTATTTCTCCATCTTTTGAATGAGTTCAGTCCAATTTTCCTGTGGATATCCCACTGTAACAATTAATAAAGCTTTAACTTTTAAACTGGCAAATGAAGTAGAATGTGGCACACTTATCACACAGGCCCGGCTATCCTTTCTGCCAACTATCCGAGACAGGACGAGAAGGGGAAATAAAGAATATTTCTCCTTGGATAAAAGAAGGGAAAAAGTAGAGCTGAAACTTTTCCGCTCCATTTGATGTCTGAAAGCAGTGATGCAGCGATTGATTCATTAAACCAGAGCCGTAATGAGGAAAGAAATCATAATTCAAACTTACATTTTAAACAGGAAATATAATTGGAATTTTATACAGAGAAGTCCCTTTGTACAATTATGATTAAAGTAAAATTAATTGTATGAAAATGTTCTTATAGATACTGAAAATTAGATCTAGCAAAGCTCAGGCAACATAGACCTAATTCTAAAAATATTGTGTACAGGATCGATCTTTTTTTTTCTCTTTCTCCTCTATTTTTTTAATGAAGGTCCAAATTTAGCTGTGTTAATTTTATCTGAAATTAGAGTGAACCATGCAGGCGTAGAAGTTGAAATTAGCCTAAAGATGTTTCATTTACAAAGACAGAAACACTTTGTCAGCCGCCGATTGTTTCCCAGCATTATCTCTGCCTGCTTTTAATTGCTTTGGAAGTGAAATTAACAGAATTAGAAAAATTGCCTCTCCCTTTTTCTACAAGCTTCTTTATTCACGGGTATTGTTGTGTGCTTTGTATAGATTATAGACTTCTTTTGTTCCAGTATTGTAAATATATACGCCCCCAGTCACGGCTTTAGCTCGGAAACAATCCCTTTAATTTGTTCAACACAACCTAATGGAAATTAATTTACAACCTGTCTGGAATGAGAGAGAAAGGCGGAAAAATAAATCCTGATGTCCACTCAGTGTTTTATTCTGATTTTATTCTGATTCAGTTACACAAGATGACTTTCTAGTACATCATCATTATGTATGGGAATTGTTTTGTCCCTCAGGACTCTGTAGCATACCCACAATTTAACATGTTCTCTTTTGCTCTAGCACTCTAATCCTCTTAAAAGAAATGGCTACCATGAATTTATAATTCTATCGTAGTATGCTCTTGGGACCTGCGAATTAAGCATGTCATCCGATGCAGATGAACAAAATGCCTTTTATAATAAGCAAGCCTTGAACCGCTAATAACTCGAACTCTTGTTTTTGATTCAGAAAAAGAACTGCCAAAAAATGTGACACTATAATTAGGTTTAGATCTCTTAATGTCGCATTAAAGCAGACCCATGTATTGCTCTTATGGAAAGGAGTATTATTAATGAAGCAATTTTTAAAAAGTCATATTAAATCCATATTAACTGACTCAGTTTTTTTGGATGTAATCTTCAAACAGGCTAAAATAGATCAAAAGTATGTATAATTACTATGGTCAGCAGGGATTATGAAACTGTAATTGATACAGATCAGCCCTGCACTAATCACTCTTTTAGCTACAATTTTAGGTATACTGTAATTTGGCTCTAAGGTCCCCCTTGGCTCTTTGCTATTAATCTTCTGGATTAGATCGTTCAGCGTGTCCAATTCTTGGAACCATTTTTTGAATGACTCCAGTAAAAAAAATTGGATCAGTGTATTTAGGGTATTTTTCCATACTTACAGTACATACTGCAGATATATAATCATAAGTAGTTTGTTAAACTTCCTTTTAATTTTTCACCTCCTCGCACTAGTCTGTTTAGGCTTGAGGCCTTATAATGAGATTAAATTCACACACACATTTCTATGGTGTTCTGTACTTTAGCAGGTTTTTTGCTAATTATATATATGCATTTTGTGTCAAGACAACAACCTTGTTCAATTTGTGTATTTAAACGTATAACGTGCAGTTTGTCTATTATTCCTTGTTTTCTAAGTTGGGTGCTTTCAAATTCTATTACAATCAGGTTACTTCCTGTTTGGTGTACTGCTAAGAACCAACATTGAGGAGAAACGCAGTTAATTTGACTGATATTCATAAAGATTATGATGATCCTTTTCCCTCTTTTTCCTGCAGGTTCTCTTGGAGATCTTGATGGCGTAGAGGAAAACACACCTGACAACCTCAGCCTATCAGGAGAAGAGGGCGGATTCTCGGACCCAGAGGATTCAGCAGAGGGAGACACCACCAGCCCACCTCTGTGCATGCCACTATACAATGAAGGTGAGATAAAGATGAAAAGTCATCCAAAACAGAACATTAGCATAGAAATCAATAATAAATTAGATTTAGAGAAAGTGAAGTTATTTCAAGCTGTGTTAGCTGTTGGTTCCAACCATAAAAAGCTTAATTTGAATTCAGCCTCGGACATTGCCCAGTATGGCGTTTCAAACTTGTAACACACAGCAGGAGATCCCCTGAGTAAGAACCATCCTCACATGTGAAATTCTGCTCCTTTTCTGTGTGCAGTTAGCGTGCACAGGAGATACAACGTGGTATAGAAGCTGTGAAGCTGTGCATTTTGTTTCACATCGAAGGTTCTATCACTTGATTACAACAGCAGTCAAGTGATAGAAATGTCATCAACATGCCCACTCGCTCGCTTTTAATCCTCCAGACAATAGGACAGAACAGTGTGCTACACACACAAGCTCATAAACAAAATACAAACATTGTAATAGGGTGCTTGAAGGAGAACGTCCGGATAATGTCGGCAGCGTTTCACTGTGACATTTTCCTTCACACATGCACCCCATTCTAAACAAGTCAGAATAATGTCAGAATTTCAGTGCATGTGTGAAAGCGGCTTTATTGAGATTTTGGAGTTGCAATGAGACCTTCTAAATATGAAAATACTACAGACAACATGGGGGTGTTAATTACCATAAAAGTGGTTGGTCAGGGAGACCAAATTTATTGAAGGACATTCAGCACAGGCTTTTGATCAGGATATTGAATGACACAAAGATCCCACTGAAACGCTGGGTTCAGTTGGTGGAAGTTCACAATTTGATGAAATATTTCTACAGTGTCCTCCCATTCATTCTTATCTAATAACACAATCATGAAAGGTAAAAAAAAAAACAAACATTTTACATACATTTTTGTGTGTTAATAGTATTTTTGATATTATTACCGCAATGATAGCCATACATGAAAAAATGTATCAACTTAATGATTTTTGCAAATAGCCCAGGTGTCTAGTTGACTGGCAGTTGTTAGTGGTTATTTCCAGATTTATCTCCTCATCAAGAAAAAAAGTCTTTTTATCCATCAACTGAAGTCTAGCAGTTATCTGTCAGGAGACAGTTAAAGTAACTGGAGACAACAAAACTGTAAAAGCATTATGTGGTTGCAGCTTTCCATATGCAACTCTATTGTGTCTCAACAAATAAAGAATTCACCAGGTTCATCTAGGCTCCAGTGAATCTGCCCCCTTATGCACCTCTTATCCTTAGCCTCCCCCATGTACCAGGTGATAGCAGAGTTTTCAGTCATATTCTTTTGACGTATTCAAGATTTCACTAGCTGTGTTTTTCTTAATCTCAAAAATTCCTGCTCTTGTGAAATTTTGGGGCTGGAAGTGATAAGCGTCTGTTGGTTGGCTTGGTTTGATAAACCCATGGAAATTCTGTCAGGTGCTAATCGAGACAAGATTAGAGATTAGCTGAAGTTTGTGTGTGTGTGTGTGTGTGTGTGTGTGTGTTTGCGCTTGAGGTAAGGGGTGGGTTTTGTGCTTGTATAGGACTGTATAAGAAGAAGATGAGAGAACTGTGAAGACTGCACATATGTGCAGGTTTGTCTGTTGATTGCCAAGCAACTTGGTGTCTTTGTTCCTTTTATTTGTGTGTGTACGTGTGTGTGTTTAGCCTTTTGCCCACACCTCCCTCCCCCATTACCCTTTTGGCCCTCTCTCTTTCTTTCTCCCCTCCCTCTCTCTTTCTCACGCCCCCTCTGTCTCTTTCTTTCTCTCCATCTCTCTTTCTCTTGCCCTCTCTCTTTCTACCCCCCTTCTCTTTCTCTCCTTTCCTCTGTTTCTTTCTTCTCTCTGTCTCTCTCTCTTTCTCTCCCACCCTTCTCTCTCTTTCTCCCCCCCCTCTCCTGTGGGGTTCCTCGGTTGCCCAGCACTGCTATTATCAGTTCTCTGTAAATCAGCCATGTTTGACGAACCTGCTCTTTCAACCTGGGATCAATACCAGGTCTTTATCTGGCCAGCACTGGCTAATAAAGGCAAGGCCTCTTATCCACCATCTGGAAGAGAAAGACACACACACACACACACACACACACAGGTGATAACTGCCCTGATAACTTTAGCAAGAAAAATACATTCTACCGCTACTAGGACCCAAGCACTTTGCTCCTTAACATCCCCTCCTCAAAAGTGACAGAGAGAGCCAGTATATAATTGCAAATACAGTGGATCATCACACATACAGTCTGCACACACAGACAACTTTACTGATGAAGACTGGAGCATCTGTTCAGTATGTCTCTCTTTTGTGGTGTTTTTTTAACCTCCTTCTTCTCAGAAGTGTTCTACAGTTGCAGTGGCGCGCCGAAACAACCGAAGTTCCTTTTTTCATAACAAGGCAATCAAACTTATACATCACAGGAAACCTGATAAAAATCCACTTCTGGGCTGATTAGTCAGTATGTTACCTCGTTTTGACCCATAATTGTCGTGCCCTTGTTTGAGCCAATCAGAATGATTTTTGTAAACCACTATTTTTTTTCTCCATCAGAATCTGATTGGTGATGATAGATAAAATGTATGTGTGTGTATGTCTGTCTTTGTGTGTGTTGCATAAACAGACAGATGACAGAGGTTATAGACTGTTCCTGCTTTATCATAATGGACAGTTAGTGGGCTATATGTATGCACTGTTGTTTAAATTAATAGTTGGCAATTAGTTTAGCAATTGTTAAGAGATTACTAACCCATTTATACTTTTTTCAGCTTTTCTAATGTAATAATGCCGCTTTTCTCTTTTTGTATTTGAAATGTATTAGAAATGTTTTTATCTTTGAATTAAAAGAATAACTTGGGTAATTTTCTACATACTTTTTTCTAGAAAAGTTCCTGAAATAATTCTGCATGTATTGTACTACTGGCCATGTGTCAGTAGTAAGGACAGTGCACGTGGCCTGTCTGCAGAAGACCTGTCACACAAAAAAAAAACATTTGGTAAATAATGAAATAAAAAACAGGATAAAGGAGGACCTGAACTGTTAAGCAGGTAAACTCCTATATCAAACAAAAATGGGGGAAAAAATGCGTTTGTCTTCTCAGTCCTCAAACACAGTGTTGTTGAAGGAAGACATGATGCAGCACAGTAGTAAATGTGAGAATGGTGGCAACATGTCATAACTTTTGAGATGTGTTGTTGGCTACAAATTAAAAATGAGCAAATAATAAATAACAAAATTAGCTGTTTTGTGTAGTGTAAGAGTTGCTCAGTTGGTTTGGCCATTAATCGCAGGGTTGGCAGTTCGCAGCCTGACTCCCCCTTGCAAATTAAGGTGCAGACCACATGTTCCACTATGGTGATGCTGGGAAATGTGATAAGTTGAAATAGAAGACAGTCAAAATTTTTTTTTTTTTCAACATGCCCTATGTTGTGTTTGCAATCTGTTTTCAAATAATTTGCAAATCATTACTTTCTATTTATTTACCTTTTGGTGTCCCAACTTTTCTGCATATACAGGTTTGTCTGCATAAGGACTGGTGAAAATCGCACTAATTTTATTAGTTATTCTTTATGTAATGTCTTTTAGTCTAATGCATGTCTGACAGAACAAATATGCAAAATTTTTTATCAATATGCATAAATAACTTGTGCAGTGTATTTTACACTTCTGACTTGCAGTTTGTGTCAGTTTGTTTGTATTGATTTTGTGCTTGTAAGTTGCAGCAACACTGTATAAATCCAGTGTAGACTCAAACAAATATTATTTCTCTACACATAGCGAAGACTTGAAGTGGCATGTCTGGGTTTTCCTATTTCCTCTGTGCTGCCCAAATGACCAACATAGATGTTTGAGTACTTTCAAAATGTTGAACTAAATGTTTGTGAACATATTTAAATAAATGGTGCAAAAGACAAAAGGCAGCATTGAAATGAGCCAGAAGAGAAGCAGAAATGTTAGGAGGAGAGATTGTCGGGTGACTTTGCCCTGCAGGTGTGACAGGGGAAGTTCAGCTTATCAGATTGATGGAGACTGTCTCGCTACGGGGGGAGGGAATGCAGGAAAGAGAGAGAGGAGGAGGTTTGGCAGAAAAGTGTCTGTCGACTCCTCCTGATACCTGCCTCCCTGTCTGAGATGATATGGGAGATAATATTGATAATATTAAACTCAATAACTGTGTCTCCAGTTCCCCTCCCTAGCTCCAGCCCCTGCAGGATAAAATCAATGTGCCATTCAATGTGATTTATAGCTGAAAATAATGGCACTGTTTAGTAAGGGGGGAGGTGTGTGTGTGTGTGTGTATGTGTGTGTGTGTAGAGGTTGTTCTGCTTGCTTCAGAATGTGTACAGTATGTTGCCGTGTATGAGTGTTTGCATGTGGACGAGGTTAAAAGGTGGACCTAATGTGAAGATGGATGCTCTGTGGGTGTGTGCTTGTGTGTGTGTGTTGATTTATTTGACAATGCAGATCTTGCAACTGTTACATTAATAACAACGGAGTGTGAGGGCGTCACATGGTTATGGGGCGTTTATAACTGGTATCGATTGGAAGCTATCGCTGTTTATCAGAGTGGGAATGCAAGGGTAAACACAGTCTTTTATGCAGACAGCTGAGGTGTTATCAGGTGGTGGCTGAAGACAGGGTGGGATTTGTGGAAGGAGAAAGCAGAAAACAGGACCAGAAAGGACAGCAAGGAAGAAGGAAGTGGAAAAGGAATGCAGAAAAAATGAGGAGAGCAAGAGATTGAGCTGCTTTTTAAATATCTCACAGCAGTTACATTAATAAAAGTATCATTTTAACATTTGTTGTTTTTTTTACACATCAAGACTTTTAGTATTAGTATAAGAGCAGTAAACTTATGCTATACAAATTCAGAGTGTCCCTTATGACTGTATTGTGTTTGACCAGCTGTATTCCAGGATTTTATGTGTATATGAGTGCCTGAAAAAACAAGTGCAAAATTCATTTTAGCATACTCCTTACTTCGATCAGAAATTGATTACTGAATGGGCCTGCCTGGCACAGGCCCAAGGGCCAAAGAGGTAAGGGCACACCTGGATCTAAGCACCTTACATAAAGTCAGTGTTAATTTAATTAACATCTTCACACAAAAATCACGAAGAGATCAAAAAAAGACCAAAAAGTTTCACAAATGGAAAGGACAAAGAGACACTAGACATAAAATATGTACTGGAGATGTGAAAATATATGAACGAGACAGTGACCATAGATAGACACGCAATGACAACATCCTGTTGTCAATGACCTAAACGGAGACACACAAATAGACACAATATGAACCTAAAAAGAAAATAAAGCACACATCTGCCAAAAACTGATTTGACAAAAATGACTAAAAATATACGCGGGTCATCCACGTCTGATAATAGTTGGAGAATGACCAAAATAGACACATTGTGTTCACATAGTAGCTAATTGGATTCTGTAATGAAATGATGACCCCCCCCCCCGCCCATAATATTAAAAAAAAAATGTCTACATTTTCATTACAATAAACATAAAACTCTGGTATAAGTGACCCCCCCTCTTGACATCTGGAAAAACACAAAAACCATAGAATATAGGATAAAATTCAGAGAATACCATCAATAATCAGTCTTTCCGGTCAATTATTCGAAGGAGTTCAGCCTTCGAATAATTGCAATCATTTGAAAATAGTGCAAACAATGACATGTATCTCCAATCCCCACCAATCGTGACCTTGGATCTGAAGGGGCAATTTAAAGATAAGAAAATATTAGCTAAGAAAAGCAGGTGAAATTTTCTTTATACTGACATACAAAGAGAAAATGTAAAAGTCATACCTACTAGGGTGGTCCCAATACTACTTTTTCCCAGACTGAGTACTACTACTACTCTCCTTACGGCTTATCCCGTGAGTTCAGGGTCGCCACAGCGGATCATTGTCAGCATGTTGATTTGGCACAGTTTTTACGCCGGATGCCCTTCCTGACACAACCCTCCCCAATTTCTACCGGGCTTGGACCGGCACTGCATCGCTGGGGAGGGGAATAGGCTGTTAGAGGTTCAGTGTCTTTACCAACTGAGCTATAGCCGCCCCTTTTCGTAGACTGAGTAGTACTTAGATTTTAATACTCGATACAGAGTACCAGTACAAGTACTAAACTGTTCTTCTTCTGAATCCTGCCTACGAGTAAAAGTACACAAAGGCAGGATTGGGCCTGATACCTGATACTGGTATTGGCATTGGGACTTCCCTAGTACCTACCTCACGCAGATTTAAGTTTGAGAAACAAGAAAAAGAAAAAAAATGGTGAGTACATAAAAGTTTTTTAGTTTTCTTCAACTGAACTATAAGACCTGAATCATTCTGCTACTTTTGAAATCTCCGAGATTAATAGTGAGATGTTTTGGATTAAGTTCTATGCAGTAGCAGTAGTAAGATCAAGAGCTCAGATAGCCTAAGGTGCTGTGGTGTAACTATTAATCTAATCTAACTAATCATGAGTCTGCCTAATAGGGAGAGACCCATCAGTGAGATTAACCAGCTGATACCAACTGTAGAGGCAAAGTTCAGGGTTGACTTGTCATATGCATGCTGGATATACAAGCTCACACTCCCATCCAGATATTTGGACTGAATCACACACACTCAAAGGTCCAGCCACGTGTAGGAGCACACATGGATATCTTTGATCAGTGAGCTGTGTAATCAGTTTGATCAATGGCAGGGATATCAATGCTGATTAGAGGAACACAGGCAGCCTCATTTTCTGCTGAAGGTGACAGCCTGAGAGGAAGAGGGGGGAGCAGATGGAAAGATAGAAGTTGAGCACGGGGAGACCCACCTACATTCAGTAGACATGGATGAAGAAAGGATATATAAGAAACAAAACTGAATTTGTAGTGTAGAAGTTGTTCCTAGAGATTGTGCAGGGTTGCAGCAAGAATCAAAGGGTTCATCTGTACGCAGGAAATGTTGTGTTACACAGCTTAAGAGAATAATTTCACCACTGCCTTTGATCAACAGGCAGCCACTGTCCACACACAGACAAACACAGAGGAACACAAGTTTTCTGAAATTGTTTGTCTGAGCTGTCAGGAGACAGACTGTGTGACTATGTTTATATGTTCATGTTGTTTATCTAGAGCCCAGGACTGAGGACTCCCGAGGAGGCCCAGATGATGAGGATGAGGACGGAGAGGAGCGATGTCCCACACACAGTAGTGGGGAGGAAGAAGAGGGGGATGAAGAGGAGGAAGTGTTACAATGGAGGGGTCCAGGTCTGTACACTCACATATTTCCAGTGAACATGACTGATTTTGTAGCTGCGACTTAGCAAAACAAAAGAGCCAAAAGAAGCTGTAACTCTCTTTGTCTGATGAGTCTAACTCTTATTTTAGTTAAATATAATTCAGTCTTTAAGCACCATTTAGACATTGCTGTTAATGATTTATACTCAGTGATGATCTTGGAATTTAAACTCTTCACAGGAGGATGATAAAATGATGCAAGAGAGGTTTGCAGTCAGTTTTAACCAAACAAAACCGACACGGGTATTCAAAAGTAATACAGTTTACAAAAGGTAGAGTCAACAACAAAATGTTCTAGTTGCAAGGATTTTATTTCATTCCTTTTTTTTTTTCACAGTAGACATTTTCACAGTCCATGGTTTCCCATAGTAATGGCAGTTGCTGATCACATTTATTGCTATGAATGCCATATTCTTCTTGCTGCCAACACACTTTTATGTACATAACATTTTTACTGAGACAGTCTGATAAGGAAGAATTGGAAATTCTAATTTTAGTAATGAGAAATTTTAAGTTGCCTACTGCCCTCTCTGCAAGCACCCACGGGCTCTTTAGTTATCATACCTACATACCTACATTACTCTGTTTCTGTTTAGGTGTTTAGCAGGGCTGTGCTGTTAGTTGTTTTTTTTTTTTTGTTTTTTTTTTTTTAGCTTTTAGTTTTTTCATGGATAATATCAGATGGTCCTGATTAGAAGATACACCACTCATTATGATTCTGTTACCTGATCCCCTTAATGAATAATGTTTGATAAATGGCAGTAACAAAACAAAACAAAGACAAGCCATGAACAAGGTGGTGCATGCTTTTAGGGCATTTTTAGGGATTTTTGTTTTACATATATAATGACATTTTACCCTGATTTTCAAAATAAAGGCTCTAATATTGTATACGGTTCAAATACATTTTACAGCTTAATACACTTGTCCTTAAATATGATATGAAACCCACATATGTAAAAATTTATTTTAAGGAAAAAATAGCATCTTACATTTGGTCAAGCATTGAAATATGAGTTTTGGGAATCCTTTTTGTAGGGTGTTCATTAACTAATTTTCTGAGGAGAATCCCTAATAGTTCATAAACACTAAAACTGCTTGCACTTAAGTGCTTAGTTACAGTCAGCTTTCTCAGGTAAACAGATTTCTTAACTGTTATGTGAAACTGATTACCAAAATTGGAGAATGGTATTATGGAAACCTTATTTCCATAGAGAGATCAGAAAATAGTTGATAAATCTATTCAATTCAATTCAACTTTATTTATATAGCACCAATTCACAACAAAGTCATCTCAAGGCACTTTACAGAATAAAGTCAAGATTATAAAGATGTATACAGAGAACCCAACAATTCCCAGTGGAGAGGAAAAACTCCCTTAAACGGAAGAAACCTCCAGCAGAACCAGGCTCAGGGTGGACGGCCATCTGCCTTGATCGGTCTATAAAGGCAGGTTTTATTCACACCCCACCAGGTGTGGCCCTGCCCAGCCACAAAGGGCCACCTTGGTGCCGGTCCCAAAAGGGAATCCGGGGTAAGAAAACATGCCAAATCAATGTGTGGAACACATTCCACCTTAGCGAGCCCTGAAAGTCGTTGATCTTTTGACCTTTAACGTTTTTAATATTTCTGAGATATATCTGTTGAAGTAGGAATAATAGTTGGAACAATAATCCAGTGGAACAGTTGATTATTAATAGCTTATGGTTATATTTACATTCTAGAAAGAAAAATCTTTCATTTAAGATATATTTTAGGACAGTTGAGTTGGTTTAAAAAAAAGACATGAACTCAAAACATTTTATAAACCTTTCAGCCTGATACATTTTCCCATCTCTTTACTCTTTCTTTCCACATAACAAATCAAAAAGCACTGACTGTGAGCTTTAGATTAGGTATGTCCCGATGTGATACAAGTATTGGGTATCAGGTTTGATATTGCTCTTGTGTAGTTGTACTTGTACTCCTAAAATGTTTCTGATACTGGACAGGATAACACCTCTGCAGGTAAAGTTAAGCAGAGGTGGAAAAATTTCTATGATATTTGGCCCAGAGAACATGGGGCATTTCTGCATTGTGTTCACATATGGCTTCTTCTTTGCATGATACAACTTTAACTTACATGTGTGGATTGTACAGCAAACTTTATTTACAGACAGTGATATATGGAATCGTGCTTGAGCCCATAGTGTGATTTCCAGTAGACTATCATGTCTGTTTCTAATGCAGCGTCCAGTTTTGACCTTTGGCCTTGTCCCTTGGACACAGATGGTGGGATCTTAAAAGTCTTCACAATTTTACATTGTGGAACATTTTTCTGAAATTGTTCCACAATTTTTAGTTTGTCACAGATTGATTAAGCTCTGTCCATCTTTACATTTGAGAGGCTCTGCCTCTTTGAAATGCTCTTTTTATACTGAGTCATGTTATTGGCCTGGTGCCAGTTAACATAATTAGTTGTCAAATGCTCTTCCATTTGTTTTTGATTTGTGGCAATCACTTTTCCAGCCTTTTGTTGCCCCTGTTCCAAGTTTTTTGAGATGTGTTGCTGCCATCAATTTTAAAATGAGGTAATAATTTCTATGAAATGGTAAAATTTCTCAGTTTCAGTATCTGATATGTTGTTTATGTCCTCTTGTGAATGCAAATCATTGCATTCTGTGTTTATGTACATTTTACACTTTCTCATATGTAAGCACTCATATTTAAGTGCTTGTACTTGTACTCAGTTTGGAAAAAAGTGATATTGGGGCATTCCTACGTGCTACAGACTAATCTAGAATGATACAGAGGAACACCCAATATACCATCATTTTAACTCTTACTATCCTTCCACATAAACCTAAGCAGCTGCATTGTGTATGTCCTGAAAAATGTTCTTATGTGACTTGCGTTACCTCTTGCAAGGTTTCATCATGCTGTTGTACTGCTCCCCTGTAGGATTCGTGAATGTGACAGACCAGAGGAAAATATATTTAAGTTGTAACAAACACACATGACTAAAAGGAGATAACAAGTAAATCGCCATAATTTTATTATTTATTTCTTCTCTTATCAAGCACTGTTTGGTTATTTATTTTTCTCTGCCTGTTGTCTTCAATGAGTTAAACAATGCAAGAAGATTACTGCACTATCTCGCATTATTTCCTTTTCAAGTTCTGCACGTTTTATGTACGTCTGTGCATGTGTGTATACGGTGTCGAGTGTGTGTTTACGAGTGTTTGTGTGTGTGAGTGTGTGTGTATTTTAATTCCTCTGTTAGGGAAGAGAGGATGTGTTCATTATCATCCTGTCCCAGCCTTGTCCCTTTAACAGTAATTGGAGCGATATTAATTGCTGCGTGGTGGCTGGTTGATGGTAGCACCGTGATGCTGCACTGATAGGGCTCTTCATTTTTTTTCCCCTTCCTCTCGTCCTCACAAACTAACTGCTGGTTGAGCGAGGCAGAGGGATGGGGGGTGGGTGGAGGGGAGAGAGAGTAAGGGAGAGAGATAGCCCCTCTATCAGCTCCGGAGCAGGCGCTGTCTTTATCAGGAGCACGATTGGCAAAAAGGAAACTTTGACCGGTCTGAATTTTTCTCTTATCGTCAAGCCTCCCCTCCTCCTCCCTCCCTCCCTCCATCCATCCACCTTCTCTTCGTCTGGTCTTTCCATCACTAGTAACAACCCCACTAACAGCATCTTTCCCTCCTCAGCTCCCATCCTTTCTCTCCACCCTCCACACACCATCAATCTCTCCCTCTTTTTCTCCATCTTCTCATTGTTTCCCCTTTTTTTTTTTATTCGGGTTATTTTATGGTCCTGCATGTCACGTGGGACTAGAATCACTAGATAATGTGCTCCTGTTCATGCAAAATGTTGACCATGCATTAGGCAATTCCAGATGAGAGGAAAGAAAGTATTTGCTACTACGGAAATAAACATGCATTTATCTCCTCTGGAAGTGTTGGCATTCCACTCGTTTTTTACTGTTTGCCTTTTAAACACTTGTGCTCCTAGAACCACAACTTTTTAGCTTTCAATCTTATGGGCTTTTAGGCTGTGTTGCTTTGAGCCCAGTCATGCCAGTGGTCAAGTGTGTCACTACAGCCTTTATGGAAGGAAGATTATAGAAACGGGGCTCCCAGGGACAATCCCAGGGGCAGAACGTCTCAAATTACTGTCAATATTTTTTGCTTGAATGAGCTCAATTAAAAGATAAAACGTAACCAAAAAAAGATACAAAATGATGAACAGTGACTTAATATCCAAAGGATGCACTAAATGGCACAATAGCCTGAACAGTTGTGCATACATAGAGTAACCTTTTGTTTTAGTGTCTTCATAGCAGTTAAGTGATAATAAACCCACCAAAATATTATCATAGTGGATGTGAGGCCTCGGGTAAAGCTAGCATTGCTATTTTTATTGTTTATTCTTGTTTACCGTTTTTTAAAATAAACTATTTTGTTGCCTTTTTTGGCGGATTTTTTTTTTTTCTCGTATAAGAGAGCATGAACGTTGTTAACTTTAGTATTTCTCACCTCAGCTGTTCTGCCTCTCAGCTTGCAGTACAGAGGAGCTGTGCTGCGGCCTGCCCCACCAACATAAAGAGGAGAGAGAGACTGCTCTGTCAGCACCACAACTATACTTTCTTCTGCTAATCTCACTTACAAATAAAATGCTGATTTCTGCTTAGAGTCACTGGCACTGGTGCACCCAAATAAATGTTTATATCTATTGGTCATTTCTGATTAAATGTTTGCATGTGGAGTGTGAATAAATAGCACAATAAATAAAATTATTTTTCTAATTTTTTCCAAGTCAGGCACTGTTTTGTGATCTGTTTATTGTGCATATCATAGCACGATTAATATAGGATTTATTGGTCATCACAAATACAGATTTCAACATTTTTGTTGAAGTATTTTCTTTTCTATTTAAAACAGGAAATAAGTATTGTAGATATTGGAGTTTTATCAAAGGGCCATCAAAGTTGATTGAGACTTTACTTTTATCTTTTTTCTAATGAAAGTTTTTGAATGTCATTCTGAAACTGTTCAATTTAACTGTATGTGATGCCAAGCTTTTTCAAATTTGATTAATTTTAAGAAAGAACGGGTGTTAGCATGGGTTGCAGTCATATAGTACAATGATCTGTCACAGTTTTACTGTTGCTCTCTGTGTCCACATTTGAAATCTCTTCTCTTTGTCATCTTCTATATTCAGTTTACCTCTGAATCGCTTTTTCTTGTCTTTCTCTTCATACAGTACTGTATCTTCATTTATATGGCTTCGCAAGCACAGTTAATATATTTCTTTAAAGAGTTTCTTTACATCTACCATTACTGTGTAGCCATCTTTCTTTAACTTTCTATTATGTTTATAGCTGTTCTGTATCACAGTAACTGGATACACCGTTTTACATGTGCATATATACCGTTGTATGGATATGTCTAAATTAATTGGATATTAATCTGCTAATATATCTTTCAAAAGTCTAAAATAGGAGTTTTTCTAGTTTGGAACACAATAATTCCTAGATATGAATATTTTAATTTCCTTCTCTGTGCACAGTTTGTGTTCTAACCTTATGATAATAATCTCTTAATTTATTCAAATAATTTTTGTGGCAGTCATTACTATTGTTCTGACAGAATGATATTAACATAGAACAAAAAACAACAACTGAACATTTTCATTTATCCTCTCTTTGTGTTTTTTCTTCCTGTTAAATGATAATACAATTCATTACCCAAAATATTTTTCAATCGACTGTTTGACACAGTCTCCTCCGTATGTAAAGAGACGTTACATGTCAATCTGAATAAATTCCTTAGTCATAGATGAAAGTCAAGACCCATTTCTACCCATTTTCTACTAACAGTGGCTATCAAAACATTTGCTTTGTGGCTTCCATTGATATTAAAAAAATTTGAATCAAAGAGATGATAAACTTGGAATGAATTAGAGGCTTCAGCGGTTTTCATTTTCTTTTCACCAATATATAGTTTATCCTAAAACAATATGATTTCTCTCTCTCTCTCTCTCTCTCTCTCTCTCTCTCTGTGTGTATCCTCCATCAGTGTGGTGATGATGTTGTAGTGGCAAGATGTTGAGAAGTCTAGGTGAGAGCTGGTCCCTATCAGGAAAAGCTAAAGCTGCCTTTTTAATCTACAGTGTGTCCATACTGCATGATATGCAAAATAAATTATGAAGAGAAGAAAAAAAACTATCTTTTGAATGACCTTGCAGGCTGGAGGGTTTGATATTTTCTCCCTCCCTGCTTAAAATTCTTGATATGCAAATGGGTGTCACAGTAATCCCTTGTCATTCGCTGGCTGGGTGGCAGGCGGTCTTCACACATTCTCTCCTTCCAGGACTGTGTATATATCCAAAGTCAGTAGTTAAAGACTGTGGATCACTAAACATTGAAGGAGTTTTCTATACAAGGTAATGGACAAAATAACTGAAACCGCAACCTATTTATGAGTCAGATTGGGTAGGAAGACTTGGACAAAATGAGAAAGTTCAGTAGTTGGGTTGAGTTTGTTGGCTGGTTGCCTGTTGACATAGATACATACAGTGGTGTGATAGATTCACCATCAGTTTGTGCTCAGCGTAAAGGCAATCATGTGCATAATCAGTCAGTACACAGAAAATTCATCTCCAACTGTTTTGATAAATTAACCATTCAGGTCCTTTTTTATTGTATAAACAAATTCTCCCCAGGTCCACCTTCTCAGTTGTAAGGATTTGTTCCCTTGACTTTGTCTAATGTGATAACCGATGTGTAAATTTTTTTGATTTGTGTGCTGGTTTTGAATTAAAACTTGGTCAACTTGGTTTGAGTGCATGGCAGTAGGTATTTACATTGTGTAACACCAATAACTTGGTCAAGAAATTATCTTTAGACACATGCCTACTAAAAAAATGAATCTTGAAGCCTGTCGAAAATTAAAGCTACATATATCATAATCTGAATGGATTTTTCTGTTATTTTTGGTATTTTAATTTTTTTACAAACCCAAGTAAAAGCAAGAGGATGTAGGATGTCTGAAATTTATATATCTCTGAGTTAACATGACTACCTTCATTGCACATTATTTTAGTATTTCTTTTATTTTATATCAAGCGCATTTAAAAACTAAAATTTGAATTAATCTAATTAATTCAATAAATTGCCCTGCCCTACTTTTCCATTACTATATCCACTCAGGGGGAGTACAAACTCTTCTCTCTGGGCTGTCCAATCACACCCTCTGACAATGTGTGTACTCCAGGGACCACAGAAGCCAGCAGAGCGAGGCAAATGTTTTCTTGCTTGGCCAGCACTCCTTGCTTCTTATCCTCCACAACAGAGTTATTTAAATTACTTCCAATAAACCATTATAGTGGCAGGTATTATAATTGTTATTATTATTTAGCAGGTGCTGTGTATATATGTGTTTGTGTGTGTGTGTGTCTTAGTGAGTGGGTGTTGGGTTATCATACAGTAGTTAATTATAATGCAACATGAAGACACACTATATGCATATTATCACTGCTGAGTCTCATTTATTTGGGTTGAGGAAAGGGAGGTGTTGGTGGTGTCACATGTTTATACTCATGCATGGCAACTTTTCCGACACTGTCTCTGTCGCATAACGTTGGCCACACAGTAGGTGATAAGACCTATGTTTCTCAGTTTGAGCCATCTAGTCATGATAGGCTGAATGTAGCTCCTGAAATGTAAGTTCTACTGCAGCTTTGTTGATCTTTTTTACAAACTCCTATGAGCTACAACCTTTTCCAAGAATTTAAGACAACTGATGTTTTGTTTCTTTTTTTCACTTTCATTTTTAACTTTCATTTTAAAGTATTGAACAAAAACCACTTTATTTGGTTTTAAAAGTTTTTAACTTTTTTTATTGTTCATTTATTATTAAGCAACCATGGTGGAAAAAAAACTGAGCTGATTTAACATTTTTAATTAAAAACCACTTGCATAAGAATCTTCTCACATTTATAAAAGTTCCCCTGGCACATGAGCATCGTTATAGTTAGATATCTATGAGTGCTGTGTTTGTCTGTCTGTTATCTTATATAAAACAGGAGCACAGACAGTTAACTCCCAGTGATGAGATGAGCTGTCATGTCCAGACTGGTTTGGGTCAAGGGGGGTGAACGTGGGATAGAGGGTGAAGGGCTAAAGAGGGATTACGGAGGAGAGAAACATAACATGAATGAAAAAGAAAATGTTTAAGGAAAAAGAGTGGGAGGAGCAGTAAGACAAGAGGTTTGAAATAAAGATGTACCATATTTAGTTTAGAGTGCAGAGATAACTAATGAAAGCTGAAAAAGGGGTAAAGGTTTAAGGATCCTTGAGAACGAGGGATGATCAAGAGATTTTATGAGATGCAATTCTTCTAATGAAATTAGAGGTGAGAGGATGGGAAGTGGTTAAGGTTAAAAGATAGAAGGATGAGGGAGATGTAATATGTATTTGATAGTCAAAATGATCTTGTTGGTACTCAAAGCACCACAGGTTGGTGTTTTTAGCTTATCTTAATAGTGGTTTGTTGAAGTTGGGTTTCTTGGATTTATATTTGGCAACAGCTTTTAGTGATTTATTTCATTTGTTTTTCTGTTACATCTGCTGTTACCTTTATAATACTGTACATATCTCAGAATAAGTAAAGCATGATGAACATCTTAACACCATGTTTAGACTAGGGAAAGATCCTGGAGTTGGACCCTCCAAGGTCATTTGAAAGTATACAGTCCCTCATTTGCAGTGTCGTTTGCCAACAACTACAGCAAGTGAGGTAGGTCAAGGTTAGAAACAATTTGGGGTAGTCTTTTGATAATTCGCCATTACTTTTCCAAATACATATGGCTTGAAGAACTACATGTACCATATTTGATGTTAGCAGAACACATCCTATTGCAAAAATGTTACTCTTAAAATGTTCTGGAAGACCATAGTTGAAGTTGATGCAATTATTCTGACAGACAACACAAAGTGAATGATAAAATAAGAATAATTGAACTTTTCAGACAAGTGAAAGTCATTCACTGTGCAGGAGGAGGAGTTCCTCACTTCCCAGTTCCTGGAGTTTAGGAGAGGAATGTTGTCCCATTCTTGTTCCGCACCTGGACTCTTCTCCTGTGAAGACATGCTGTTTTGATGGATACAGTATGTTGTTTAGCATTGTCTTTTTTTTTCATTGTCATTGGAAGGTCTTTCCTTAAAAGAGACACTGTGTAGATGGGAGCATATGTTCCTCTAAAACCTCTATGTACATTTCAGCATTAATTGTGCCTTTCCAGATGTGTAAGCTGTGTGCAGGCTTTTCACCTGTCTTCTGATAACAAGCTCCTTCTTAGTCCACAGGACACATTGTCCACTTCTGTAAGAAAGGAAATAAAAAACACATCAGTATAGACTGGTCATTGTTTTCCCTCAGCCGATGAAAAACCCAGATTAGTCGGCTACTCATACTGATCTGACAAAATATCTGGACAACTCTTAAATGTACATAACATAAACATTTTTTATTTATAATTGTCGTGTCGTGTTTTCAGCCTCAGATTCAGACAGTTCTTGTTGTATTGAAAGTTCTATAACAAAGACCTACCACCTTCCAGGTCTGGCAGGGGTTTGCACCTAGCCACGTTATCGTGAAGGACGCTGAGATGAAGGGCTGAGAAGTGGAAATGGTTTGTCAGATCATGTTAGGAAATGAGCAAATACAGTAAAGATAATGACAAGAGAGTTGTTTAGATATTACATTTTTAAAAATGAAATTAGATTTTCCAAGTAGAAAAAAATGCCTAATATTGGCAACATACTTCATTTTTGTTACTTGTCATCTGTGCGAGTGGGGCTGACCCACATCCATCCATCTTTCCCACGCTTAGACATACTGTACTCTCACTTTCTGTCTTCTCTGTAACCTTTCTCCATATCTTCAACTAGCAGACTCCGTTGCCTCAGTAGGATGGTGTCCCTGCAAGCACCCTGTCAATTCTACCTGTCAATCAAAATGCTTTGAGATGATGAGTGGTTGTTATGCATCCAGAGGGCTTTTCTTGTCATTGAGGTTATGAAACCTCTATATCCACAGTGTGTTTGGAATAAGCTCAGACAAAATTTAAGTTATTTACATTAATTGATTCATTAAATGCCAGTAAATTATGATGAGTGTTCCCAGAGTTAAAGATGATGTCACAGTTCAAAATTGCTTGTTCTCATAAACCAAAGGTTCTACAAAATTAAAGTTATTCAATATAAAACAAGAGGTGAACATTATGCTCCACTAAAGACAAGAGGACATGGCCAACCAAAATCAATACGAAAAATGGTGAAAATGGAAGGTCATCTCATCACCATCAGTTGTGTCAAGTATAATCCTATAATTGGTACAATCACCACATAAAAATATCAAGCAAAATAAGGAGACTGCACCATAGGAGACTGTTGGTCAAGTCGAGTGCAAAACAACTTTACATATGTTGTTAATGTCACTATGAGGGCTTTACATGCTTGATACCACCTGATACCACTTGATACACAACACTATGTATTTGATGCACATTCCATAAATTCAAAGTAGTTAGGGACATAGAATTTAATGTGAAAATCCAATAGGTTTACATAGTTACATAGTACTTTTCCAGAATACCACTTCTGTTGGGCAGCATCACTTTTTCTCTTGAACACACTCTGTTTCTGTTTAACAGTGATTTAACAGTGAAAACAGGGATTTTTTTTTAAATGCTGATTTATGGGACATGTGGTGTGTGAGCATCAAATAACTTTTTTGTTTGTTTGTTTTTTACAGCATAGATAGTGGGGCATGGGCATTGATACATGTCAAAAGATTGTCAGTTGTAAAGGTAAATAAAGATTGGTTAACAAAAGAATGATTCAAACAAAAATCAGACTACCTTTGGTGATTAAAGGGTCTATTTTTGTGGGTAGGCTTTGCACTGTGCACTGAAAAGTTGTGACTTGCACTTGGAGCAGAAGGTCATGAGGACCACTCAAAGGAAGCATTTCCCACTGCCTCCACTGCCCACTACTGATCAACATTACACATTCTGACACACACACACACACACACACACACACACACACACACACACACACACTAATCTATGCTCCCATTTCATCTCTCAAGCCTTGAAGTGTCACTTCCAACTTCCATCCCTTATGATTGATAGACGTGAGGCTCTAATCTTAGGAAACATTTCTAGGTGCTGTCTGGCTGCTATCCGCCCACCATCTCTCATACACTTATTGCAAGAGCCCATGGCTGGCCTGGTTCTGGGACAGGGACATTGACTGGTTACCGACCTATCTGATTCCTGTTCTTTTGTGTGTTTTTCATACTGAACTGTTTCAGATATTTAAACTTAATTTTACATAAAACAAAGCTAAACAAAGCTAACAGAAAATTCTAGTTTGAAATGTGATATAATACAAATTAGGCCTGTAAGAAAAAAGTATTTATCTCCTTAATTACCACATCCCAATAAACTACTAACTTCCCAGAACTTCCCAGATCCACAGTGAGAGACACTATCTTCAGATTGGGGCTTGGAAAAATAGTGAACGGTATACTTCCAAAATTAGCCAAGGGCATGGCAATGGCTTATCCAGGACACCACTATAGATCCAAAGAATTACAGGCCCGTCTCACCTCCATAAAGGTCCTCCTTCTGAAAGACAAACGGTAGAAATGGCATTATTGGTGCGGTGAAAAACCTGCCCTTCTGCTATCCCAGAAAACACCATATCTACAGCCAAGCATAGTGTTGGTAGTGTAATGGTGTGGGGATGATGTCAAAGGGCCAGGAAAACTGGGGTAATGAAAATTTTGTTTTGCCTTTATTTAGGAATTGCGTTTTTGTTTCAATAAATAAAATTAACATGTAAAACTCATATCCAGTATTTTCTCAGGTTACCTATGTTTTATGTTGATGTTGTCCAAAGATCTGACACAATTTAGTATGCAAAACATAAAAAGAGAAGTGGGTCAAAAACTTTTTTTTTTAGAAATATAAAATAAATTAGCTTTTGAGTATCTACTACAGAACATGTCACTATATAATGATACATTTATAATGTATTGTGAGGCACTGATAACTAAGGCCAAGTATGTAAAACTCACTTTAAAATACTGTGATATGTGCTAACACCCTGTAGTAATGTTATAGGAAAATTATACAAAATCTAAGGGGAGGACACTACTGTGAACCACTGGTTTAAAGTCTTAAAATTTGTTTGGAAAATTTAATAAAAAGAGTTAGGTTTTAATAACTTTTCTGTCCTTGTAATGTTGCTGGCACCATGCAAGAATATAGATACATGAGACAAGGCCCTCACATGGGTTTTCTACTTTTTGTGCTTTCATTTTCCCAATTTTCATATCTCTTTCTTATCACATTCTTTCTCTTTCTCTCTGTGCTGTACAGTATCTCTCAGTCACCAGTTTCCTTCCTTCATTAGACAACAATCACGTGCTTTCCTAAGTCTTACGGAGTTTATGTCTCACCAGCAACAATGGAAAAAGAAAAAGAAAGTTTTTCAAAAATACAAAAATATAATTTGGGCTGTAAATTTCTGTCTGGCCAAAACCTTGATTTTAAAAGTAATTTTAATGAAAACGTATATACATTGCTTTAGTAAATAACATGAATTAATTAATAACTCTTTTCTAAGACAGATATGATTACAGCAAATTTCTTTTTGGTGGTACCAAATAATTGATTGATTGAAAAAATATTAAAAAAGCCACAGCACCCCCATAACTGTAGCAGCAGAGGATATAAACTTGGGTATATGTAGTAGGTCGGAACGAATATAAAATAATTATAAAATATCGGTTTCTTCAGTTGTTCAGTTCATTACGGAAAGATCCTGTTCTTTTTAGATATGAGCACTGATTACAAAATAAGGAAAATGATCTTTGTTCACTTCACCCTTTGCTCCCTACTTGGGCTTGTCTGTTTTATTTGGTGAACCTCTAAATGACCCTGAGTGTGTCGAGCAAGTCTATCGCTCTTTAACTTTTTCATGTCCCCTACCCCAGCCCGTTCTGCCGATAGCAGCCTGATTGAAATGTCCTTTTTTGCAGGAGCCAGAAGGAGTTGTTAAAGCAGACATGAATTAATGATTTAATTAATTATCTGAGTCACATACCGTACAATTAATTTTGTGGCTTTGCCTCAGTCTTTTTTCCTCTCCCCATCTGTCCGTAGAGAATGTCAAGAAATATTTTCTAATTAATTTATGTGTGATTATCAGGGATAGTTTCTGGAAGGTCTCCACTTTCAATTTGTGACAGGCTACAGCAGAATAGAGGGGGAAGGCTGCGGGAGATGGAGGTGGGAGTGTGAATAGGGGATATGTGAAGTACTTGCCCCCTCACACAAACACACACACACACTCATTAAGGTAGGCACGCACTCTCTGATATGAAGTTTTATATTACAGTCACTCCCAAGAGTTACCAAATTCTCCTCGAGTCATGACTTTCTAGTCAATGTTGTTTTGCTTTGAACCTGAAATTGTTCTGAAATGTTTTCTTCAAAATATAAAGACAAAGAATATACAGTTTATTTTTTTATGTTTGACATTGTCCTAGTTGTAAACTTAAAGGAAATCATAGCACTTTCAACATTTTTTTCAATTTTACTTTTTTGACAACTAAAATTGACATAGACCTCCTAAAGGGTGTAGACGTCAAAAACAGGTCTTTATTAGAACATCCACAGATGCAGGAGTGCTCCTTACCAAATGTCCAAATGCCGAATCTAATTTGGAAATTAAAATACATTTTAAAAGGTCATATCTAAACGTATGTGTTTTTAACCTGTATTGTACCTCTCACAAACATCGAAATAGGCACCTGGACAATCGATGCAAGAAGACTTTAGTCAGTCGTCCCACTCTCTCTTCTCATCAATAGAAGACCTTGGTAAAAAAAATAATAATAATGCAAATAGGGGAGGAAATAAATTCTGTGACAATGCACAAGCTCATATGGCGAATACGTGCCTTGAGCTAAAGGCAGTCCAATGAATTAGTTTGTGATTTTTCTTTTTTTCATCAGGCAGTGTATAAAAAAATGTTTTATTTGGTCAACTGGTTTAGGCTCAATTTATTCAAAGTTTCTTTGGGATTGTGTACAATTATAACTAAGTAACATTAACTAAGGACTCAAAGGTTGATTGGCTTCATTATCTGACACTGAAGCCCTGTCTTAAAGACTGCTTTTGAACCAGGATCTGAAGAACATAGGGAACCAAAAGGATTATAAGCTAAAACAAAACCATGGAATACCACACAAATGCTGACTGACAGTACTGGTTTAAATACCCTCTATCTGTCTTGTGACCGGTTGGATAATGAAGGTCTTTCTCACACACATGCATAAAGAGGCACATATTTTATCAGCAATAAATAAAACTCCCCACTAGAAGTCAGGTGATTGAACTCTAAAATGAAGTTTCAGCATGTGAATGTCAGTATTCTTTCCATTTGTTTGTCTTCAGCAAGAAGCAAGGGCAGGAGGGGGAGGAGGGCTCAGCTCATCAACAGTAGCCCTGTCACTTGTTCTGTTTTCACCTCTTTCGTCCTCTGAACAAAAAAATGCCTTTAGTTTTTTTCCCCTCCTCATTTTATCTTTCTTCGCATATTTGTGAATTTGCATGTTTGCTTCTTGCTCTTTTCTGGTGGTGTATGTATTTTGTAGATAAAAGTTCAGCAGTGCAGTTAAGAGAAATTAGTTGGGTAAACAGTGGTAAATGTCAATGATAAAGTTCTGTTGAAGCTCATCTGATTAGCAGGGCTACGCAGGTGTCTTATCTTGCCTGTGCAACAGAGGGTAAAATGGAAATGATTGCGTGGTCCTGAGCAGTAGATGTCTATCCCAGAAATGTCTATCTGCTGGACTCTAGGGACCCATGGGTGCTGCATGGAAGACTATGACTAGAGAGAGACGAGAAAGAGAAATGGAGACACAATCAGGTCTTACTTGTTGTTAGATTGAGGCCTTTTCTCAGCAACCATTATATATAATGAGAGCGGTCAATAATGTAAAAAGTAGAATTCATAAATGAACATTTTACACTTTGCAAGAGCTGCATGATAATATTAGAACAAATGTGGTAAATGTAGCCATTTTTGTAACAATACAACCGGTTTGCGGAATAACAAAGCCAGCCTCAAACAAATTGTTTAGATGCATAACACACCTATTAAAAATGCAAACCTTCGGTGGAACCTCTTTTGGCAGCAATAACCTTAAACATGTTAAACATGTTTCCTGTAATTAACCTGGACTTAACCCGCACAATCATACCACAGCATGAGGCTTCGGTTATGACTCCAAGACAGTTGAAACTTAAATTTCAATACGTGGAATTTGTCATGTGTTTTGTTGTGACTGAGTGTGAAAGAACTGAATAGTTACATGAGGTCATTGGGATTTGTCATTCAGAAGAGGTTAAACCCCACCTATTAGTGCAGGGTCGGAGTAGCACACAGATAAAGATTTTCTGTTGTGTGGTGTCAAAAAATCAATAGCTCCGACGCGATGTGCTCATTTGATATCAACAATAGTCTTTTTAAAAATCAATTAGGCCGGATAGAGGGGAACATCAGTCTTCAGTTACACCTACCTTTTTTTTCCACCTTACATTTCACATTGATATCCAATCAGGCAGACTGTTTGTTGTTGAGGATGCACATTCTGATGGGATGGGTACATTTATACCAGGTTTTTAATAATGTATACAGATGTACTGTAGGTTAAACCAACAAAGTTGAATCCTTTCTAAAAATGAATTTTATCTAATGGATATGCTGTTCAACCTTTTGTATGTGTATGTGTGCATGTGTATGTGTGCATGTGTGTACATACAGTACCTTCCACACACTGATATTTTTTTAATTTCAAAGAAGCATTCAATAATAATGGCTAGCTCCTTCTAGGAAGATGACTCTTTATAATTTGAACAAACTGTCCTTGTCCATCTATGGGTGAGAGTACGTTTTTTGGTCCTTTCAAAAGTTGTAGACAGTTTCCACTAAATATCATGTATTAATAAAATGACATATCAGTTCAGATAACAGCCCATGCGCAGGTTTAATTAATTTTCCTTCCAAGTTGACTATACCTGATGATGCAACAATTAGATTAAGAAGCACTTTTGTCACTAGTATTATTTCCAATATGGTTGCATGTTATGGGGACTTGAAACAATGTTTTTTGTTCCATCACTTTGTTGTAAAGCTTGACGAGGACTTCACTATTCCTAACACTGTTATTTACTTAGAAATTCATATTTTTTAATGTAATTTAACTTCCTAACGTTTGTTTTATGTGCTACCTTTTAAGTGTTATCTCTTTAAAACATGAAAGATAAAATCATCATTAAGCCATGATGTAGTGTTACATTTTCTGACCTTTACAGACTTGAGCATGTCCAACCAATAACTTTATCAAGGCACCCATAAACTTTACAAACTTTCCATCATTCACAATAAATCAGCATTAAATCTTTGACAATGTGATATGATCCCAATTTGTGCCGGAGGCATTTTTTTCCTTTTTCGTTAAAGCTCAATGATATGAATATGTATGAATAATGAAGTTCTCCAGAGTGGTAAAAAGTCTAATCCTTGTGTCTGTCTCTGCTTTATCATTTCATAAAGAGCTTTCACACTCTTAGATGGTTTTGAATTTTCTTTCTTTTAGTTAGTTACTTGCATGACAAAGCATAATTCATTTACGTATTTAAAAAACCTCCTTTAGTGTGAACAAATACACCTCAGGTATTTCTACTTACCCACTGTGACAAGTGCAGTGGTCACTAACATTATTAGTATTCACTCAGGTCAATGAAAACAGCAGAGGTCCATGAATCTCAATAAAGGCATGTGGAAAAACAAACAAACAAACAAACAAACCAATACTTTGGTTACAAATTACATATGCATAAAATTAAATAAGGGATTTTCTAAATATTTGAATATCAGTTCTTTGGTTGTTTTTTGAGGGGAATATACAAAAAAATTCTATAAAACAATTTTACCTAAAGTTTTGAAATTATTTCCATGTCCACTGAGAGAACTCTCTTATTAGTCTCACTAGTCCATAAACTGGAAACACTAACAACACACGCAAAAAAAATAAGGTTATGATCTGTAATGAAATTATAATCGTTCAGCTGTCTGACACCTTTAGCTCCTTGCCCCCTCTCAGCTATTCTCTCTGCCCACCCTCCATCACCCTCCCATTACACACATACTCTCATCGGTTAATTGCGTTAGTCATTTCATTAATGACGGACTGATTGTTTTATTGTGTTGGCTCGTCAAAGAGGCCTGGACGCCCCAGTGACTGCTGAAGCATCCGTATTGATAAGCCTTTGTGTGTACATGTGTGTGTAGCTGGTGACTTGGTGTATACTGGTGTGATAGTGTATTACTGGTTGGATGTGTGTGAGCACAGCCTGTGTGGATGCAACATGTAAGCATTTCATCTTGTGAACCTATGTATTTGGGTTTGTGTGTGTGGGGGAGAGAGAGAGAGAGACACAGAGTGAAAAAGACTTAATGGTGTGTGTGTGTGTGTGTGTGTGAGTGTGTGCCAGAGGTAAATGAATGAAGCAGTGTGGACATGTGGAGCTGGTTGATATTGATAACAGAAAGACTGACAAACAAATTCTGTGTGTGTGTGTGTGTGTGTGCAACATTATATCATGTACAATAATAATGATGTAGTATAGTGGTAGCAGCCAATGCAGCTGTAGTAAGAAAGAGCTCAGGGTTATTATGCAGGTCTGGGGTGGGCAGGAAGGGTAATTAATAGGGATTAGGATTGTTGGATGCCTCATGTTACCTCAGTGAACATAACTAACCTTGTGGGATTAGCAAGCAGCACTCATTAGCATAGGTCTACTGATAGCACTTCAACGATATGAGAAGGCAGTTTTTTATTTAAACTGACTCCCCTAACAGATACTTACTCTACAGATTATACATTTTATTCCATTTGTTTTTCAGATGGTTAAAAACAGTGTTAATGTATGTTATTAATAACAAAAAAAAAAACAGATAATTTAACCTGCAGGTCTGTTAACAGGCAAATTGTAGACGATTTAGCGATGATCAAAAAGCACAAAGCGAAGCAGAGCGAGATTTTCACCGTTTTTGAGTAGTCCTTTTTGTCAAAACCCCAGTATTGAATAAATAAAAAAATTGAAGATGAGGAGACAAGATGAGGAACCACAAAAGAAATTTAGAAGTTATCCTTAAGGCCCCACGAATGAATTTCCCCAACCTAGGACTAAAAGACTGCATAGTCTGATCCTAAACTATGTTGTATAATTTTTTTCCATTTATTTATGGCACCACTACTGATTCGCTAAAAGTCCAGCTAATAGATAAGTGCCCCACAGTGGAGTACAGCACATGGCCTGTTGCACTTGTACACTAGCTTTCGTTCGTACAGATAACTTCTTTTGTTTGGTATTTTTCTCATATTCCCACCGGATTTTAATACAGCGTGACAGTCTTGGTAGCCAGGATAGCTTCTCAATTTTTCATCTGTGGATGGTTTATGAATGTCAAAGAGCATGTAACTGCAGTTTTATCTTCCAATTGAAATGAAGAGTTGATTTGGATTGGCACTGACCTGTAAAGTGTGAAACGCTTAGTGTACTGCATACTTTAGTTTAATTGTTCCCTCTCTTTTGCTTATAAGGTCCATTCAAGTTAACTGTTTTTACAAATTTTATTTACGTTCTTGTGGATAATAATATTAAGAATACTCTATTAGTGATGTACGTAGCAGTTGCTTGTCAACCACTTGTTTCAGTGAACTTAAAACCTTTTAGACTCCAAATCATTTGAATATTTATGTTGGTCTCAACCATACCATTTGGTTTACCTGTGAACATTTGATGCAGCAGGTCACAAAAATAATGTCTTCACTCATAATACCTGACAAACCAAATGCTTGTCTCAAACTTGTTTATAAGTTAATATCTCTGTTGGCTCTCAGAGGTCAAATTCTCATACTGTTTCACAATGAGGGTCAATGGAGCTGGTCAAGCTGATAAGAGTCCCATGTGCTGAAGACTAACCAATGGCCTACAGGCAGACTGGACATTGATGGAGTGCTGAGATAAGAAGGGTTAGAGTGGCCAAACTGAGGCTCCACAGGACGATAAGAGATGGGATATTGGCTGGACAAACTCTGAACTTCAGACTCAACAGCCCGCAGGTTAGGCTGTGTGAAGAATCATGTTTAGGTTGGTGCTTGACCTGGGCCTGAATCTGAAACTGACCTAACTCAAATGTGAACACCTTGACAGAATCTGACAACTATCATGATACAGTAGGCCAGAACCCAACAATCTCAATATATCCTTTGAAGTTGGTGTATTCTAACAAAGAAATGCAGCTAGGTTTTCTTCAACAATATTTGTGCAGACGAGCTAAACTTAATTCTGAGTCATTCAATAAAAAATTTAACTCAACCTGACCCATGCACAATAGATCAGGTCAGCTCCTGTTGCATCTCGCATCAGTGTTAAACCCATATGCAGCAGAGCAAAAGAATATCTTATGTTATTCAATGACTGGTACACATGCTGCCACCTGTTGCAAACTGATAAAAGCACTATTTTGCACATACTTATTCAGATTTTATTCATTTCACTGTGCAACATTAAAAGAAACATACAAAATAATTTCAACAATAAAACAATATTATGAACTGGTTTTTGGCTTTTAATCCCCTCCTTCCTGTGTCCCTCCTGCTTTCTTTCCTCAAACCACGCACTTTTCTGCTCCCTCTTCCCTTTTATAACCCTAACCCCCTCACTACTGCCACCAGACCCCCCCACCACCACCCACCACCACCTCCCCTCCCCGGCTGTGGGAAAGCCATTTTATCAGCGTCTGTCCGTTGTTCTCTGGTGGGGATAGATACAGAGAAGATAGATGAGTGTTTTGACATGGAGAGTGTTAGACAAACACTCTTATCAGGCCCAACACTTTAGACTGACCCCCGAAACAGTCGCCTCAACCACAGATGAGATGGGGGGGGTTGGAGGGAAGATTTTATATGGGTTTTGATCAGAAAGAGAAATACATATGGTCACACAGATTGTAATAATAAGACTATACTAGAGTAACACTTTTTTATAGTAGGTTCTAAGGTTTATTCCATCCAGTCATCACTATAGTTCCCAGTGCAGCATTTGCTGTTGTTCAAACATTTATCCTTAGATGTGCAGAAACTACAGACTACAGCTGTCTAAAGTTTTTAAATAGATGGTTCCGTCCTCCATGCCACTCGGCTATCTGGCTCTATCTGGGCAGTAGCAGGCTCAGACCACAGCCGTCACTGCCATCCTTCTACAGTTATCACTTTGAGGAAGTACACAAGAAGTTTCCCGTGTTTGAACTGGCCAGGACAAAAGTGCTCAGCTTCTATCAAACTCCCCCTGCTGTTGATCTGCTCGCAGTATTTGCTTTATGGTCTGAGCAGCTGCAAGAGTTCGGATCAAGTTCAAGCCACATGCTGCTTTTGCTTTAGCTTTTTTTTTTTATCTTGTCATGTGGTCTCAGCAAAATGCTTGGTCATATTTCAACCAACTGGGACTTTTGAAGGCTGACACTGGAATTTTGATTAGTATTTCTACGGAGACTCTTTAAATGTTCATCTAAATTACAAAAAAACTAAACCTTTTACTAAAATGTGATCGATTAAGGTGAATTTAAGGTGAAGGTGAACCCATAAAGCATAAATAAAAAATATTTCATCATATTTATGGCTTATGACACTCCCCAAATGATACCAGATGTTCAATGATAAGATCAATATCTCTTTAGCTACATGCTGATACTTTTTTCACTCAGGCCTATTTCATCCTCCCTAATGTCAGCCGGTCTTCTCTTCTCTCCTCCCCTCAGATGACCTGGAGTTAAGTGAAGAAGGTGGTGACAGCAGGGTTGTAGCTGGCAGATCCCTCAATCCAGACACAAAGTGGGGCCCCTACCCAGGAACTGTCCAATCAGAGGGCAGCACAGATAATAAGGAGACAGAGGTAAGAGCTCTATTGTGTTTATTAATATCTGACATAATAATTAAGAAGTTACATGAAGAACCTGGTAACATCTCCCTGTATTCTTGGTAATTTATTACTATTTGTTACTATAGAATCTGTAGTTGAGCAGGAATCATTGTTTCAACAGGTTCATCAGTAAATAAAGAAATGCAGCCCCAAATGTGAAACTTATTTATACATGCAATTAGAGTAAAATCATAAGGCTTTATGTAAATCATGTATATTAAAACATTGAGATGGCTAGTTTGTGTTGTTTCACTGCACTAAGTTCAGAGGTCAGATGGTTGGATAACAAAGACAGATAATGAAGAAACACCTTGTTTTGTGTGTGTGTGTGTGTGTGTGTGTGTGAGAACGAGTGAGACAGTGGTTGGAAATGAAAACAGTTGGGTGTATCTTTGTGCGTGCGTGTTCCTTGGGAACAGTGTGTGGGACCGGATGGAGCCCTATCACAGACTGCGTTTGTGCATCATGTGCAAGTCCATCTAATCATATGATACTGATGCTGGGAGAGGCTTCCTGGCATGGAGCGTGAACTTGGACAAATGTACACATAGGGTCACTCACACACAGTCAGGCCAGCTTCACTTGTTTCTATCTAGTTTAAGTATTTTTCTTTCCTTTTTCTTTTTTAATTTACTCTCAAAGGCGTAAAATGCAGCACAATAAATTCCAGTTCAGTTTAACCAATCCACAGTCCAAACCAGTGCATATCCATTCTACAAGATGTACTCAGTAGTAAAAGTAAAACCAGAAAGAGTTTACACTCTGCTTTCTCCATCAATATTTTTTTCTTTCTTTCCCCCCCCTTGACTCTCTTCTGCCCCTCTCTCTCATCTCATCCCCTTCCTTCTTTTTTCTCTGTCCTTGCATACCTCCTCACAATCCTGTTCCATCCTATCCTCTTCTCTCATTCTTCATCTCTTCTCTTTCATTCTCTCCTCCTCCTCTCCTCTTCCTATCCTGTCTTCCTCCATCCTCTCCCCTCTTCTCCCAGCTCTCCCCAGACGTCCGCCTGTCTTTTATCTTCACATGGCGCCATCCTCCTGGACAACAAAGCCCAGTGATTGATTCCTGCTTGATAGGCTTTCATTTCTAAGATTTCGGTCATAATCAGTGAGGTTCTGAGTGTACAGATAGATGTCTGTGCTTGTGTGTATGTCTGTGCATGCTCGAGCACTCGGTCATATACTCATTCACCCATCACCTTTTGTTCTTCCTCTCCCTTCGCTTACCTGTACCGTCCTATTTCTAATCTGTAAAGACTGTAAAATCAGTTTCTGTTCTTCTCGGAGCTTTGCATTCATATAGAAAACATCCTGTGACTTTTAATACCCATTTTTTTCTGTTTTTCCACAATTTCTGCCACCATCCTCATCCTCCTCCCCTCCTTTCTGCGCTAAAGGAGTGTGGAGACAAACCTTCAGTATCTTGTAGAGATAGTGGCCCTAATCTCACATTCCTCCTGTGTTTCTCCCCGTCACTCCACATCCCCCTCCTCTATTCATCCCTCCATCACTCCCTGCTTCCCTCCTGTGTGGGTCAGCAGGGGTCAGGGCTATCCTCCTCAGTGTGTTGGAGAGGAAAAATCTGCCAATCTCCCACTGCTGTGCTAAAGGTGGAACCATGATACTGCATTCCTTGATTACCCTTGATGCAAAGGATAAAGCCATGTAAAATCTTTTTTTTTTTTTTTGATTACAAGAAAATGTAAGCTTTAGCCTGTGACTTTTTTTAAATCTTAGTTTTAAAGAAATAAGTTCCAAAACTTATCTAAATATGGAGAGTTGCTCTTAAATTCTAATATTACCAAGGCTCAGTGAACAGCACTGGCAGTCGTACAGAGATATTCTCTTCTAAGCAAACAAGGTGTTTTGAGCAAGGCTCACCTATCTTTATAAGTAAGTTTTGCAGGTTGTTATTTTTTCTAATTTGTGTAATGTTTAATACTTGAAAGGCTTTGTAGAGCAGATGTAGAGCATATCAGAGCAAGAGAAGGAAAGCTGGGCAAAGCCGAACAGACTGATTTTGATTCCTTTGCTAGTGCTTGTAGCTATAAAAACAATGCATAAATTAAGAAAAAAAAGATTTGCTAAACAGCCATTTACCAGTTTCACACCTGTAAGCAGGCCATTACAAACTATTTGTGAATAAGCTGCTCCAGTTGGACATTTGGGGGTTAGGTTTAGAATTACCATTGCTTTATTTCTACATACTTCACTGTTGTGTGAACACAATACATACTAAAAACCTAGTTGGAACTAGAGATGAGTGATGTAATTAACCGTGGTTGAAAGTAAAAGCTAAAATTTATAACAGTAATACTTACCGTCAGAAATTTTACTATGAGTTTTCATTCCTACGTTTCATTAATACTTTTAAATTCTATGTGACAAACAATCCCTTGCCAATTATTTTAGGCATCATGTGAACAGGTTTTCACTTTTTAAACAAACAATGCATTTTCAGTTCTATAATACTTACAAAATATAAAATATGTATGGGTAAACAGTTGTTTATAGTACATGTGTTCTGAACTTTTCCTGTAGTGTTAGAACTTGGTGTTCTGACTATGGCTAAAACCTGCCAATGTGCTTAAATAATATCAGATTTTAAAGCAAAGATAAAAGTTGTTAGTTATAAAAAGCAAATAAAATTATATTTTGCAGTACATAAAATACATTTTCTGGTATTTGAATCTACTCTCAGATTCAAATACAAATATTCTCAGACAGGCCTATTACTCAGTCGGGCACTTTCTGCATCCTAAAGCTGTTTTATTACCAGCACTATAGACTATGAACTATAGCCCTAAACACTATCATGAAGCTGATTCAACATCACTGAGCTGCATTGACAAACATCAGATAGTATTTTTTGCATGTTCTGTATTACCAGTCGGTTGTACTGCTCTGCATACAATTTTGTTCATTTCAAAACCAATAGGAAAAACACTTCCAGAATATTTCAGAGTATTGTTTAAAATTACAATATAGTATATTGACAATGTAGAAAAGTACTGTGTCTACTGTATTTCCTGAAGATACAAAGGGGTCTAACTCTTTCTAATCAATTAATCACAAAATTAAATATATCCAGCAAAGACAAAAGGAAAATAAACCAGAAAGCCATTCCACCCCTTCCAGAATCACCCTCTCGCTTTCTTAAAAAGGTTGGCTCTTTTTAGGCTCAGATGGATACGATATCAGTTTAATTTGAGGTTTAATCAGCAACACAACTGGATGGGAAAGCATTTTGGCAAACTATACATGTGCATCGGTATAAAACAACATATCAAGTGCAGTGACTTTTATGAGTTGATCTAAACAATGTTGATGGATATGTCCTGGGTGTTGTGTGTTATATATGTTGGGGTTGAGTTTGTTAGCTCTGACAATGAGAGAAGGAAAAAGAGGCAGATGAGATCCAGTCCTTGCTCTTCCTCCATCAGATCTTCTTTATTAGATTAGTGGTGTGTTAACTGGTCTGTTTCATATGGAAATCCTGCCATTTGCATCTTTTGAGAAAGAGGCGTAAAAGCATTTATCTATTTAAATATATTCTGGCTGATATCACTGTTGGACTTTAGAACAGGGTATAATAGTGTTTGCTGATCAACTGCTAGCTGGCTGCCAGTAGCTGCTGATTCCTCACAATTTTTGGTTGAATGAACAACCAGGTCCTCCTCAGTGAGCCTCTTGTGGCGATGTAGGAGCGAGCATGCCACTGCTGCTATTCTGATTGGATCACACATAACAAATCTGAAGTTATATCTCCTTTCCTTCTGATTGGATCCTGCTTTAATTAACTGATAGTGTAAGTACATGGGATTGAACTGAAGTTGCTAAATGTTATGAAATTTCAGCTCAGAAGAAGAATATAGCGAAACAGTGCTGATGCAGATGCATCTGTTGCATCTTTCCAAAGGACACATGTCCAAAGTGAAGTCTGCACACTGTACATCAGGAGAAACACCATCCCTATTGTTCTCTCTCCTTCAGCACCCAGCAGCTCACCCCACCCCAATCCTGTCTTTCGTGGAAAGGCAGCCTAAAGGCATGATCCTAGAAGGAGCAGAGTAGGGGAGTTCAAAGCGTTATCACGAGCCGAACGTCTTTTCATCATGTTTTAGAAACAAGCGTTCGCACTAATCCCCCAATAATCTCTCCAGGAGAACTGGGGTGATAAGGCGCGCCACCCACGGCTTTTCAAACACTTTTTGGGTAGTCTCTTCTCACTCTCTATCTCTTCTCCCCTCTACCTCCTTTACGCTCCTCTCCACTGCCTCCTTCCCTCATTCCCTTGGAAGGACAAGTGAAGGTGAGCTCCTCCTTTTTCTCTCTCAATTTTTTTCCTTTTTTGTCGTTGACACTGAGACGGTTTGTTTACATCTGGATTCTGATCTTTTTTTTTATCTGGATTCATCAACAGTGTTTCTTTGCCTCTGTTTTTCTCTCTCTCATCCACCCATCAAATTAGAATTTTAATTAAAATGATGCTTCTACAGAAGATGACAAATCAGTGATTACAGTGAGTGTTGAGACACCTTCTGTGATGCCCCCCAGAAGAACATGATACGTAAGAAGCATTCTTTAGAAGCAACTAGAGAGCAACAATAAGACTTTTTACCTTTAAAGACACTTTGGAAAAAACAATATCTTATACACTTTTCCTCCATTTTAAAGTAATAAAATAAATGATGTCTATGATCTGTAAAATGAAATCCTGCGACATGGCCCATCTGTTGTATTAGCTGTCATGATGGGCTGAAGCATTATTGGCACCTTAACTGCCCTTGCTGCACCTAACCCTTACCATGCTATGGCAAGTCAGACTATTTTACTATTAAGGGTTTTCTAAAATGGAAATACTCAATTTTAATGATCAAAGAAGGAAGAACACAGGTGTAATTAATGCAATGCATGTAATGTGTGTTAAGGGCTGATACCAAAATTGTTAGGCAAAATTAAGGAACAGCTTAAGACTCTTGTCACGGTATTTTGGGGTTCTGCAGTGTACTTTTGGCATCATGCTGTCCCTCCTGCATATTAAGACAGAGAAAATGGCATTACTGGTAACACATTCAGCAGTCACCTGAATGAGCCACCCAAGGTAGCCATCGTTTAGTACACAAAAAAATAAACTACAAATTATTTTCTCTTTCTGGGGGAGTGAACAAATTGTCTACTATAAATATATATCATAGTATCCTGTTTTCATCCAAAGGCACCATATTCACCAGTTCATTCATCAGATCAAAATTTCATTCAGATCCTTTTTAAATTACTACTTATATTTTTCCCACACAAAAATACTTTAGATTCCAACAGCTAAAGCTGCTCTAACTGACCTTTTACTGGGATTTCAATTACAAACTTCACAAGCATTTTTGGGCAGAACCCTTATCATGCTTTGAGTGATGGACATATTTCTTCAAAATGTTGACCATGTGCATCATTGCCTTAGAGACAGCTAGTTTTTATCTGTGGTGATTGAATCAGTGTGCTCCATATAGCCTAGGTAGAGGACCTTCACCTGTCGTATGACTTGCCCACATCATGACAGTAGCTGTCTGTCTCTTAGTCTGTCAATCTGGCCCTGACAGAAGAGCCTATCACCCTGAGAGAGGGAGAGAAGAGGAATGATTGGAGAGAAGGGAGCAAAAACCGCCAAGAATGATAAAATACTGATAGACAGAAATGCAGCAAGCCAAGCCAGGGAGGAAGAAGAGTAAAAGAGATGCATAGTAAAGGAGGGACAGGTCCAACGAATAAAACAAATACATACGAGACAAAAAGAAATATGAGAGGGAAAGAGAACTGGAAGAGATGTGAGGCAAGCATGGAGGAGGGTCAGGGGAGACAAAGGGAGGAGGTGTTCATCACTCAGTGGGAATGACTGGCTGGTATCTGCATCTCCCTGTCATCTGCACTGACTTCTGCAGGGTGGAGGAGGAAGGAAAGAGGAGGAGGTGTAAGAGAGGAGAAGAGGAGAGGGAAAACCTCTATCCTCTATCTCTGAGCCTCATCTCCGGCAGTTCAGGAGCCCGCTTTCCAAGAGTGCCTCATTTTCAAATCTCTTATCTCAGCCCTGTTTTAAGTATCACAGTTTTATATTTTTACATCTCATTTGCATGCAGTTCATCAAACCTGGCTCCCTTTATTTTTTCTTTTTCTTCTTCTCCAAGGTGTGCACTGATATGTGTGGCTGTGCATGAGCACTCCTATACAAGGGAATAAGCTTTCACTCTGCTGCGGAGCTTTAACCACGCAGTAGAGTATACAGTGTAAAAAAGAATCTTGTGTCTCTGTTGAATCTTAGAAAAATTCTTTGCATGAGTGAAATGGAGGTAAAGTGTGTGTGTGTGTGTGTCTGTGTGTGTCTGTGTTTCTGTGTGAAAGTGGCGGATGAGAGTAGGTTTCTGATTTTTATCAGCCTTCCTTTTCTTCTTTGTATTTTTGGAGGATTCACACAGTGACCTCTTTGTTTGGGACAGTGAGTAAAACCCTCCAACCCCCTGGATCGGGAAAGAAACCATTTCCTGTAGCTGAGAGATAGAATGAGAGACAGAGAGAGAAAAGAGGGAAAGATAGGATAGGGGAGGAGAGGCAGGCAGACAGAAGGGTAGGAATGAGAGTTGGAGGCAGGATGAGAATCAGATTAAGAAAGAAAGAAAGGTATGTATAAAAGATAGGAGGTGGTGCAGGAAAGACAGTGAAAGGGGAGAAGGAAGGTAAAGGGTGATTTAGATGATTGAATGAATGATTTTGTGAAAGAAGTAAATGAATGAGAGATGGTTTAAAATCTCAGGAGAGGAATAAAGTGGCTTAATTTACAGCTAGATGAGAATACATTTGAAACAGTTAATGAGAGTGATGATTGTCAGAGGAAGATAGTTTTTGCAGTGATACAAACTGCTGATCGAGTGCTTTATTTTCAATATATGTTTCAAACAATTATGTTCCCATTCAATTAAATTACAGTTGTAAATATGTAACAATCACCATCTGAATTATATTCCAGTGCGACAGTTTTTGAATGACAGAAGGCAACAAGGAGGAGGTGACTAGTGTGGCTGGTGGATGTACAAAGCCCACAGTTGTCATACTCCAGACCAAAGTTACAGTGATTAGTGTTGGAATACTTACAAAAACTAATATCTGTCATACCACTGCTCATTAACAGTAATAAGTTACATAGTGTAGTTACTTTTTTGTTATAAATGTATTAACTTTTTAAGTACATTTTGCATTGCTTTCGCAAAGTGCAAATATCATTCTTAATATGATTTAAAATTGTAAGTCCCTGTTACCAAAATGCTTGTAATTATCACCCACTCATGCTTTCCATTTCATCAACTCTAATGCTATCATGTAGCTAATGGAAAACATATGTCTTATTTAACCACAAACTGAACCAGCTTCATTAATAAATAAATTGACTTGCTTCTGAATATGGGCTAGCTAGCTTATAACTCACTTCTTCATGTTTCAGCTGCATCCACTCGATTTGAATGTGGTTAATGCACATTTCATTATTGATATTGGTACCACATCCTCTTCTGCTAGAAGCTGCCTTAAGCTTCTTCAAGTTTATACAGACAATGTGGGTAGCAGCTCAGACTTTTTCTGTTTACCTTCCTGTTGCATGGAGACATCAGCAATTATCTTTAGGTTTCCAACATCTGAATTTGATGCTGTTATTTTAACATGCAAAGTGATGAAACACAATCATAAAAAACATGTATAACTTTGTAGTGTGGGTATCTGGGTAACAAACTGGATGTGGTGCTGCAAGATTTGATATTTTGTCAGAAAATTAATCTGCTGTGTGAACATCTTAATGATCTGTTCAGTATAAATAATTCTAGGGCCAGCACGGTGGTGGAGTGTTTAGTGCCGACAACTCAAAGCTAGAAGGTCTCTCTGTGTTGGCCCTGAGATTTAATTGAGAACTGTCCAGGGTGTACTCCGTCTCTCACCCAGTGACACCTAGGATAGGCTTAAGCCCCCCCATGACCCTGAATGGCTGGATGGATGTTAACATAGAAAGTAGTCCGTTGCAATTATGTTCCTTAAAAAACACATACGAAACTTTAGCTGCATAGATGCATAATTTTTAGGAAACAAGGTTTGTAATGTGAGTGTCAATCTATTTCACATATAGTGACACCAAAACATATATTATTAATATATATATGCATGTTTGTGTGTGTCAATTATATATATATATGTAAATTTTATATATATATATATATATATATATATATATATATATATATATATATATATATATATATATATATATATATATATATATATATATATAAAAGCTTTAATATTACAATAGGAAAATAGCAATAGATCTAGATAGAACAGATCTGATGTTGATATAACAGCAAACAGTTCTATCAGTCTAACTGTCCTTCTGAAATCATACATGCACTAATATGACCTGATTGTTTTACATTTAATGGCTGTGCAACTGTCTTGTCCAGACCATTATGGAGTAGTGTAAACTGTATTAGACCATGTGAAATAGTGTACACCATTGAGACATAAATGTGATAAATGGACCAGTAGTGATTTGCCTATACAAACATGCTTATTCCTCACTAGTAGCTGTAAAACTGTGGCCGTTGCCAGCTGCACAGCGAAATTTAATCTCTTCATCTGCATGGGTGAATGGTGGTGGTGGAAGTGTTGGTGACGGTATGGGTCTCAGTATATTTTTCTAACGTCTTTACTCTCATTTAATTAAAGTGTATATTTAGCACAAGGCAACGTGGGTTAGACGTTGGGGTTAGTTCAGGAAAGTTCTCTGCTGCCGTACCCCATCACCATTATCATCACCGCTGTTGTCGGTTCCCCAGAGTGAGAAAGAGAGTGGTTGAATGAGTAGCCATTCTGATTCTGAACGAGGGCCTGAAAGAAGAAAATGAAGAAATGAAATCAGCCTGGCATCATTTGCATTCATGTTTTATCAGCATAGGAGGAGGGCATTTTTGGGCCTGATAAGGAGAGGGCATCACCAGCTGCGCTGGAGGTGAAGGGGGACTAGTGGGGAATGAGGTATGGGTGTGAGTGTGTATGTGAAATGATTTTGTTAAGTGTAGTTCAGTTGGTATGTTTTTGCACTGACACATATGTGTGAATGTTACAGCAGCTATAGTGAGGACAGGGTATTGGGGGTGGGAATGGTGTGTGTGTGGTGGGGGAGCGGTTAATATCAGACCAAATAATTAGATTCGCTATCGTCTCGGCGGCAGCAGTGCGGGGATCAGGCAGATTAAAGCCGGGCTCCGAGCTGGTTAATATTCATGAGGGGACCAGGGTCTAGGCGAGGGGCTTAGACTGTAGCTCAAAGACTCTCCTCTGGCTGATTGGGCTAAAGGCAGTGCTCTCCACCAAGATGGAGCTCTGCATAGATCGAGGGCTGGGTGGATAGTTAGGTTGATAGGAGAAGAAAGTGAGGAGGTATGCCAAAGTGTAGTAGCGATGGATACACATTCATGTGTGGATCAATAGATTTTTTGTTGATCTAGTTTGTATCAAATTGTAAGAACCTAACAAGAAAGTAAAAGGTTAAAAAATAAGTAAAAATATATTCCACTCCATACATGTTTTCCTTCTCATTCTCTCTTTTTTCTTTTCTCCCTCTCTGAACCACCATTTTTCCACTTTTCACTCCTGGTGGCTCAGTGGTAGAGGATAGGGCTGGGATGCAGAAGGCAGCGGGTTTGAATCCCACCCCATCAGGTGTGGCCCCACCCAGCCACCAAGGGTGAACCTGGTGCCGGTCCCAAGCCCGGATAAAATGGGAGGGTTGTGGCAGGAAGGGCATCCGGCATAAAAACACTTGCAAAATCAACATGCGGAACATTTTCTGCTGTGGCAACCCCTGAATGGACAAGCAAAAGCCATTTTTTAATTTATACCACCCTAAGACTTGTAACCAATTTGTAATTTGAAAATGACCAATACAGGAGAAGCTGTGCAGAGAGTGGCATAGCTGGCCGAAAGTAGATCACCATAAAGAAGCAGGGAAAGGGAAAGCTGAGGAGAGCAGAGTCAATCTCGTGCTAGTGTTAACAGTGGCAGACTAAAGGTTAGAGAAGCTTGCTTGGGGCTCGGAGGATACTGGACTGGCTTGATAAAATCTGGATGGGACAAGCAGCATTTGTTTCCTCCCTCATTAACACAAAAGTGGTGCCTTATACAGCTTTGCTGTGCTCTTTACAATCTACCAGCCAAATAAGTTGGCATGATAAAATTGCAATAAATAAGAAGATATAAAATGTACCTATCAAACAGAAATTGTTGCTCTTCGCTGACTGTTCAATAAGATGGCCCTCACTTACATTTGGAATTGAATATGTATAATATATATTTTTATTACAACAAAATTAATAAGAGTATCATAAATCAAAGACTCCATTAGATCATTACAGTGCAAAATATAAATATCTCTATTTATCGCATCATTACCTTCACCTCACTGTAAAACCCCGACTTCCTCTGGAGAGCTTTTAAATGGCAGCAGAACAATAAACCCAAGTAGATTTTTTAAAGTAACATAAATTTAAGTTAAAGAAAACAGCTGTTTTTTGTGGGAACATAAGCAGTGTATACAATAAACATGAAACAATCTAATTCAGGTCTAATTAAGATCACATAATAGTCTTTCTCATATTTATAGGCCTAGTGGATCAATGGGTAGAGCATAAAGCTGGCATACAGAAGTCTCCCAGTTCAAATCCTAGCTCATGCACCAGGTGTGTCTTTGAGTGAGACACAGCACTACTCCATGTGGCCATGTGGCCATTTCACACATCCGATTTGTTAAATGCAAAGGACACATTTCATTTTAACATTTAAATGTGCTTATAATCAATTATGACCAATAAACCTTATAATTCTAATTATGGTATAACCACATTACTTAGTTACAGGAAACTGCTTGGCTACCTTAGTAGATTTTCCGAGCAGCTTAGGTTGACTCTTGTGGGTTCAGTCATGACTTCTGGCCATTTGAGTCAATGAGATGGCACCAGACCAAGAGAAGTGAAAAGGACTGTGATACCATCCAGTGGCCTCTCGGTTCTCCTTAACTCACCCCATCATCTCAGGCATTTGCATTCTCTGCTGGCCTTCTTAATTACCCACATACACAGTCAAAGTGTGATCTGGCCCTGCGCCTCTCTGATTCTCTTCATCTGAAGCTGTGTTGTGTGTGTGTGTGTGTGTGTGTGTGTGTGTGTGTGTGTGTGTGTGTGTGTGTGTGTGTGTGTGTGTGTGTGTGTGTGTGTCAGGTGTGTAAAGTTGCAGGTTTTCTTTGTAGCAGGTTGAAACTGTAGATTGTCTGTTATTGTAAGTGGTGTTTATGGCTTATGTTTTTTGAGTTTCATCGTTTAGCTTGGTAATAGTAAAACCTGCAGTATGTTGTTCTTTAAATTCAATTGTGGTCACAGTGACGATGTGCGGATTGAATGACTGATTTACAAACCTCTTTATGTAGAGGCATGTATTTGCATACTACTGTAACTCCAGCAGTGTTTTCTGAATCCTAATGATTCCACAGGCAGCTCCTCGAAATAAAAACATTTTCCTTTGGTCCTTCAGGCTTCCTGTCTTCGGATCCCATCTGATCCCAAGCTCTACTTGGCTGGAGGGTCTCTTTCTACTTGACACTGCTTATTTATGCCAAGGCCAGTGTGGGATTAAAAAGATTTCTGTAGTAAATTTAGATCTTAAAAATAGTTTTGAATATTATGTTTTGTGCATTTCCCCTAGCGATATTATTTTCAGAAAACATTAAGCTGCCACAATCACATTGGAATGATTTCTCTGGAGTCTCTTGGACATTAGATATTAAAATAAAGAGAAATTGAACAACATCTACACCTTTAGAAATCTATGGATCAATATCTCCCCCAGAAATACTAAGTCTTGTTTCTTTTATCCTCGTGAACAGTAACATTTTGACTTAAATGTAATAACAATGTTTTGATGTAGCTTTGGTCAGAATGTAAACTCCATCAGAGAGAAATGGACAATAGTAATAGAAAGCGTGAATTAATTCTCAAATAAAATATATGGATCACAATGATTCAAAGATATTTACTTAAAATGTAGATCTTTAAAGATCAAAGAACATTTGTGTGATTGTTTTGTATTTCACGTGTGTGTGTGTATATATATGTGTTTGCATATGTGTGTGTGTGTGTGTTTTCAATGCGCACGCTACTGAGCTAGCCCTTTTGCCCTATCATAGTGAATTCCAAAGCCGTGGCCGTGATGAATTAGTCTGAAACAAATTAGCAGTACTTACAGCTCAGACGGCTCCAGCATTGGGTTACAAATTAAAACAAAAGCAGCCGTATCTTCACATCAGCGCTAGTTCCCCATGAAATACAATATGCGCTGCTTCAGTCTTCAATGTACAACAGACTGAGAGGCTTCCTCCCTTCTATCCTACCCTGCTCTCTTCTCACTGTCTTCCCAAACAAACCCACAAATTGTTCATCTTCTTCACATTTTTTACGTTTCAGTTCTGACTGTGAAGTACTCTATAAAGTTTACTAGTGAAGTAATGGTATTCATAGCAGGTCCACAAGTTGCAGATTAGGGATGCATTGTAAGATTTAAAACAGTCTTCAGTGTGCAGTTATCTACAGAAATATATTGTATCTTTTTTCTATTTTTTTAGCAGGCCAGTAACTAATGACATTTGGCGGAAGATTCGGATATTTGACCACCAAATCAGTGCCTTTACACTTAGATATGCACTTAGATCTTTAACCTGCCCAGCTTGTGATCCTGTAAGTTCGAGAAATTAGTACATTACCATTTGCTATGCTGTGCACACTGCACACTCAAATCATATACATTATGAAATTACAATAAATAAGAGGCTGCAAAATGTAATTATAATCAATCAGAAATGATTGGATTTCTCTGATTAGAAGTGTGAGCCTCACTTACAAAGTTTTAGCAGCAAATACAGTATTATTGCACTGCTGCCAGTGCTGTTCTGTAAGCTTCATTCCTGGAAATTTCAATTCTACCCATTGATTTGTCATGACCCACAAAAGCAAATGGGCAGCTCCTTATCTGCTAGAACAATATGTACTGTTGTACATATCCAAAACTGTACTATTTTAAATTTCACTGTTCTAAATTTTCTTTTGATGAAATGTACAGTAAATGATTGTGCATTCAGCACCTTCTTTGTGTGCTACAGTCTTCTAATGATGTGCACTGAGGGAAGAGATGACAGCGTGGGGAACCAGTTTTTTTGGCAGTTTTTTTACAGATGGAACTCATTATGGTCATAAATATATGTGCCATGAGAATATTTATTACTGTTGTTGACCAAGTGCATAAAGTGCACCAGTTTTTATGAAACACACTTCCTATTCTAAGCTCTCACTGACTTTTCATGCATGCTGGCTTTTCCTGCCAGAAAAACAGCGATAGAATTTTGCGTCAATTCCCTCTGAGGTTTATTTTCACACTAATAGTCTTTAAATCCAGCTGTATTGATAACACAAAAGAATAACTATAACATCACTATAATAATAAGCAAGAGCAAGGGAATCAGAATTTGATGACAAAGAATAGATTTTGAAATGCTCCTATATCTACACAGTACTGTGGTAAGAAACATGTTAATACATTATCATAATAGCTTATATGCTCCACACTTGGTTGCATTGCATACTTTTTCTTAACCACACAGCACCTAGGAAAGACTTTTCTACTCTGGCACCTATAATAATAATGCTGAATTGGTTAAACACAAAGTTAGCTACTTGGGTAGAGAGAAATGACCTGTGTGTTTTCAAGAACATCAACTGATAGCACAGGTTCAGCTGCTTCAAAGCACGGAAGCCTCCTCATGGTAACATAAAACACTGATATGCAGGACACCTGACACCAGACACTGCAACGATGCATAACTGCAAAATATGTTTAAGAAGAAACGAGCAGAACTTCACTCCTGACAAGCTGTCAATACAGGATTTAATCAGTAGCTTATTATCGATCAGATACACAGGATCATGAAAATCTGCACAGTTATTTTTTTTTCTGTGTGCAAAATTATAGGCATAGCAATGTGATACATTTACATTTACATCGCACTGCTTTTCTACCAGCTATCACGTATTTCCAAATGTAATTAATATATGTAAATGATAGCAATATTCATAAAACTGGTGTTTAGAAATGTTTTTTTTCTGCAGTTTTAGTATAAAACCGCAGGTTTCCTTATTGGGAAACTTTTTCTACTAATTGCATTTGCGATTTATGCAGTTTTATGATGATCTCCTCATAATCTCTCTCACTGTTTGGCGTTTCCTACCCAATTTCTGCACATTGATCTCACAGATGGTCACATCATCTGTAGAATGTTTTATTCTGAGTTCAAATACAAAATATCCATAGGTTCACATTTCAGGTTAGTCATAAATGTGTAAAAGAGACCTTCAGAAATTCATTAATTTGCATATTCACAGGAGAGTGTTTTTAAATTGAAAAATTTACTTTAAATTGACTTTAAATTGAAATACACAAGAAGTTATGAATTGTAACAGCAGAGCTACAGCTGGAGCTTGATACTAAACTACACATGTCTGAATGCTAATAAAAAATATAAAAAACCTATGGACCTTTATGGACTGCAGCTGCTCAGTCAGTCTTGAGAGCCACTCGGGTCCAGTGTTGAGGTAATGCTGCCTTCTGGTGGAATAGACATAGTATTACATCTGAGTGGCTACAGTGGCCAGTGAAAATAGTCTGTTTATGTGGGATATGGTTTTCTAATGCTGCTTAGTTGCTAGTTCAATCCCCGGCTCCTCTGGTCACCTGTCGAAGTGTCCTTGAGCAAGACACTGAACTCCAATTTAGTGGCTCGTGGAGAGCATTGGCCCACTGCATAGCAGATCCCCCATCAGTGTGTGAGTGTGAATGAGTAAATAATAAACAGTGTAAAGTGCTTTGAGTACCAATAGGTAGAAAAGCGCTATATAAGTGCAGACCATTTACCATTTAATGTGCCTTACTGAAGTCCATGAAAACTGAATAGCTGACATGGACGTGACAATTTGCAGAAGAAAAAAATGAAGCCTTTCCTTGCACACTGCATCAGTTTTAACAGCAGGACATCATACACGATGGTACATATGCTTTTTAGAGCACTTTCTGTTAATAGATTGCATTTTTTGAAGGGCTGGTAGTTGGGTAAAGTAGTATTGCAGGATGTTTTCTCATATCCTTCATACAAATAACAAGTTCAAGTTAATTAAGAGATTACTGCATGATTTGATTTCTCATGGAAAAAGAATATATATTTTTTTGCAATGCTGCATTAAAAATAACAATGAAGATGTAGTTGTGGCTGTGTGTTACTGAAAAATGTGTGTGTGTGTGTGTGTCTGTCTCTGTCTATGTGTGTGTCTGTGTGTGTGTGTGTTTGTGTGTGTGTATGATGAAGACATGGGATAAGCCTGTGTCCTGGAGTGATTGTCAGAGGGAATGCTCCTGTAGCCTCATGTGAACAAAGGCGAGATTGTACTCAGGACACATAGATGTGTGTGTGTGTGTGTGTGTGTGTGTGTGTGTGTGTGTGTGTGTGCATGCGTGCCTGCGTGCGTGTGTGTGTTATATCTGTGTCAATGTCTGTTTTTTGTGTGTTTTATCCTCCTCTCTCTTTTTTCTTTCTCTCTCTCATACCTTCAGACACTGCATGTTGACGCGCCACTCTTTGTCCAGTGTATCCACTGTGGATCTTATTATGGCAGCTGTCTGAATAGCAGCCTGTCGACCTCATCAGATCTTCTTTCTCTTCATTTTTTTCTCTCCCTCTCTCCCGGGGTCTCTTTTCCTCTTTTATTCCTCTTCTCCTCTTTCTTCTTTCTCATCCTTTATTTTCTATGCGGCTTTGTTCAGACCATGCTCCCCTCATTTCCTAATTTCCTTCTTAGGTTGTAATCATCCTTTGCTGGCTGGCGATCTTTTTATCAATCCACTACTGGCCACACTGTGGACAGTACAGTGTGACTCTGTATTACCAATTGACAGCAGTTATAGCTCAGAGGTTTTATGATTATCTCATGGTCAGCACACTACTGTATAAAGCAGCCCAGTTAAAGAAGAGAATGGACACTTAAAAGTGACAAAGGATTGTATTTTAAAAGCATCTCTAATTTGTTTTGGGATGTTAAGGGAGCCTGGCAGCATTACACTATATGTAGACCCCTCTGTACAATTTACTATAGACATTTGTATAAGGCTACTGAGGCTCTGCCTCAGTATACACACTGTAATACAGCACTGACTGATGGGTCTAAGTACTGAATTGTTTGTACTCATTTCTTGCTTCTCCTCTGTCTGTATATGTGCATTTGTGTACAGAATTCCAGGTTGACTCTTGTGTGTGAAGATAAAGACTGTTGGATTACTCGACTCCCTCTGACCTCTGACACCTCAGCAGCCAACTGTACCATTTACAGCCAAGGTGAAAACATCATGTCCGTCTGAACATAGCTTTACATACAATATATTATTGTGAGGCAGTCAATTAAAAAGTTTATAACACATTTGAGATGTCTAGGAAACCAGTACTCCAGTAAGAGTCAATTCAGGATATCCAGAACTTGTATAAAAGTAAAAGTTTGATACTACCACATTTTACAGAACTTTACTGAACCTTCATTTTACCTGGACAATAATTTACTTTTCTCTTGTCTTTGTTTTCAGCTGAGGAACTGTTCTGTAAGGTGACCCAGGAGCTTGCAGCTGGTGAAAGACTCCTGGCTTGCCTGTCACTTCCATTGGGCCCCTCTTCCTCCCCAATGTCTCGACGCTCTCCTCCCCTCAGCCTCGTTACACAAAAACAACCTCTGGTGAAGGAGGAGCCACTGTACCCAGCAGCACTGCACTCAGACATCCAGCTCCTCCCACAGCAGGCTGGCATGGCCGCCATCTTGGCTACCGCTGTTGTCAATAGTGAGTGTAGTATGTAAGGCATGAAAAGCAGTTTTTTTTAATTCAATTCTGTCTCCCAAAAACTTGGGTAACTGTGTAAAAATGTAAATAAAATGAGAATTCAATGATTGTTAAAAACATATTTTAAAATGTAAATAGTCCAGAGACAAAATATCAAGTGTTGAAAATGAGAAATTTGAAAAATATGCTCACATTTGATGCCAGAAACACCTTATAAAAAGTTGATAATAGACAACCACCCTGTGACAGACTGTGCGAAACATTATTTTTACCAATTTGCTCTGCAAAAAATAAAAAGATTTCATCATAAAAGAAAACATTTTTTTAATGTTATTGTTACAAATAGAATTAAAAGTACAAGAAACATAAGCAATAGCAATTTTCTCTTTGGCCACAAGATGACATTGCAGTTCTTTATTAACAACAAGTAGTATTATCCCTGCAAACTCACAAACATATATGTTGTGACTGTTGGTAATTGCTGTGCATCTGTAGATTTTGTAAGACAACTGCTACTAACTTTCAGAAATATCTAAATAATAAGATGAATAATAATTATCTTTCCCATAACCTTTGTTGTTTTGGCTTGCAATGCAGTGTGTATTTGTGTATAAATTAGAGTTGAAATGCTCAACCCATACACATTTGTTATATTTTGTTTAGTCTACTAAATCTAAATTTATATTTTGCTGGCCATCAGAGGACATTTTCCCATGCAAGGACTGTGGTATCTGGTACCGGAGTGAGAGGAACCTGCAGGCCCATCTTATGTACTACTGCGCCAGCCGTCAGAAGCAGCCGGCCGCAGCCTTATCTCCGCCACACGAAAAACCCAAGGAATCCTATCCCAATGAACGCATCTGCCCCTTTCCTCAGTGCAACAAGAGTTGCCCAAGTGCCAGCTCACTAGAAATTCACATGCGCACACACAGTGGTAAGACTACATTTTACAATAGACAAATGCTTTTGAAGACCCAATTTGTAGATATAGTACAGCTACAGTACTTGGTCAATACAGTATTTATGAATTTTCCCCAGGGAGGAATAAAGAATCTACCTTTCTATCTGTCTGCTCAGTGTGCATTCGCAAACCATTTCGTTGGATCTCATTCAACTCGTTTTCTTCTGTTCTTCCAAAGGTGAACGTCCATTTGTGTGTCTCATTTGTCTGTCAGCCTTCACCACTAAAGCAAACTGTGAGCGCCACCTTAAGGTCCACACGGACACACTGAATGGGGTGTGTCATAGCTGTGGCTTTGTCTCCACCACAAGGGACATCCTCTACAGCCATCTGGTTACCAGCCACATGATTTGCCAGCCTGGTTCTCGCAGTGAGGTCTACTCTCCAGGGCCAGGCGTTCCCAAGCAGCCTCTGTCTACTAGTAAGTCATACCGTCATTATGAACTGATTTTCAACTTCAAATTCATTTATTACTTGGATGTTGTTGTACAGTGTTATAATGTGTTGGAATTCATGTTCCATTTCCAATCATGTCAACTTTGTAAAGCTTAGGCTTGGATCAGAAAAGCTATTTTTCTCAATCTATTCAAAGGTAAGCTACTGTTCATTAATCATTAATAGTTCATTAATCTTCATTCTCTTTGACAGGTCTCAGTCCAGGAGACTCTGGTGTAGTGCTGAAGTGTCAAGTGTGTGGCCACAACTCTGACTCCCCTGCCCAGCTTCAACAGCATGTACGAACACACCTGGAGGTAAGGGTCCCAGCTGAGAGAAGCACCACCCCTCACCAAGTTACCCCAACATTAGCTGACCAGACCCAGCTCCAAACATCTTCCCAAGAAAGGGAGCCCCTAGCCTGTGTCCCTAAGGCAGACAGCCCAGGCACAAATAGCGGCTCAGCCACACCACGGGACTACATTCATTCTGATGTCCTAACCACTGAGCTAAAGATCAAAGAGGAACCTCATTCGGACTCAGAGACAGAAGAGCAGCACATGGAGATTAGGGAGGATGGAGATGAGGATAAGGAGATTGTTGGAGAGGAGGGGGAGCAAGACATAAGCCAGAAGGAAAAGGAGGAGCAAACTGCCATCTCATCCTGCCACACATCAAACTCTCCAAAGAGCCCAGCCACCACAACTATAAAGGCAGAACCGACTAGTCCCACTCCTGGTTCTAGCCCTGCTCATGTGGGAGGTACGGGGTCAGTCCTTCCAGGAGGAGCAATGATCGTGCCTCAGTACATGTTTAACCCTGAGGCAGCCATTTTGCCTCAGGCTTCTGAAATACTAGCTAAAATGTCAGAGATGGTCCACAGCCGTCTGAAACAGGGCCAGACAGTTCCTCAGAGCAACACAGCAGCCTTCTTCCCATCTGGACCAACTGGGCCTACAGCTACAGCCACTCCACCTCACAAAGGAGCCACTTGCTTTGAGTGTGACATCACCTTCAACAACATCAATAACTTTTATGCACATAAGAGGCTGTACTGCTCCAGCAGGCACCAAGCGGAAGGTGCAAACCCACCTTCGGGACCAGGTTCAACAAGGGATGTGGCACCAGCCCTGGTATCCTCTGGGGCAGCACATGGCTCATCTGCATCTCCTCAGGGTGGAGCATCAAGTAGGGAACCCTCTCCTACTGACTCTGACCCTCTCGTTGGGAGTGGAGCTACAGATTCCAGGAGATTGGCTGAAGTGAAGATGGAAACACCTGGAGCAAAAGAGGGAATTTCATCCTCCTCTGAAGGGGAAGGTGGAGGTGCAAGTGTGGGAGTAGGAGGTGAAGGAGGAAGAGCAAGTGAAGGCAGCCAGAGTCCTGCTAGTGGTTCTGCAGAGGACCAAGATGACGATCCTAATAGAACTTTCTGCGAAGCCTGCAACATTCGTTTTAGCCGTCATGACAACTATACTGTTCACAAACGCTTCTACTGTGCTTCACGCCATGACCCATCCAATCAGCGATCCATACACACGGCAAAGACAAACACTGCAACAGCCTTCCTTCCTCAGCCCATCCGCACACGCAAGAGGAAGAAGATGTATGAGATCCACATGGCCAGAACTGAAGCTTTAGCTAATGCTGCTGCTGCTGCTGCTGCTGCTGCTGCCACTGTTGCTGCTTCTGCCCCATCTCCTTCGGTTCTGGGCTTGGCTGTGAAGCAAGAAGCATCTCCAAGTGGGCCAGGCGACTCCAGCCCTGAAGGAGATGGCCCAATTGACCTGAGCAAGAGGCCTCGTCTGAGAGATGTTCCCCGGAACAGCAGTAACAGTATCCTACCTGCCCTGCCTCTAACAGACTACCACAAGTGTACCGCCTGCAGTATCAGCTTTAACAGCATTGAAAACTACCTGGCTCATAAAACCTACTATTGCCCTGCCACCACTCTCCAGCCCCACACCTTAGAGCAGCTTCACAAGCTCAAGAGGTCGGCCTCTACCTCTCCCAAAAGCAGGTCTCAGCAGGAACGCTCAGATCTTCTGCACCCTATTGAGGCCAAAGCTCTTTCTGCTGAGTGGGTTGCCCAGGCTCAACGCACATCATCTCCTCACCCCTCTGCCTTACCTGCCTCCGATTCCACATCTCCCCATACCATACCTCCCCATACAACCCCCACTCTCGCAGTGACCCCAGGAGCAGGAGCCAAACGCATAGGTGCCGTGTCCCCTCAGATGTTCTGCCCATACTGCCCAAACAGGCCCATCACCTGTGACCTGATGGAGCACTTTAAGACTACCCATGGTCTGGTTGTAACTATTCAGCCACCCCAGGAGGCCCTACCCCAGCCAGGCAGTGCAGTAAGTCCCAGCCTTAGTCCCAGAGGTGGATCTGCTGCAACCACCTCCACAACTGTGAACAGCCAGACCAGATTGGTCTCTAGAGTTCACAGAGACAGCATTAATGGGCAGTCAAGGAGCAGCACAACCTCGCCTGCTTCCCCTCTGGTAAACGGCAGCCCTTCAGCTCTGGGTGGATCACCTTCTTCTGGCTCCCCTCTTCCTGTGTCTCCCCCAAGGGCTCCCTCTTTGACTTTGTCACCTGTGCCTGAGGTCCTGAGGGAGACAGTGGGCTCATCCCAACTTCAAGACAAGGTTGTCCCAACCATCGTCTCCCAGCCTGCCCCAATCGCTGGTCCTAAAGCCCAAGTGATCTCCCCTGTCCAGAACGGTAACTCCCGCTTTTGTCGGCTGTGCAACATCAAGTTCAGTAGCCTCTCCACTTTCATAGCTCATAAGAAATACTACTGTTCCTCTCACAGTGCTGAACATGTCAAGTGAGTGAGTTCTTCTCTTTTTCCTTCTCCATTTTTCTGAGTTTCGCTTCATTGTGATCCAAGAAGCTCAGATGTCCCTTGTCTTCTGCCAGTATTCTCACATGAGTGGAGAAAAAGCGCTCAGCTGGCAAGACTATGAATGACAATAAATGACTGTTACTCACCTGGCTCTAGTACATCATTTGGTGTTACTGACTTATTTTGGTAGGTAACTTATTTTCCTCCTCCTTTTGGTCAAAGTTGTATTACACTAAGAGCTGAGACAGATACTATCTGCACACACTGCTGTGCCAGCATCCCCTTGACCAATGTCTGTCTTTGTACCCCATTCAAAATCTTCCACTCCCAGGCTTCACAGTATGTTGCATTATGGAACGTTAGTCCATGAACCTCTTTTCTGTATCTTAGTTTATAATGGCAGTAATTATACACTGTTGGAGGCATTTCTGACTGATACTGATATAGTAATGATGATTTTCCTCCAGTTTTTTCCTGAGCTCTTAATGTTCCAGATCTAAATGGAGGAATCCTTTCTCTTGTGTGATAAAGACTTGATCATTGTTAATGTTTTTATTTTCTGTGCATACTGTATGATGTCTGAAAAAAGAATTCTATAATGCTTTTAGTTTCAACACTGGCTTTTTCTTTTTGTTTGTTTTTGTTTTGTGCGTACTAGAGAAGCTAAAGCATTTTAGCTGAAAAACAGATATGTTAACACAATGTTACTAATTACTGAAGGATGCTATTTCAAAATGGACAGGTATTTTCTTTCATACACACAAATTTTTATTTTCTCTTTCAAATGCAAGGGAGAAAAAACAATGTGAAATATTTATCTTCTAGTCCTCACTGATTTCATGCCAACAGAAAACTACCTACCTAGTGTCTGAGAGTATTTGTATTTTTTATTTGTATATTTTTCATACTGTTGGAAGGAACTATTTGGATCTGGGTGTGTTGAATTGTATTTTCTAATTGTAGATATGTAATATCTCCTTACATTAATCACTGGGATCACACTGAACTTTGTTATCACATTAGCATTTTCTGTTCAATTTGCTGTAGCCTTTAATTGGCCTTGAGGTCTAAAATCAAGCGCTGTGTTCATTTTTATCCCCTCTTGTACCTTGCTGATTAGCAACACAATTAGATCAGAACAGTTTCATCACTTGCTGAAAGTTGAAGTGAGAATATCTGATACTGTTGCATTTACACTTCCGTGAGAATAATTCCTAGATTTGAGGGTATACAAAATACACATTTCAACCAAAATGCTATATTTAGTTTACCAACCTCCATGTCATTTGAAGATACACAGCTTTATGTTTTCTTTTCTTTTTTATTATTATGCTGTTTCAGACTAAGTGATACACAACACATCAGTACTTGGTGTCTAATACACATCTTCACAGATGTTATTTCTTTTAATTGATTGTGTTTCAGTCCGGCAATGAAGGCATAGCACAGTTCTTAAAATAACACCTCAGTAAGCATATGTAATAACCATGTATTGTGGCTCATGGTGTGTGTCATAAAACGACTGTGCCCTCTCATTTTATTGCTCTCTAATTCATGCACACATACAGAATACGTATTTCCCATGCTGCTGTTGCAGTTGCAATACAGTGTTAGCTAGAACTGTGAAGAGATTTTCTTTTTTCCAATATTTATGTTGAAACCAATATAAAGCACATCTTGAGTTTCTTTTCGAATTGAACTCCTAATATTTAATACTGCATTAAAAAGATCAGTTGGTTATAAATATGATTGATTTCCCTTGAATTATCAAAACAACCCAAACAGTTCCCTTCTCTTTTTACTCTTTTGAATGTGCAGCGGCATCTCCAACAGCATTTGAAATGTGTTTCTACACTAAAACTCCAGTCACATTAAAGACTATCAGGTGTGATTGCAGCTGTGAGGCCAATACAAAATCAATGTTTGTGGTCAGCAGTGGAGCATACACTGTTAGACTAACTATAACATCTATAGTACCATTGAAACATTCAAAGCCATCTCTTGTCAGCAGAGGTTATCTTCCTGTTCTATGGCTAATTTGAAGTTTCCATGTTCACATCTTTGTATCTATTCTCGTCACTGCCCTAGTCCATAAGGGACAGGATAGATGTCTGCATTCAGCCTAAAAATGTGTCCACAAAGACTGTTGGCAGCCCTTGTGCACTGACTGCACATGTCCCAGAAAAGTAAGCTAGACATTTATTGCAACATCCTTCCAACGCTGATCATGGGAACAGTTGCACTTCCTGCTTTATTTCTTTCACCTTTATCCGTTTAAATACAACAAACTAAGGAGCACTTCTTCTCATTTTAGCTACTGACCAGTGTTGCTATCATGTTTTGTAATGTGCTTATGTGGAACATTTCTGTATCCCCAATCATAATATGAACAAAACGTTTGTGTGTCTGTTGAGGTATGGATCTGTCAAAGGCAAACGGCTGCTAAGAATTGGCCTTTATGAAGCACTATAGCTTATAATTAACTGCAATAATAGGCACCATAAAATCTGAGTATTGAGTGCTACTTTCTCTGTGAACATGTACAGTCTTTTTAACCTCTGCTGTTTCAATCAACCATTGAAGGATGTATAATTACGTCAAAAGTTATAACACATTTGCACATGCACTCAGATTATTTTATCAAGGACACCTGCTGTCCAGTTTTGACCCCATTTAGCTTGTGTTCAGTAACTACCCAAACCTCCTTAAGTGAACCTTAAATAGCCAATTAACATTTATTTTCCTGAAACTGAACATACAAAGGATTTCTTCACATAATTCAAAATTAATGGACATTCTCCTTTGAACCTACCCTCTGTTTATTGCACTGTGTTGTATAAAGATGTGCTGAATGTTTTAGTTTAAGCAACTTTTTTGTAATGTATTTATGTTCCGCAGCACTTTCCCATCCAATATGCATCACTGTTCTAATTTGAAGGACTTAAAACTTTTGTTTTTGTGCTTGTAAACATGTTTTGTTAAATGATTTCTCAGATGTGAAAATTCACAATGAATGTCAAAACTTTTATTTACATATTTTCATTTGATTTCAGTCCCACTACACTCTTGTCCAAACTATGCATGGGAAATAAAAAAAAAAGTTCTGAGAGACACTGATGAGGAGTGTGACTGTACTTCTTTCCAATGGCTTCAGTCTGATTTGTTTGAACACCTCCACACCACACTCATCATGTAGCTGAGTGGAAGTCATTGACTTTTGGAGGTGCTTGATTCACTGTTGCTAATGTGTAGTCACTCATAAATCACTTCTTTTCATAAGAAAGTTTGTTTGATAGTGGCTTGTAAAGAAAGGCTGAATGAATCATCAGGTTTGCTTTAAAAATAACGTGCATGAAAATTAGTACCTGGAAGAAGAAAATGTTTCTCTGTTTATTCAGGTCTTCAAGGCTGCTTCAATCAATAGACAAGTGCGCAGACCAAAATACTAGTACATTCAGCTTCCGCACCAACAAAATGAATTGATGCATATTTCCTGGCTTCCTCACCCTGTGTTTAAGCTCTCAAGTATGGGTAGTGTATTCATTTACTGCAACTGTCTCCTTGTAAATTAAATTGATAAGTCATAGTTTTGAAAGAAACACACCACAAGTCCTAAAAGTCACACTGCATGTGGTTAAGAATCAATCAGGATGGAACAGGATAGATTAGATCAGGAGTGGCCTCATTAATTGAGAGATGGAAGAGTTGAAGGAAAGATAAAAGGATACAGTGGTCCTTGAGGATATGTCAACTGCACTGTTGACATACCCCAAAATTAAGTCATTAGTCCACCTTTCAGCAGGACAGCTTGAGGCATACATTTAGGACAATGATGGGGTGTTTCAGGACAAGCCTCTGAATGTCCATCTGTGGTCGAACCAAATCCCAGGCTTTAGCAGTTCATTGACACCTCCAATCTAATCCAATGGAGATTGAGAGGATGTGTCAGGAAGAATGACAAACCCAAATTCAGGCGAAACATTGCTGCAAAATGGGCTTTTACAAAACACTGAATTAAGGGAGATTTCAGTGTTTTAAAAAACATTTTTAAAGAAATTCAGTGTGCTGACTGATAGAAGCAGTCTTGTCCTCCTCTGATCTCTCAGGGTAAGCTAAACCTCACCAGGTCCAATTTACATGTATTTAATGGCATGTCCTGCCGCTGTCATAGAGACAGGACACAAATATACTTTACACTAAGGAAAACAGAATAAAAACTCAATAATGTACATCATTTGTTTGAATTCAATAAAAGGAAAACTCCCCTTTGACTTTTCTCATTTTACTTTGCCACAATAGCACCTGGATGTGATATGTGAAGCTCCCCCCAAATAAGAAAACCAACCTTTACTGTCATTGAGCACATACATGTTACAGTGAAATTCTTTCTCTGCATTTAACTCATTCCCCTGGGAGCAGTGGGCAGCCACACAGAGCTAGCAGTAGGCGTTTCACTCAGGGACCTAGCTGGTGGGCAGGCTGGAATTTGATCCTGCAGACCTCTGCATCCCATTGTGCTGCTTTACCCATTGAGCGACCAGGCCACTATGAGGAGTTATAAATATAGTTGTCAAACCTAGCTTGTTTCCACAGAGTTCTGTCTGTTTACATCATCCTTGCTTGAAATCTGCAATTCATCATTCATTGTGTAACTGTTGGGCATCCACACTGTCTGAATATCTACATCTTCACATTCACTCTAAGGTCTCTAACATTTTAATAAACTGCACTGAAGCTCACAGGGGGTCTTTCCTCCACAGTGATTGCTTGATTACCAGTGACTTTTAAGTCTCACATGGAAATATGTTACATCTGGTTGATGGACTGGTTTTTCTTTTAGTCTACTTTATCAGTGTTAATGTAGCTGAATGGTATATTTAATAAGATGGAATTTTGCATTTAAACTTGTAATTTCTAGATCATTCACATCTTCCTTGGTTTTTCTTTAATAGCATTGCTTTGTTATCTAGGAGTGGAATAGTTAGCACTGCTGCCTTACAGCTACCTACTGGCTGTGGCTTTTCTGTGTAGAGTTTGCATGTTCTCTCTGTGCATGCGTGTGTTTTGTCCGGGTACTCTAGTTACCTCCCATAGTCCAAAGACATGCATGTTATGTTGTTTGGTGCTTCTAAATCAGCCTCAGGTTTTAATGTAAGTTTGAATACTTGTCTGTCTGTGTTTGTCTCTCTTTGTTGGTCCTGAGGTCTGTCCAGGGTCGACCCCACCTCTCACCCAATGACAGCTGGGTTAGACTCTAGACCCCTGCAACCCTGAACAGGATGGATGGATAAATGTTTGTCTCACTTTTACCAAGGTAAACCCTCACCCAGTGACAGCTGGGACAGGTCGTATAGATGATGGAGTTCTGTCTATCTCAGTTGTTATTCTGATTTTGAACACAAGGAAAAAGTGTTCCCCCAGTGCCTCTTCTTATTTCAGATGGGTAGAAGAAGAGTATAAAATAACCAAATATCTATTGACCTCTGTTACAATCTAAGAAAAAATCATATTTTATTAGGACAAATAATAAGATGTTGCGGTGAGTTTTGGAATCTATCTATGTGTCATTCATGTGTGTTCATTCATACACTATATTGCCAAAAGCATTCCACTAGTTCTAGGACCATAAAGACATGGAGGAGTGAGTTTGGTGTGGAAGAACTTGACTGGCCTGCACAGAGTCCTGACCTCAACCCGATAGAACAGCTTTGGGATGAATTAGAGCGAAGACTGTGAGCCAGGCCTTCTCGTCCAACATCAGTGTCTGACCTTACAAATGCACTTCTGGAAGAATGGTCAAATATTCCCATAAACACACGCCTTCCCAGAAGAGTTGAAGCTGTTATAGCTGCAAAGGTTGGGCTGACGTCATATTAAACCCTATGGATTAAGAATGGGATGTCACTAAAGTTCATATGGGTATAAAGGCAGGGAGAAAAGAATTCTGACTGGGTAATTAGGTCTGTTTAGTTACCGATTCACAATCACATAAACACCGATGAGAAAGCTGTTGGCATTAAGTATCTCAAGGTCAGTTTGACATGTGAAAGGAGGCCTTGGGAATTGAACCAACAACCCTGGGATTAGTGGACAACTGCTCTACCTCTCGAGCCACAGTTCCCCCATGACAACATATTATTATAACACATTATTCATACTTTTTTAAATATATGTGTAAATATGAACCACTATTTATTTCATTTATTAATGATTAGAGTGTGATTTATTCATAATTAACTACAGTGTTTACAGATGACTTGCACTGAAACATACACTGCCATAAAAAGTTTAAAAATACCTACACTTTTTGTATTTTCTACTTTTTGTGTTTTTATTAATTTTATTGGTTGGATTCAATCTAATGCTTGTAAATGGCTAAAAAGAAACTGCTTGATAAATCGGTGGCCTTTTACAGATATTATTTTCATAGGATATTCAGGTGTGATTTTATTCCAGGTCTTCTGCAACAATTCCCAAAGGTCTTCTGTGCTGGTTGGGCAATGTTCCTGAGCTCTTTGGACCAGCTTCTCCCAAACTAGCTTAGTTGGGTTGAGATCTAGTAAGTGATCTACCCAAGCTAAGAATATTCCAGAAGCTACTTTCTTCCACAGATATGCTTACACAACCAGATAGAAAGCTTGGAGTCCTTGCCTAGAAGGAACAGCATGCTTATTCAGGTATCCATGCTCATTGAGGAGGCCTTGAACATAATGCAGATCAACTACTGGCCCATTGTCAAAGCATCCCCAAACTATCACATTTCCACCTCCATGCTTCAATTATGGTTTTTAGGCAGGCATCTATCATCTTTTTATAAACTTGACGCATTTGACGTTGATGTTCTTTGCTTGGATCCCAACACATCAAACTTTAACTCATCAGTCCACTGTTTGTTCATCTGGGCCCACTGCAACTTTTTCTTTCGATTTGTCAACTTTAGGGGGGTCTTTTTTGGCAACTTCAGCCTTGAGATCAGCTGACCTGAGTCAGTACTCACAGTGTCTTTGCACATTGGTTTTCTGTCTTGTTTAATACATTGATGCAGCAAAATCAGGAGTAGTGAGACTTCTTCTTTTCAAGGAGCATACTCATAAGTATTTGTCTTCTTGGGTAGATGTGCACTTGGGCCTTCCACTGCTATGTCCTGATCCAGTTTCAGCCGGTCTTTGGAGACTAGAACATCTTTTAAATCAATCTTCAATTTCTTGGCTATAGCTTATAAAAAAAACGACGTAAATATAGAATGATACGTATAGACGAAAGCTGTTGTTTTGCTATTTGTAGTTCTAGTTAAAACAATGGGTCAATTCAACAAACTCACATTATTGATTTTTTTGGACATGAACCTTTGTTACAATGTTATAACACCTGGAATGGCTAGTCATAATCAATTTAAGAGATACATACATTGTTTAACATACAATTAAATCATCCTTAAATATGTCGGAACCTAATGTTTTAGAAAATATTTGAAATGCAACAAGTTCTGTGTAGCAGTGAACGACACACCGACCTCTACAACTTACCATGACATTCACCTTCCTAGACATCGTGGCAAGGTAACTGTTAATGGCCCACTTGGTCCTTATTGACATTTTCCTGAGAATTTCTCTTTTTTCTGCTTTGCAGTCATTTCAGTAAAAGTAACTTAACAGTTAACATCTGTCAGTGCCAACTCAACATTATCCGCTCAGTTTCAGTCACTATTGTTTGTAGAACAACACAAAAACTCACCACAGTAGCAAAGAAAGTCAACACAGTGGCACAGAAAGCAGCGTGACATAGACACATCGATGCAACTTTGATTTATAAAGTATAAATCAAAGTTCATTCCTTTTTTCCCTGAAGTGACTTTCTCTCTGGTGGGATCTACGTTATTCGTGTTCCAACATGTCATCATGGGAAAGTTCTGCCTTTTGTGGTCAACATTATTACAACAATAGATTTTTTACTTGGCCATCTCTTTCATTTGTTTCCTGCAACAGCTAAATGTGCTTCACTCACCTCTTGTGCATATATCTCACTAGGTAATTGCTTCAAGGCAGCATCAAAAGATCGTTGCTCTTTCAGTGTATATGACTGCAATGGTGTGCAATGGTGAACAGCAGCAGCAACTCATTTGAGGCCAGGAGTTCAGATTTCCAACATAACCAGCAGATCGGGGATTATAAATCACAGACATAAAGCAGCTTTGGTTTTATATTAGTATTGTGTCAGTATTACACCTGAAATACCCTTATTTAAGTTAGGCCAACAGCTTTTAGAGTATTTTTGTTTTAACAAAATATCTGGTTAGTGACAAGACACCTGCATGAGAGTATCGGTGCTTACCATAAATAAATACATAAATAAAATGTGTGCTTCTGTAAATAAACATTTTTGTAATAAATAACTGTTGTTGCGAGATGTGACTTTTTTATGGCTGGTGCATCTACTTCTCAAGAGTCCTGACCTGCAGGCCAAGATAAAACCATTACACCAGGGATGGATCTAGAAATTTTTTGGTTGGGTTTGCCACACTGGGGCACATGTACACTGAAAGAGCTTTTGTTCTGGGGGGAGGCTTCAACTGCGAAAAGGACATGCATATTTTTGAACACAATAGTGATTTGTTTCCGCAAAGAATCTAATGTTGTAATGTTGTCAGTTACATTCAGTGGCCAACTCTGCCACTGTATGTACCTGATGACCTTGACAATCAAGACAGGCAAGAAAAGCTGGGCTTTAAATGCAGTTTTGTAGTGGAGTCTCTTGCTCAACTGGCAACAGTGTAATAATCAAGATTCTTTTCTTTAACTGTCATATATTTATGTGACATAGGATTTGTGCAATTTAGTGTTTAGTTAGTTGTAAGCAGTAAGATAATGGTAAAAAACTGCTTCTTTGTGATTTATGTAGCGATACATGTTTATTAAATTTTATTTCTTTATATTATTGGAGTCGTTCCAAATTCCTGAATTAAGTTAAAACATAATAGTGATTTTTTATGTTGTTGCCACTGAAGGGGAGTTTGCTGATTCATCACTGATTCAGGATTTCAATGGTACCTGATCCACTGTGCATTCTGTACTGTAATAAAAACTGTGTGCTGCCACACAGTTAATGTGAGCGCTCTCTCTGCCTTATGCTGCTGTGGTTCACTTAGAATTTCATTGTCACTGCCTGCTGTGCTAAGTTGCCTTGCGAGAATGCCACATTTTCTTCAATTAGTAACATGTTCCCTATGTACCAGGTGGCAACTATATTTTTTGCTTAGCATTTTAACCTAAAGTAATAAAAAAGCCAAAGGGAAAAAAAAAAAAAAAAAACACATTTCACTCTTTATTTATTATTGGGATAAACTGTTTTTTATGTGGCTCTACTAAGAAATGGCAAGGTACGGTAAATCAATATGTGTGTTCATGTGTTTAAATGTGCGACCAAGCAGTGATCTTCAAAGAGGTGACCATCAAGGACCTTTGTAGGGTTTTCATGCACACTGTGGCCTTTTCAGTCTCTATTTCATCTCTCAATGGTCAAGCAGTTACCTGCTTCACAGTGTTCTGTGCATCTACAATATGTCCCTGGTGTGGAGGAATAAAAAGCTATGAGGTGAAAAAACATGAGGTCAGGAGAAGCCACATAAAAACTGTATCTGAAGAAATAAGAAAAACTGTCTTATGTACACACACACACACACACGCGTGCGCGCGCTCGCAACAGCATGCTGTCATATTGTAGAATTGGGCTGATTACTGTTGATGACAAAAGTGGTGAAGTGTGACAGAGAGGACAGTGAGCCAATCCAGCTGTCCACAAGAGCACTGAGGTGTGTTGAGCTAGTGGAGGGGTCAAGTCTGCTAATATGGGAGATGACAGCTTTGTGTGTGTGTGTGTGTGTGTGTGTGTGTTGCAGATACTCCCCAAGGTGCCACAAGTCTATTTTTAACTATTAACTATTTGTCTATTTGTTCAGCTCAGAAAAGCTTACAGGGAGCAGTGCATGCAGCAGTGATGTAGGGTAAGAGGCTGACACTAATCCAAAAAAAGTTTTCTTGGAAAAATTAACAAACTTAATCCACCGAGGCTCTAAATTGACAGAACGTCTTGGATATTCTGTCTACAGCCATGACTGACTGCAACAATAACACATCACTTTTCATGTATATCTTAGTTTAAGCTACTACACTGAAGTCATGTGTTAAAGCAGCACAGCGCTTTGTATTCACACCTCTTTACTTTCTGCTCATGTGACAATGTTTTGAATTTAAAAAAAATGCTGCTTTTAAGTATCTATCTAAATCTAGTTCTGTAACTAAATATGTCTGTTACCCAACTGTCAGGACCTCCAATCTTACTTTGATTGATTTCAGGTTTAGGACCGAAGCCTCCCCTTGTACATCATTTCATCTTCTGTTGTACCCGTCTATAAATTCTGAAAGACCCCTTTACCTCTCACGTTTAATTCTACTTTGGAGGAGGTGAGTGTCTTATTCTTTCTTATTATCTTGCGTTAAATTTTTTTGGATCATCCACAGTATTGTCCACCTCGATCTCGTTAATGAATGAATACTTCGATGTGTAAGCACCTATTTATTATAAACAGACAAGTGTTTTCACACAATACAACTAATAAGTAAAACATTTTATTAAAAAAAATTAGCTCAAAAATTTAATTTAACTATTAAAATGTATGCAAATATTTGGACCCAAGTGCACAGTTGCCTAAGAAGACAAGTACTTACTTAAAACAGAGATCTCACTGCTCCTGATTTGGCTGCATTGTTGAATAAAACAAGAGAGAAACCAGTGTGCACAAACACTGTGAGTACTGACTTGTGTCAGCTGATCTCATGGAAAAATAAACTCTATTAAGAAGAAAAGGTCGCAGTGGGCCAAGATGATCAAACAGCAAACTTTAGATGACTGGAATAATGTCTTGTTGACTGATGAGTCAAAGTTTGAGGTGTTTGGATCAAAGAACATATGTCAAATGCAAAACTCATGTAATGAGGGTTTTCCTGGTTGTGTACGAATTATCTGGAAAACAAAGTATCTGCTGGAATTCCCTCAATGATGGCTTGGTCAGTTTAATCACCAGTAGGATGCCACATATTTGTCAGGCAGTTATTGCTGCCATTTTATTGATGAAAGAAGGAGTGGTACTTTGTTATCCATTTAAAACAATTTGATTGAATAAAACCAACAAAAACTAATAGAAATGCAAAAGTGTGTAGATGTTTCCAAACTTTTTCTTATTATTGTAGATAAACACAGGTCCATACAGATCATATAATTTGTTTTGGCATAGCTGCTCAAATTAACACATCATTATAATAATTAATGATTTAAAGTGTGTCTTACATATGTGCATTTTTGGTTGTAATTGTATTGTTATGTAGAATAATATTGTTGCAAATTTATTTATTTATGTTGTCTCGGTTTAATCATTTGTCGATAATACTGTATGTATTTCCTTTTAATATGGATTCCTTGATGTCAAGGCATTGCAAGAATAAAATGAAATCCAAATAAACACAATAAAGATGTAAAATAATACATCTAAACTAGAGAAGGCAATGTCCGAGGAATTTACGTGGGAGAGCTGTTCAACTGGCCGGTAGATGGAAAGAAGATGACTAAAAGAAGGAGAGAAAGAAACCAAAGGACACTTTTACAGGAGAAGTTGAATTAACAAACATTAAAAGTAGTAGAAAGAAAGAAAGGAAGAAGCTATTAAAGTAGGAAGTTGACATTAAAGTTGAAAGATAAAAAAGAAGACGTTGAAAAAAACTTTTATTTTGAAAACAAATGGTCTGCATATATAGCGCTTTTCTACCTATTGGTACTCAAAGGACTTTACACTGCTTCTTAATTCACCCATTCACACACACACCGATGGGGGAGCTTCTATGCAGCTGGCCAACACTCACCGGGAGCAACTAAGTTGGGGTTCAGTGTCTTGCTCAAGGACACTTTGACATGTGACTGGAGGAGCCGGGGATTGAACCAACAAGTGCAAGATTGGTGGACAACTGCTCTACCTTCCTGTGCCACAGACGCCTGCAAAAAAATTGGACAGGTCACGAGTGTGACACACACACACACACACACACACACACACACACACACACACACACACACACACACACACACACACACACACACACACACACACACACACAAAAAAAAAGACTTTGAAAACAAAATCTTTTTTTTTTTTTTTACTTTTTTTGTTCTTTGCATTTAAATGGTTTGTGGTGAACTCTACCTTAATAATCAACTTTTTATTTATTAACTTCTTCATTTGTTTCTTTCTCCTTCTTTTAACATTTGCTAAATCAACTCCTCCTCTTGTTTGTTTTCTTTCTCTACTTCTTTTCGTCACCTTGTTTCTCTCTTCTTTTGTCCATATTTATGACTCATCATCTTCTGCATCTGTTCAACATTTAATTGTTTACCTCCGCGTTTGTAGTTTTAAACATGCAAACTTCTCTTTCAGCAGTTTCTGAGCGATCGGTGTCTACTGGGAAGCTTAACAGCTCTCCCGCGTAATTTCCTCGAAAATTGCCTTTTCTAGTTATTTGTTCTTGTAAGCTGCAATGGTGCCAGTTAAACCCTGTATGTTCTTTTTTAGCTCTTCTCAGAGTCAATGACTCCTGTCTATCATTATCTTTCATCCATTTAACTCTGTTCTTGTTCTTAGGATTTGATGTGATTTTATTTCATTGTTTTCCCTATTGATATAAAACCCCAATTAAAAAAAGTTGGGAGGATGTGTGAAACATAAATAAAAACAGAATGCATTGATTTGCAAATCTCATCATCCCATATTTAATTCTCAATAGAACATAAACAACATATCAGATGTTAAAACTGATATATTTTATATGTTTTTTTTTTTTTTTCAAATCATAGTTACAGTAGTTTTCGTATTTGTGTTTTTCCCCCACCTTAAAAGACGGAGGAGCTTTAACACCTGCGTGTTTGGGTCCATTTTTAGAGAAACACTTTGACAAGTGGAAACTGTCTATTAGATGTTAATAACAGGGCAGAATTCGTCTGATTACCTGAGATTTGTTCCTCTGAAAAACAGCAGTTACACTCTTTGACTCATCAAACCAAACCAAGTATACAGGTACACAGCAAAGTTTCTGGTTGTACAATAACTCAGAGAGAGTTACATATATATTTTGGATCTGTTAATTTAACCCTGTTCATTTTCCTTTGTACATACAGGAGAACAGACCTCTGTCTCCTCAGTCATGAACAAGAGCTGCTGTAACAAAAATGTTCATTGGGGGGAGCTCACTGACAGCAGTGGAACGAGGTTGTTGTATTTTAGCCAACAGCTGACTATAGCTTCTGTCTTTCAAAATTAATTACAACATTATAAAACACTATGAATACGAGCCAGCACCAGAAGTGGTTGCTGTTCTCTGGCAGAGAGATCCCCATCAAACACCTAACACAGCCTCAGTCCTAGGATGAAAAATAAACATCTTTGAGCCTCGAAGACCCAGAGGCCGGGAAGATCCAGACCCATACTGGGTCTTGCATTTTAGCAGGGCAGCAGACTGAGATCACTGGTGGCAGCACCGATGTCACGGGCTGAAACATCAGGACAAAATGTATATACTGAGATTGGATAAAGTAATATACTCAAACTTAGTGCATGTTATGTTGCTGCAGTTTTAGGCTGGCGTGAACCGTGATCACTTCAGGAGAAGACAGAGATTAATTCTAATATTAAAGTATTTGGAAAATAACTGCATTGCTATTTTTTTTAATAAATCATTTGTCCTAACAGCCCATTCCCTATCCCTAGCTGTGTAGTGCAGGTCCAAGCCCGGTAGAAATTTGGGAGGGTTGCATCAGGAAGGGCATTTGGCGTAAAAACTGTTCCAAATTAACATGTGGACAATGATCTGCTCTGGTGACCCTGAACTCATGGTATTAGCCGAAAAGACAAAAAAAAAAAAAATTGTCATTGTGTGTAACAGTCATTCCGGCTGATCTGGCACAAAAACCACATACAGTAAAACATGACCGGCACCCATGATGAATAAAAACCAATCCAAGTAATTCACATAACAATAACAATAATTACAGCTGTCCCACGATGAAATGTTTTTTTGACATGCTACCAGTCCTACATGCTGACAGCAAGAAACATGATTCCAACTTTAACATGTTAAGCACAGTGAGGAGAGGGCTACTATTACTTTACATGCTAACAACTGCTATGTCATAATTGGTATGAATATTTAAATTAATTTTATTTTGAATGGCCTTCTTTGAGAGCCATTTTTACATAGCAATATCTCAATTACTACACATGATACTCTAATGAAACGTTGTGTACAGTTCCTCCATGATGAAATGCTTCACATATAAATATTCAACAGAACAACCTACTTTCATGAAACTCTGGTCGTAGATGCAGGAGGCCACTCTGTAAACGTCTGAGGCCATTTGTGTAACTGCGTTTCAGAGCTTCAGTTCTGTCACAGCAATGGCTGCAAGCAGCGATGGGAGCATAGTGCTGCCTGCTGGAGAGTTATGATGCTACAATTGTAAAATAAGTTATTTAGCTGTTTTCACTTCTAAACAGATCAATGCCTGTAATCTTTTAATCCATTCGTGGAACTGCAGTTGTTTAGATAATTTGTTTTCCAAGTGCTTTCACTTCTAAAATGTTCAGAGCCTCTAATCTCACAGCAGCAAACCGTTCAAGCAGCTGTAGCAGGTGGCTTTCAGCACAAGTCAACATTATCACAGGGGTATGACAGCAGCTGTGTGATAGATCAAATTTAAAAGTAGTTTTCCCCAAGAAGTTTTAATGCATCCACAGACAGTAGGATTCATTAATGTGAACTGGGGATGAGGACAACACTTTGCACTGCCTGGTGCCTGAAAAGCCAAAATGCAGATTGGATTTAATGCCCTTTTCTAAATTAAACACTCTAAATTCCTGATGGAATGCCACCAGTAGTGTACTGTGGGCATCCTGCACACAAAAACCACACTTTTAAATGGCTACATCTGTATGGGGGTGCATTAGTGCCTATGGCATGGACAGCTTACACATCTGGAAAGGCACCATCAACGCTGAAATGTACATAGGTTTTAGAGCATTGAGAACATATGATCCTATCCAGACAACGTCTCTTTCAGGGAAGGCCTTGCATATTTCAGCAAGACAACACTAAACCACTCACTGCATCCATCACAACATAGTGGCTTCGCAGGAGAAGAGTCTGGGTGCTCAACTGGCCTGCCTGCAGTCCAGACCTTTCACCAATAGAAAACTTTTGGTGTATCATAAAGAAAAAAAACTGGCAGCTGGTCTCCTCAGTCACCAGAATTTTACAGACAGTTGTTAAAAGAAGATGGGATTCTATCAAAAACTAACATAGGTATTTTACCACTATCAAACACACAGACAAAAAAAAAGCTTGTCAGTGCTGTCAAAAACAAAGCTCTTCCAGAGAAAGCCTGGCTTCAACAAACACAACATCCCGAATACTGAATTGTCCAGGCTATAGTCATTATCCCCTCAGACAAATCTTTCCCAAATTTGAGAATGAAGGATTTCCACCTGCATTATTATTAATAGTTTCTGGCAAACAAAGGTCAGCACTCCGTAGAAAAATCATTTTAAACTTACACCCATCACTATTATAGCAGCATGCTCAGCATAGGTAAAACCATAATTTTAAAAAGCACAAAACCATCCACAATCTTTAACAAGACGCACAGGGAGGAGGAAAAAGAGGAGGCGCAAAGAGCCACAGAGCATTAGTTACTACAGTGTGACCTTCACCAAGCCAGCAGCTTACTGCTTTGTCAATGCAACAATTCCGCCTGACAGACAAGTTGATGAGGCAGAAGAAACTTAAGCTTTCAGTGCAAATTCAAGCAGAAAGACACCTGTCATTAACCTCTTTTCACCGCTCCAGCTCTCTGCTATTATCCAATAATCTCAACAGCTCCTTCACACCAGGACATCTCTCATCCAACCATCATCCTAGACAGAGAAACTTTGAACTACACCACCTTGTTGTCTTCTTTTGCTGTCATTGCTGTCCATGCTGTCATACACCTTCACCTCCCCTCCACCAGTGTCAAAGCTCCACGGCGGGGTTTAACTCCTGGCTGCTATTTTATAGGGCTTCATCCCTATTCATCCTAAGTGATGGGGTCAACCCCAAAATCTCTATCACATTCAGTTCATTAATGGTAATTGTGTCGTCCCTGATTGAATTAACCTTTGCTTGGCAGTAGAGCTAATGCATGAGTTGAGCAAATACAACAAGGTTAAGTGGTTAAATGTCCAAAAAGCAATCAGCTGGCACACCTGGTGTCTTTTAGCTGCCGTTTTTTTGTTACCTCTACCTGCTCCTGAAGATAATACAAAAGCTTAAACAAAAGCTGCCATCGAGGCTCCGTCCTATACACTGTGATTTAATCAGGGTTGAGCTCCTCCACATTAAGAAAACATAGATGACCATAAAAGGAGTTAATGATGATAACCTAATAAAAGTTAAGACTACTTCTCTTACAGACCAAAACCCCAAAACTATTAAATGTGGATTATTAAATATCAGATCTCTATATTCTAAATCTCTGTTAGTAAATGATTTAATAAGTGATCATCAATTCAATTTATTTTCTCTTACTGAAACCTGGTTGCAGCAGGAAGAATGTGTCAGTCTAAATGAGTCAATCCCCCCAAGTCATATTAATTATCATGTTCCTAGAAGCACAGACCGAGGTGGAGGAGTAGCAGCAATAGTCCACTCTAGCTTACTAATAAACCCTAGACCTGAGCATATTTATAACTCATTTAAGAGCTTACTCTTAACCTTTCACACCCAAACTGGAAAACTCAAAAACCACTATTATTTGTTATCGTGTACCGTCCTCCAGTCCCATATTCAAAGTTTTTGATTGAATTTTCTGATTTTCTATCTGATTTAGTTCTTAGTACAGATAAAGTCATTATAGTGGGTGACTTTAACATTCATGTAGATGCTGACAGTAACTGTCTCAGCACTTCGTTTAATTCATTATTAGATTCAATTGGTTTTTCCCAAAATGTAAATAAACCCACTCACTGTTTTAGTCAAACCTTAGACCTTGTCCTTACGTATGGAATTGAGGCGGATAATTTAACAATATTTCCTCACAACTCTCTTCTGTCTGACCATTTTCTAATAACATTTGAATTTACAATAACGGCTCTGTGTTAGGACCAATACTTTTTACTTTACATATGTCTCCTTTAGGCAATATTATTAGAAAACACTCCATACATTTTCATTGCTATGCTGATGATACCCAGCTATATTTATCTATGGAACCAGATGAAAATAATCAGCTAATAAAGCTTCAAGCATGCCTACAAGACATAAAGGCCTGGATGTCCCACAATTGTTTACTTCTAAATTCAGATAAAACTTAAGTCATAGTATTTGGACAATAAATTTTAAAAATAGTATGTCCAACCATATTGTTACACTAGATGGCATCCAGTTATACTGCAAGAACCTTTACCTCACTTATAAAACAAATATCTAGAACAGGCTTCTTTCAACTACGGAACATAGCCCAAATTAGGAGCATCCAGTCTCAAAGTGATGCCGAAAAACTAGTCCATACATTTGTTACTTCTAGGTTGGACTACTGTAATTCCCTACTTTCAGGATGCCCCAGTAACTACCTAAAGAGCCTGCAATTAATCCAAAATGCTGCAGCAAGAGTGCTGACAAGAATTAGGAATAGAGATCATATTTCACCTTCACTAGCTTCTCTCCATTGGCTTCCCATTAAATTTAGAATAGAATTTAAAACCCTGCTTCTTACATATAAAGCTCTGAATGGTCAGGCTCCATCATATATAAAAGACCTCATACCACCATATCATCCCAGTAGACCACTTCGCTCTCAGAATGCAGGCCTACTTGTGGTTCCCAGAATTTCCAAAAGTAGAATGGGAGGCAGAGCCTTTAGCTATCAAGCTCCTCTCCTGTAGAACCAGCTCCCAGTTCAGATTCGGGAAGCAGACACCCTCTCTACTTTTAAGTCTAGGATTAAAATTTTCCTGTTTGATAAAGCTTATAGTTAGTTATAGTTATGCTGCTATAGTCTTAGACTGCTGGGGGACCCACCCCCTGATGCACTGAGCTCCTTTCCCCCTCTTGACCCTCTCTCCTCTCATCTCACCCCACAATTGTCCCGTAGTTGTCCTTCTCCTTCTCTGTCCCCCTCTCTCTGTCCCTTTCTGCAGGTGTCCCCGGCTTTGAAGCTGTGTGTTTTCCAGTGTGCAGCTACTGGTTCTACCAACCTGCCCGATGTTTTGGTGTTGCATTTGTTGCTCTTTTCTTTTCTCTTTCCACTTTTCACTCACCTCAACTGGTCAAGTCAGATGGTCATTGCAAGTTTTCCTGCTGCAAGTTTTATTCTGCTTCTCAATTCCTGTGTTCCATCTGAATTTCGTGCATCATAAAAGTCGCAGTAGGGCTGAGCTCCAACAGTAGCCACAGTCATTGGTAGTTGATTATTAGTCATTTATTACTGCGGTAAAGAGCAACAGTAATGAGTCATGCTCATATCCACAAAGACACGAGAGTTGACAAACTGCTAATAGTTCCACTGTCATATTTCATAGTAAAATATATAGACTATGAAGGTGAGATGGAGACTTTTCTTTTGGCCGCGCCAGTTGTTATGAAGCAGGTGCAGGTGACACATAATGCGGCCAAGTTGATACTGATCTTCATTAGCTAAAAAACGATGGATGATCACTTGAGCACAGTGGTGGTAGTTGTGCTAAACAGAGAGAATGACCTATGTAATTATATGAGTCTATATTTAGATCCATCATGATTTATAGTGGACAAGAAGTAAAATGTGAAGCTCAATAGAATATTTCTATTCAAATATCTTGTATTTACACACAGCAGCATCTCACCATCACAGTCTTTCAACATGAGCATGATCTGCATGATTTGTCGCGGTTAATCTTTACTGTGACAACAAACTATCTAATCTGTAGCCGTGGCTGTGGCTATGACCCGGCTTTGGCTGCAGTTAAGGATATGCCCAGAGAGCAGCTGTGGCTGCTGTTATCTGTCTCTCTAATAATCACTATTGTAAACAAGCAAGCAAGCGATAGTTATCAGAGGAGCAAAAAGAAAATAATTTAGATCTATTTCTTTACAATCATTTTTATGGCATTAGTTCATAGCCTATATATACACACACAAATATTTCTATTACATCTTTTTAGACGGGCTGAACGGCCGCGGACTGGTTAGTGCTGCCACCTCACAGCTTGATTGCTGTGTGGAGTTTGACAGTTTTCCCTGTGCTTGTGTGGGTATCCTCCTGGTACTTTGGTTTCCTGCCACAGTCCAAAGACATGTATATTAGGTTAATTCTCTAAACTGTCCATAGGTGTGAATGTGAGTGTGAATGGTTGTCTATCTGTTTATATCTCTCTGTGTTGGCCCTGAGATAGACTGGAGAATTTCGTGGGTTACAGTAATGGATGAACCTTATTAGACTGGGTGTAGTAATATATTTTAGTTGGACAATGCCCCTCTTCCCACCACACAAACCCAAACAAACTAACCAAGATTGCAGACTGACAAACATCATCCATGAACAAACAATTAATTTGGGAAATTACCTCAATTATTGTTTAGATTCTTAGACTACAAACAATAATGTCACAGAACAACTGCAAATAAAACAGAAAGCACATTCTGCACAGTGTGTGCTACTGAAGCTCTTCACCAGATAACCCTGATGTGTGCCTCTTATAGGGATGTAATGTACACATTGCAATTTGACAAAGAACATTCACCCTTGAAGACACTCTAATGATTAAATCACATGGATGTGAACCTGTTGCTTATCACAGTATAAAAGGAGGAGGTCAAATATCAAGTTTAAGGGCATAGAAATCTTCTCCAAAGCAGTGGTGATGGGAATGATTTAGAGACGTCCCTAAACCAAAGAATATTACTAGAAGATTTTAAATAAAAAGATGTGAAGTTCTTAGTGTGAGAGAAACTTCTAAATCTATGCAACACTGTTTCACCTCTGTTTTGCTGCTTTACTGCTCTGTCTTACATCAGTACGTCTTTAGTGGCCACTCGCTAAGTCTTGTTTCCCAGCCATAAAACTGCCTACATATGAGCATTTGCTTTCCAGTAGGGAACCCACCGGAACCAGTACAGTTGATCACTTTCAAGGAGTCCTTGGCAAAAACTTGCTAATTAGACTCCTGACCACATTGTATGAAGGTTGATTTACAATGACTCGCTCCTTTGTCACAGCTTTGAATTCCTGCTAAATGTTTATGTGATGTGTAACAAGTGCTTACTGATGCTTAAAGGACAAGTGCAATCAAAGGCTTTGAATCAGGGGCCTCAGAGGTGATCCTAGGTCACAGTGATGATCTTCTGGGGCCTTAGGCAAAAATGTATGCATCATAAAACTGCTATGCTTAAGATATGGAAAATATAATGAAATACACACCACACCACACAATGACTACTGATTTATAGTACAGGTGTCCAAATTTCTTTTCATCTAAATTTCATAACTTACCATTCATAGCTTAGTCGGAAACTAAGCTTAGTCCGAAACAGCTTTCATCTGTTTACTACAGATAAAAAATATTGTCTGAATTAGCTGATTATTTGCAGCCTGCTGGCTAAGTTAACAAGTATACTTCTAGTGACTCCAGCAAAGCTCGAGACATTAGGCTGCTCTGATAACTTAAGCCCCTTTCAGACATGCATTTGAATTCAGACATTTTTTAGGCTTTGTTTCTGCGTCATGTGTTGCCCCCTGCTCGAAGTTCCCAAGCACCACCCCTTCTTCACAAGTGATAATGCATCACGCTCGGACTATCTCCTGATGCTGGCTACATGTCTGCAAGGGAAACTCCAGACAACGTCAGGACCTGATCCTCCTGACATTCTCTAGAGTTCATGTCTGAAACAGGCTAAAGTTAGCTAATTCAACTCTAAATGTCAAATGTAAACAAAAGAAACAATGTGATACCACTGGAAGTTCCATTGTTCAATGTTCTCTACACCACAATTAAGGCTACACCAGCAGCATTTAACTAACGCTATTTAGTATTCTATTCAATCATTTTTATCGGCTCCACTTACCACTATCTTGCTTTTTTCTGCTCTTCCTCTTTCTTCTTCCCCTTTTTCACTCCCAGAATCATAACCCTTCTTCATTTTCATCAGGTGGTTTTCATTGTTTCATTACAAACTGTTTGTTTACACGGAATCATGCTACGTGCAGTAGAGTGGGAGCTGGGGTCCTCTAAGGGAGGTCTGGGACTGGTACTGTCATTGTAAACTTTGGACACAGCCAATGCTACACATAGACTAACTTTTATCAGCCCTCGGAGGCCCCCTACTGGCCCACGGCCCCAAGCATTTGCCTGCCTTGCCTGCTCCATAGAGCAAAATGTAGACCTCTCAGGTGTGTAGATGAGTTTATAGACAAATATAAACATAATACATATAAATTGAATGATGTCATGGATGTGTCATGATGAATGTTATTGCCTCATCATTTGTCCTGCAGTCCAGATTACATTTTGGTCAGCACACACGTGTGCACAGAGTTGGCACAGGCTTGGGCAGATGGCAAATGTGACTACACATGCATAGCAGTATTATTTGGCCTATACAGATACAGATGCACTCTTCTCATTAAAATGCTACAGAGGGCTGCATTCTTACTTCCTTTAAATTTATTGAAGCTTTTTCGACGTGGGGCCTGCAAAATGAGACTGAAGTGGCTGGTAGTCAAGGTATTAAAGCAGTGTACAGAAATAATACCTCTTGCTCTAAAGCTATCAGGCACCCTGATAACTCAAAATGGAAATGAATGAATACCTACCCACTGTTCCTCCATTCTCAACTTAATGAAAAGGGGCTTTTTATCTTAGTAAGTCTCCTTCTCTGCTCTTTCCTCTCCTCTCTCCTGCAGTCCACTCATCCAGGCTGATTAGGGCTGCAGTGTGTGGACAGGTTTGGGATATGCCCTGCCTACTGTTCAGGAGAAAAATGTCAGATAGCAGATAGTTGTCATGATTGTTTCCTGATTAATCTATTTTCAATGGAAGTAGGCAAAATGGAATGGAAAAGAAATCTGCAAGGACCTTTATCATTGTTGTATAAAGTCCATGAATGAGAAATGTATTTTAAAGTCTCTATCTATCATACATCCCATATTTAAATTTGAGGACTGGATTCAGTGTTGATTTAGAATCTAAATCAACACTTAAATGTATAATTTAAGCTCAAATAGAAGTTTTTGTTTTGCTCCAAAGAAAAATAAATCCTGTATATGTACACTGCATCGTACACACACACACAAACGAGATTATTTAGTATATTAAACTTTATGATTACTGCAGTTATCTACTGTACCACCCTGCAAATCTCTCACTGCTGCAACTGCTACATCTCATCCACTTCTTTTTTTTTTTTCTGTATTTTGTCTTGTTCTCTCTGGAAGTGGCTGTCATTAGAGCACAGCTGGTGTGATTTAGGCACTCAGTCCTGCAAATTAAATCCCTCACACCTGGAGCAGCTCTGCACAAAATCTGGACTCACAGTATTCATCCAATACTACAAGTATGACCTTTAATAAGACAAAGATGAATTTAGCATGCGTTAAGGTCGCTTCAGTTGAACTGATGTCTGAGCCAAAGGAGGTTGAGCATTGGCACATCAGTGGGCTGCATGACTGGACATTTTGGCAGGGAATTTTACACCAATTCTATGAAGAAAAGACTATGGTTCTTTAACAGAAACAGGATCTTATGGCTCCATTCCTTTTCAAGAGTTGTTAAAAAATGTTTTTCATATTTTTATTAGGGGATGGTAATAATACTAATACAATTGACCTATTGATATAAGAATTATATCAGATTCAAACTTAAAAATCTTATCGACATAAATGGTTTTCACACATGCTTGGACTTGCAAATCCATTTTTTAATCCATGTGTCACACATTCTAGTGTGACCATGTTTGTGTTTACAACATCTGTGAAACAATCAGAAAAGACGAAAGAACAGCTCTAAACTAGGACTTAGATTAATTTGTTCCTACACTCAAGCCGTTCAACAGAACCAGGTCATACTATATGTGATTGGCTCATTGCTCGCAGGAAATCTTGATCCATCCTCTTGCTCCTCCACCTCCTTCTAACATGCAATAATAATATGCTAACTAATAGTTTAAAAAGGCCAAAAACATCATTAAAGCAAGTAGAAATTGGCACGTGTCATTTTACAAACTGAAACGAAACTATAGAGTTTTGACAGAGTGATTTGGCTTCACCTGCTTTCTTGTCAAGCAGCTACAGCAGTTTGAGTGTGTGCTCACTCGTGCATTGGAAGCACACTACAGAGAGGAGAGGAGACGTGATAGAGATGTTTTTTTCCCTGCATATATTCACTCAGAAATTAACTGGTATGTGACTGGTAATATGTACAAAATTTTCCACAACAGGCATTTCTGAATTATAGTGGACATAAAAAGAAAAACTGATTGCAGCTATTAATTATCATCTTATTGTATTTACAAAATCATGCCATGTATAATTTTTAATTCTTAATAATGGCTGAGTAGCAAAAATTTTTCAAAGAAAGTATAAAGAAAGTTTCCAGAAAAGTATCTGAAAAATATGAGAGCTGTGGAATAAACGGTTACCAAAACTACTGATAAAAAACACCAAGAAAACAAGTAGTGTTGCCAGTGGGTAAGATTTATTTCTGGTCTGATTTGTTTGATCATGAAAATGTTGAAGTTGAAAGAACAGTGGTGTGGGGTGGTTAGTGCTGCTAAGGTTCTGCAGTTTGAATCTACCTGCTGGCTGCAGAAATACTGTGTGGGGTTTCCTCCTGGCACTCTGATTTCCTCCCACAGTCCACAGTCAAAGCTCCATTTTAGAACATGCCAATATACATGACGAAGTTACATGAGGTGTGTGTTTGTGATTAATTAACTAAAGTGATTGTTACATGGCTGTGAGGTGTTCAGCCTTGTAACAGCTGGGAGAGAAATCTCCGTTTTATACTATACTCCACAAATAGCAACAATCAGAACAGACAGCATTGTGATTATGTTGCTATTCTGTATTCTAGTTTTACTAGCAAAGGGGTTATAAGCAGTTTGATGTAGAGCAAACAGACTGCAAAGAGAGAAACTGACCTTTAACCTCTCTCCCAGAGGAAGGAGAGTGGGCCTCGTCCTTTCCTAGACCATCTCTCTAGGAAACCGTAACTCGACTTTCTCTACATAGACAAAGACTCCAAATTTAATGCTTCAGTGTTAGTACTGCGGTTCAAACTTTTTTTTCACCACCCACTCACATTTCCATCCTATTATTTTAATCACCTGCATTTATCTTAATATTTATTATCTAGTATTTAGTATCTATTGTCTATTTTATCTATTCAGCTATACACATCGGATGATGTTTTGTTTATCCCTTTGGTGATAGAAAACATAGATCACTTACCTGGTGAAGAGCTTGCCTTTAATATGTGACTGATTAATTCATTTGTTCTGGTCAATCAATGGTTTCAAAAGAGTGATCATCTCTTATAACTGATTTAGTCCCAATAATTATGATTACAACCCCAATACCAAAGAAGTTGGGTTGATGTGTAAAATATATATAAAAACAGAATGCAAGGATTTGCAAATCTCATCAACCCATATATTATTCAGAATTGAACAACCCAGATGTTAACACGATTTATAAATGCTGCCGTGTTCTCTGGGCCAAACCTCATTTAAAATGGCCTGGGGCAAAATGGAAAACTGTTCAATGGTTAGATAAATCAAAATTTAAAATTCTTTTTGGAAACCATGGTCGCTGTGTCCTGTGGACTAAAATGGAAAGGGGCCATCCAGCTTTTTATTAGTTTACAGTTCAAAAGCCTGCATCTCTGATGGTATTAGGGTGCATTAGTGCCTTTGGTGGGAAGCTTACACATCTGGAAAAGCCACCATCAATGCTGAAAAGGACATACAAGTTTTAGAGCAACATTTCTCCCTTCCAGACGATGTGTCTTACAGGGATGATCTTGCATATTTCAGCAAGACAATGTTAAACCACATACTACATCCTTCTCAACAGCATGACTTTGCAGTAGAAGAGTCGGGGTGCTGAACTGGCCCTGCCTGCAGTCAAGGCCTTTCGCCAACAAAAACATTTGGAGCATTTTTTGGAGCTAAAAATCTGGCCCAGCACAGCTAGAATCCTGCATCAGACAAGAATGGGACAACATTCTGCTCAGAAATTCCTGCAACTCGTCTCCTCACTTCCCAGACATTTACGGACAGTTGTTAAAAAAAGGAGGGATGCAATGGTAAGTATCACCCTGTTCCAAATTTTTTGAGATGTGTAGCTGCCATCAAATTCTAAATCTGATATGTTGTTTATGTTCTATTGCGAATAAAATATGTATTGATAAAATTTGTAAATCATTGCATTCTATTTTTATCAATTGGGGTGTGTGAGGGAAATTTCAAAATCTAGGTAACACTGTTTCACTGTTTCACACTTCTGGCAGACTCAGTATCAAACCTGCTTACACCAGTGCCTCCTCACCTTTTGCTCCCCAGCAAGACCTCATGTCTCTGGCCACACAAAGAAGTGTGTTAGGTAGATATCAACTATAAAACTACCTACACCTGAACATTTGCTTCCCAGAAGGGAGCCCACGGGAACCAGCACAAATCATCAATCTCAAGGACTTAAAAGACAATGAAGACAAAAGGACAAAGTAACATGAACTTGTTAATTAAGACTCCTGACCACATTGTATGAAGGTTGATTTGCATTGACTCATCTCTTTGTTCTTTGTGTGAACCCAGCTGTTGAGTTGTATGTATAAAAGGCTGAACAACCTACACATCTTGGTCATTCTGATTGGCCCGCTCTAGAGTGTAGCGCTGTTCTGCTCTGCATGTTTCTCTATTTTGCTGATTAAATTCACCGTTATCATTCACTTGTAAGTTGCCTTTTTGCCTCCTAACTTGCCTTACAGTTTTTGCCACGACAGGGTGTATTTTGATTCTCCAGTGTGAAGCTTGTTAAAATAGTAATATTAGTAACTCATATCACCACAGCAGTAAGACTACAGGTGCTTTGTCCATGTCATGTGTCCTGAATCAGCAGCTGTAAATGTACACAGCACAAGGTACAAGCTATAATAATAATAAAAGAAAAGAAAAATCCAGATTGGGCAGGTGAAAAGAGTCAAATCATTATGATTGAGAATAAAGCAGACTCACAGACTCTTGCTGAGGCTAAGCACTGCAAATGCACACCCAACCACTTTCCACCCCAGTACATCAACTAAGTCCATTCAGTCCTTTACAGAAATGAGTGGGAATAAAAGAAAAGGCAGAACAATTAAAGAAAATCATAAGTCATCTTCCTCTACATTGCTGGCTATATGAGATCTGCTGCCACAGCTTACAGCAAATGATCCTGTTTCTCTTAAAGAACCATAATCCTCATCAACAAATACGTGTTATATATTGTAGTGTCACTCAGTAATGAATAAAGAATATCTTTGCTCAGCATCAGTAGGCCTGTATTTACAAGTAACATTTTCACACTGAAGCAGAATGCACAGACATTTAAAGTTTATTTACTATGAAGGTCTAAGTTATCCTATATTTTTTATTTTTAATAATGGGAGGGCCTCCACAATCACTACATTATCTCTAACCTGGTGTTGGTACACTATAGGAAATGTTATGCCCAATCACACCATCACATCCTCAGGAAAAATTGTATATCGTAGCCTGAACATCAATGATGCTGTACAATATGATACACATAAATTACAATGTCTGATTTGTTTTGTTAAAAATGCGCCTGTGGTTCATAAACTCAAACTTCCATTGTTAACACAGTATATGGAGGCAGTGGATGTTAAATGTTTCAGTAACTAAATCAGGTTTCTGCTCTCGTTTCTGCATATTTGCTCCCTCTCCCCCCGTGTCTGTGCTAACATGTAGCACTCGGTGGTCAACATAATAAATGAAATATGCAAAAACTGTCATGGTGTCTGTCCTGAGCTCCTGGTTTTATGTCATATTTGATTCTGGATTGTGTTTCTCTCTAAACTGACTTGGAACTCTGATTTTACCATTAGCTCTGGCTCTTGGATTGTGGATATGGACCAGTAAAATATATAGAGGACTATTGGATCTGACCCTGTGCTTTCTGGATCTGGCACTGTGGACTGGACATTTGGAATTGGACATTTTCTACACACTAACCTGTCTCTGCTCTGCCCTAGTCTCCTGTCTACTCAGTGTGTTTCTCCCATTCCTATAAACTTGCCCGATCCCTCCCCTTTGGACCCCACCTGACAGCTCGCAGCACCCTAGAACTAATTGTTTGGACAGTGGCTCTAGATCTTGGAACTGGAATTTCCCTGTTTGCTCAGCTCAGTTTTCCTTTTGGCCCCCCACTTGTGCACTTACTGACCGTCACCTCCCTGGCATCGAGTGAGTAACACCACCAAGCATATAGATTACCTACCCGCGAATGCTGAACTCAGACTAGCCTCTTGTAGTGAAAAGTCTGTCCAGACCACTTACTGTGCACATTCTGGTTCCCTCAAACCCTTACCTGCAGAAACATCACCACCAGACCACCAAACACCATTTCTATCAATAAAATCCTTATAACTCAGTTCTGTGTTGTTGGCCCTTGGTTTTGAGTCCACCTGCTCAACCAGATTTTTAACAGTACAATCTGGCCAGAAAATGGACTCTGGTTATGGAAAATGGTCAAGGGTCAATTAACAAACTTGTTTCACTTGCTGACCAGATTCAGGCTCTCGCAAAACAATTTGACCAGTTACATATATCTGCGCCCAGCTATGGCTCCCCGCTTACTTGCATGGTTAGAGTATGGTTTGGGTTCTGAGTTGCATTTACTGGATTCTTTTCCCAGCATGAGGAGGAGCGACTTGATGCTTCTTTGAGTAAATTGTTTGGGAGAGTGTGATCTGGGAGGAAGGCAGTAGTGCTGTCTTTGGGTAGTTCTTGCAGGATCAAGTATTGGTCCGTAAGTAGGCACCACAGGGCCCTAACTGACTTGGTGATCCTGTGGTCCAAATAGTAGTTCCAGAATCACAATTTAGTGTTGAAGTGTTGACCAAACACGTCAATTGAAAGTAAAAAAAAACATACGCTCATATTTTGCGTTACTTATTTTTGCCCCATCTTAAATAGTATGTTGAAGCCTATATTAAGACTTGTCATACATGACACACTGTCATTTTATTGGTTGAGATTCCTATAAAGGAGGCCTCAAACATCTGCTCACTCTCTTCTCCTGAACCTTAATCCTCTTTGCCTTGTCTACATCTAGACACACTCTTTTTACACTACCCATCCAACATTGTATACAGCACGGACTTGCTCACAAGCATAGTTTGTATCTTTATGTATACAATTAAAACATGAGGAATCATTTGAAAACTTTGTGTGGCCTCCCTCCTTTGTCACATAGTGTTGAGCCAGGTAGTAACAATACAATATGAAATACAATTCCGCATGAAACCCTGCTCATTTCCCACAAAGGAGTCTAAGGTCATAAATGAGCAGAGACATAAATTAGGTCTCTGCTCACACGGAGCAGCAGAATGTAACCACCACCTTGACTCCCACTCCACGTTCTAAATCAGAATTAATCACAACCTTTGGTCCAACTAGAGCAGATAAGGAAGCAGCCACACATCTCACTTCAATCTCTCAAAGTAACCGAACAGTACAAGAATACTTGATTCAGTTCTGCACCCTAGTGGAATTAAGTGGCTGCAATGAAACTGTGGTTTGAGATATGTTTTAGTGGGGTCTCTCAGATAAAGTCAGAGATGAGATGGCAGCGAGAGAGCTTCCCGAAACCCTGAATGAGTTAATGAATTTGGCATTTTGCATTGATTGACGCATAATCAGGCAAAAACAGTTGTCGTTCCCTCCTCCTCGCCCCTCTTCACGAGCTGCACCTGAGTCTTTCCATGTTGTACCTCCTCACCTGCGGATGTGTGCGTATCCGTATTGCTTCACTTACTGTTTACGGACACTCTTGGCTCTCTCTTTACTTAGATAAGTGATTTCTCCACACAAGACTTAATACTTGAGACGTGACATACGCTTGTATTACACAAGCACTTGCTCTTCTAAAACATAACTAGCTAACGTTTACCTTATTTTACCTCTTTTAGATTCGCTAGCTTAGCAGTTATCCGTTAGCAATAGCGTCTCTGTCTCTTCTTCTCTCACTTGCTCGGTGTGTCTCATGTTCAGTTTTTCCTCTGCCTCCTTTAGTGATAATAGTATCTGTAAAGTGTAAGTGTAAGGTTTAGAAAAAAGGAGAAATCAACTCTGGTAGTTAGAGACTCCAGCAGCCATAGTCAAATGTCTTCCTAGGGCCAGAGCGGTTGACGTTGAATCATATTTGAAACTCATGGCTAAAGATAAACCTAAATACAATAAGATTATTATTCACACAGGTTAATACAATGAATGTTGAATCGGTGTGTAACTTTGTTTTGGCAATGTCGGATTCCGTAGTTTTCTCTGGACCCCTGCCAAATCCGACCAGCGACGATATTTAGAGCCGCATGTAATCATTCAACCGCTAGCTGTCTAGGTGGTGTCTAGCAAATGATGTGGGCTACATAGACAATTGGAAATGGTTTTGGGGAAAACCTAGGCTGATTAGGAGAGATGGCATCCACCCTACTTTAGATGGTGCAGCTTTCTTATCCAGAAATATGGCTGGTTTTATTAGACAACCAAAAGTATCACAATCCAGAGTTGAGCCTAGGATGCAGAGATCCAGTTCACACATCTACATCTCCCACAACTCCCACATACCTATTGAGACTGTGTCCGTTCCCCAACCAACTAAATTACATAAAACAAAAACGACCAAAAGAGGAGTTAATCATGATGACCTAATAAAAGTTAACACTACTCCTCTTACAAAAGAAAACCACAAAACTATTAAATGTGGATTATTAAATATCAGAGCTCTCTCTTCTAAAGATCTGTTACGAAATTACACAATAAGCGATCATCAATTCGATTTATTTTGTCTCACTTGGTTGCGGCAGGAAGAATATGTCAGTCTAAATGTGTCAACCCCCCCAAGTCATATTAATTATCAAGTTCCTAGAAGCACAGGCCGAGGTGGAGGAGTAGCAGCAACATTTTGAGAGCCTCAAAAAACACTATAATTTGTTATTGTGTACCTTCCTCCAGTTCCTTATCCAGAGTTTTTGATTGAATTTTCAGTTTTAATATCAGATTTAGTGCTTAGTACAGATAAAGTCATCATAGTGGCCTGGAAAAACTGTTTTAAAATGTACAAAAAAGCTCTCCGTGATGCCAGAACAACAAATTATTCATCACTAATAGAAGAAAACAAGAACAACCCCCGGTTTCTGTTCAGCACTGTAGCCAGGCCGACTAAGAGCCATAGTTCTGTTGAGCCTACTATTCCCTTAACTCAGAGCAGCAATGACTTCATGACTTTCTTTAGGAATAAAATTGTAGCTATTAGAGAAAGAATTCACCAGATCCTCTCCCCAAATATTACAGATAGATCTTCATGTACAACAGTGCTAGAATCCTCGATAAGGCCCAATCCCTGTTAGACTGCTTTTTACCCATAGATCTCTCTGAGCTAACTTCAATTATTATCTCATCTAAACCAACAACCTGTCTGCTAGACCCTATTCCAACTAAGCTGCTCAAGGAACCTTTAACCTTAATAGATGCGTTAAACAAATCTCTAGAACAACCTTCTTCCACCTACGGAACATTGCCAAAATTAGGAGCATCCTGTCTCAATGTAAAGTTAAAAAACTTGTCTATATATTTGTTACTTCTAGGTGTGACTACTGTAATTCTCTACTTTCAGTAACTCCCTAAAGAGCCTGCAATTAATCCAAAATGCTGCAGCAAGAGTGCTGACTGGAACTAGCAAGAGAGATCATATTTCACCTTCACTAGCTTCTCTCCATTGGCTTCCCATTAAATTTAGCATAGAATTTAAAACCCTGCTTACCCTGCTGTTAAAGGGAAGTTTTCCCCTCCGCTGTTGTCTAGGGCTTGCACAAAGGGGAATTGTTGGGTTCTCTCTATACATCTTTATAGTCTTGACTTTATTCTGTAAAGTGCTTTGTTGTGAATTGGCGCAAAATAAATAAAGTTGAATTGAATTGAATAGTCTCAGCATCCAAACACGAGGAGCCTGAACCCATGCAGATCGGCCGGACCCGCTTGTCTTTAGAGGAGAGAGAGCCCAGTGACTATCTGTGTCTGTATTGTGGTGGCCTGGGTCACAAAGTTTCATCGTGTCCTGTAAAAGACAGGTGTCAGCAGCCCAAAGGGCTAAGGCATTATTCACCTCTGCCCTGATCCTGACCCTGCCTGACACTCAAAGACAGTTGAGGTGGTTGCTTCTAGTCTGGGAGTGGGTGTGGTGCTCTTCCAGCGAGCTGAGAGCGATGCCAAGGTTCACCCATGCACCTTCTTATAGATAAAGACTGGACCAGAGAAGTATGAATGAATCGGGCTCAGTTTCATTGGTGAACTACAGCAGCTGTGTTCATTAGATTGAGGAATAAATAATGATTGAATAGAGAGAGATTTTGAGCACAGTCTTATGACTTCTTCTCTTTCCCTGCAGCAACAACAGCAACAACAACAACAAAACACTGAATGTAAACACCTAAAATACTGCTATAATTTTGACAAAGATTGTTTTATTCCAGAAAGAATTTCTGAACAAAAGTGTGACTTTTACACACGTATTTCCTAACTGCAGCTCAGAGTATAAATGAATATATCAGAGATTGATGAGTAATTGCCATCTCTGCTCTGGCGGCAGAAACTGTTGGACATTTACTTTTACTTTTAATTTTTACGTGTGCACATATTAATAGTTTGATATAGATGTTCCTGCCATTTACCTGAACCTGAGAGTTTTTAATAAAGCTAAGGCCATGTCTTTACCCCTTCATTGTCTGTACGAATGGGCCCTTCCCCTCACTCCTGGCTCCATGCCTCCACGTGGCAGGTATTATTCCTTCTCTGCACATGCACAGGAAGCAATGGAGAAGTACTATTTTAGAGTCCATGGCTGATCTTCAGCTGACCTTATCCCCAGCAGTTGCTGAATTATTCTTTGTTGGCAAATGTGAAGGGGGGCTACACCCCTGTATAGACTATTGAGATTTGATTTTAATTAACCATCAAAACCCAATATTTACTTCCACTAATTTCCTTTGCTTTTGAGTTTTTACTGGTTGCTACCATCTTTACCAAGTTGGACCTTTGAAACACTTACCCTCTGGTCCATATTCGAGAAGGCGATGAATGGAAAACCACCTTCAACACACATCAGCCACTTTGAAGACCTTTCAATGCCCTTCGCACTCACCAACACGCCAACAGTATTTCAAAACCTAGTCATGATAAACAAGTTTGTTTCCATCTATCTAGACGACATCTTGATTTTCTGCAACTCTGAGACCAAGCATGTTAACCATGTCTGAGGAGTACTCCAGCATCTCCACCTCACACATGGAGTCCAAGTCAAGATTTGGACGATATTTAAAGGCAGCCTGCAACAAGACTTCGATGCTCCTATCAAAAATAGTAATAATTGAGTTTTTCTCCACAGTAGAAGCTTATATCAACACTACTACAACAGGGGTTGGAGTAGTTTAATCACCACACGTTGTTCCTCCACAATGTATTTCTTCTGGAATTAAAATGTTATTAGCTAAATGTTGAAAGATCACCCTGTTAATTTTATTGCATTCATGTTATGACATGCATTCTGAAAATGTTCAGGTTTGGTACAGGTTTAGCTGCATGGAGTTTGACATGCTGTCCACCACCAGGTGGTATTAATGTTGTCATAAAAGGATAGAGATATGTCTGCTCCATCACCTTCTCTACACTGCTGTCATGAGCTGGGGGGACATGTCCTGCCTGCTTCTGCTGAGGAGATCTGCTGGTCTTGGTGCTGAACAACTGGAAAATCAATCTACTAATCTTGTATTATAGAGAATAAACAGTCTAAGTAAACAAACATAGAATGTAGCTTTGTCTACTACCATATGCCATGTTTGCCTTTGCAATTATTTTTTTTTAAATTATGATTATCATTATAATTACAGCAAGTGTGATGGCTCTTGCTCATCTCAATCCATGCATGTCAGAGCAGAAAGTACACGTGGGTCAGGTTTTGTGACTCATGCATACTCATGAAAACACTGCTCTCTGCTGTGCCCCGACAATGCTCAGATACAGTGAGGGCTCGTTTAAATAAAACCAGAAACTGTTAGCAACTTTTTAAAGTTATGACTTTATATAATCAAGTACTGAAAAACAAATTTTCGATTGGTGTTCTCAAATAGACCAGCACTTTCATGTTGGCAACCAAGTCAGATTTGGTGAAAGCTTTTTACTTTCACTCTCAGCGCTGGCTCTGACTTGTCCTTTACAATGGGCTTATTTCGCTGCCTAACAGACCATTCTTTAGAGAGAGTGCTTTTTACTTGCCAAACTAAACAAATGGATGTCAATGTCCATCATGCTGGATGAATAAAGGCATGCTTGAAAGGAATGTCTCCCAAACAATAAAAGAAAAAATTACAAGGAGAATAAAAGGAAAATATTAAGAAAGTGGCTGGTATTTTCAGTAGAAATAACAAGAAAAAGAAATATAATTATAGATTTCTTGCTCTTTAGTTGAAAGACTCTTTCAAAGCAACTTTCATAATCTTCCCTACACCCAGTGTACTTTTTGGTTTAAGACACTTGACATTCTCTTAACTTACACACACAGACTCATATAAATTGGCCTTGGTCCCCTCACACCTACAGTAACAGTCTCCAATTTGAACGTTCAGGACCAGAATTAAGAACCCCTGAATTAAAGCACACCAACACAGGCAATTAAGCTTATCACATACCTAAATACACATAAATAAAATTAATTTCTTTTTATTCTTACTTTGTTAACTGTATTGTGAATGTATTGAACAGTGAGTCCTGTTTCATGTTTCAAAACAAATCATGAGCTGGCTGAATTGTTACACCCCTAGAATTAACAGCCATATTTAATTTAATGACATATCATTTTTATGACATTTTATATTTTATGACACATCATGTTTTTCACTATCTACTTGATAGATAATGCGGGTTTTGGTTCAAGAATATTTAAACAAATTTATGACAATAATTGATATGAATGTAAACAGTGATCAACTGCTAGAATGTGACTTCTGAAATTGACATGACAATATCTGTGTTCTGTCATGTCTTGATGAAGACGCAAATGAGGGACTCCAGGTGAGATGCAGTATGTACAATAGTGTTTAATGACAGAATAAGGCAAACAGGCAGAAACAGGCAAGGCATGTAAGACAAAAGTCTGGCACTGGTCGGATACTAAACTGAGAGGGGGATCTAACCAAAAAGGTCAAGTAGAGTGAAAACATTAGAACAGTAGAAAATACTGGGACTGTGTGGATGTCTGCCACAGAGATTATGACAGCTATCACTATTTCTTATTTTTATGTATACTTATTTATATATGGTTCTACAGCTGTGTTACAGAGTACAGTGTGTTACCATTGTACTACATCCATATCCTTATTGTGGCCCTGAGATCTCAACACACTGCAGTTTGAGGAGAAAGACAACTACGGGAGAAAACACACAGAGTTAATGTCATACAGTAGTGACAACTGTGGGGTGAGAGGAGAGGAGAGAGGGGGGTCGCCCAGCAATCTAAGCTTATAGCAGCATAACTATAACTAAGCATAAGCTTTATCAAAGAGGAAGGTTTTGAGCCTAGACTTAAAAGTAGAGAGGGGGCCTGCTTCCTGAATCTGAACTGGGAGCTGGTTCCACAGGAGAGGAGCTTGATAGCTAAAGGCTCTACCTCCCATTCTACCTTTGGAAATTCTGGGAACCACAAGTAGGCCTCCATTCTGAGATCGAAGTGGTCTACTGGGATGACATGGTGCTATGAGGTCTTTTATATATGATGGAGCCTGACCATTCAGAGCTTTATATGTAAGAAGCAGGGTTTTAAATTCTATTCTAAATTTAATGGGAAGCCAATGGTGGTGAAGTGAAGGTGAAGGTGAAATATGATGTCTTTTGCTAATTCCGGTCAGCACTCTTGCTGCAGCATTTTGGATTAATTGCAGGCTCTTCAGGGAGTTACTGGGGCATCCTGAAAGTAGGGAATTACAGTAGTCCAACCTAGAAGTAACAAATGCATGGAGCAGTTTTTCTGCATCACTTTAAGACAGGAAGCTCCCAATTTTGGCTATATTCCGTAGGTGGAAGAAGGCTGTTCTAGAGATTTGACTCCAAGGTTCCTTGCAGTATAACTGGAGGCCAGACTTATGCCATCTAGAGTAACGATATGGTTGGACATCATAGTTCTGAGATTTTTGGGCCCAAATACTATGACTTCAGTTATGTCCGATTTTAGAAGTAAAAATTTGTGGTACATCCAGGCCTTTATGTCTTGTAGGCATGCTTGAAGCTTTATTAACTGATTTTTTTCATCTGGTTTCATAGATAGATATAGCTGGGTATCATCAGCATAGCAATGAAAATTTATGGAGTGTTTTCTAATAATGTTGCCTGAAGGAGATATATATAAAGTTAAAAAGTATTGGTCCTAACACAGAGCCTTGTGGATTTCCATAGCTAACCTTTGTGTGCATGGAGGATTCATCATTAACATGAACAAATTGAAATCTATCAGATAGATAAGATTTCAACCAAACTAGTGCAGTTCCTTTAATCCCAATTTCATGTTCCAGTCTCTGTAATAAAATGTTATGATCAATGGTATCGAATACAGCACTAAGATCTAACAGAACAAGTATAGAGACTAGCCCAGTATCTGAGGCCATGAGAAGATCGTGGTGACTTTTACCAGTGCTGTTTCTGTACTATGATGAACTGTAAATCCTGATGGAAAATCTTCAAAAAAAATATTTCTGTAAAGGTTGTCGCATAATTGTTTTGCGACTACTTTTTCAAGGATTTTAGAAACAAGGGGAGATTAGATATTGGTCTGTAATTGGCTAAAACACCTGGGTCAAGACAGGGTTATTAAGTAGTGGTTTAATTATAGCTACCTTATAGGCCTGTGGTACATATCCTGTTTCTAAAGATAGATTGATGATATCTAATACAAACGTATCTATTAGGTTAAAGATTCCTTGAGCAGTTTAGTTGGAATAGGGTCTAGCAGACAGGTTGTTGGTTTAGATGAGATAATTAGCTCAGAGAGATCTATGGGTAAAAAGCAGTCTAACAGGGAGTGGGGCCTTATCGATGACTCTAGCACTGTTGTACATGAAGATCTATCTGTAATATTTGGGGGAAGGATCTGGTGAATTCTTTCTCTAATAGCTACAATTTTATTCATAAAGAAAGTCATGAAGTCATTGCTGCTCTGAGTTAAGGGAATAGTAGGCTCAACAGAACTATGGCTCTTGGTCAGCCTGGCTACAGTGCTGAACAGAAACGGGGGGTTGTTCTTGTTTTCTTCTATTAGTGATGAATAATTTGTTGTTCTGGCATCACGGAGAGCTTTTTTGTACATTTTAAAACTGTTTTGCCAGGCTAAATAAGTATCTTCTAAATTTCTGGAAAGCCACTTCCTTTCTAACGTTCACGTTTCCTGTTTTAAGTGGCGTGTTTGCCACAAACGACAAAGTCTAAGGTGTGACTAAAACAGTGACCATCAAAATGAATTTAAACTGGTTAATTTAAAATATAAATGTTTCATATTAAACAAATACTCACAGAGTAAGTTCTCATTAGGGAGAGCTGAAACATTAGCAGCAATGTGTTATTTTAACCAGGAAATACAGCAGTCAGCACAGTGTTTTGGTAATCTGCCATTTACTAATGATTAAAAGCATTGAAGCAGAACAGATTTTGCCGATCTCCATCTCTTAACTCAGTCACTTTCAATTATTTTTGACATTCACAAATTCTAATAATCACTCTCCTGTTTTGTGCAGCACTGTGTTGTGGAGGAGAGCAGCACTACAACGATAATAGCTTTGTGACCTCTCTTTACCACAATTTACATTTCTAACACAACAGAGCGTGTGTGTTTTCCTTGTGTGTCGTCAGTTACATGGCACAGGTAGTAAAGTCCGGGGTAATTGATCAGATCTTTGTAATACTTACTGAGATTGTTTTCGTCACCCAGCTCTCTCACTGTTTTAGTATAAACATACAACAGACTCAATATTTCCATCTAAAAGTTTTTGAATAAGGCTTACCCTTCACTCTCACTGCAAACGCAAAAAGTAAACCTTAATAGATGTACAGTTTACTAGATTTTTATCTAGCGTATAGTATTCAGTAAAAGCACATCACACTAAAATCACAAATAATTTTAGTAATTAATTCATAAAAGTGTCTAATTTCATTACTTAAGCTGTATTAATATACAGTCCTGCAGAGAGCATTAGCTTAACTTCCATCTTTGACTTGAACTAAGTTAAATACATAAAGTTTTTACTTAGGCCACACCCACATCAGCAGGTTGTCAGCTGATTGGCTGAATCAATAAACTTGTCTGAGCATCACTTTCTTCATGTTCTCAGTCTGCATCTGACTAAAGGCATTTTCTCCTCAGCACATTGAAAATCATCAGACAGGAATATTTCAACCAATGTTTTTAGATGTTATATATTTCAAGAGTATTGAGTTTATATGTTCTGACAATGGTTCTGACATGTTTTTTCTGGCTTGAAGTCCTAAAAAGATTACCTGAATAAATGCTCACTTCCCAGCATGCACTGTTGGAGCACTAAATAAACACTTCAGAGACTATTTTTGTAGTTTGAAGAAGACATTCATGATGGTAACTTCCAGATAAAGGGAATAAGGCAAAAGAAAAAGAAAAGAAATTGAATAAATAACTGACTGATAAAACTGAGAAAAGAAAGAGAGTGAGATAACTTACTTATTTTAAGCAGCGTACATAAAAGTAAATGGTTTTCCACCTTTTGTAGTACAACCCTAATTCCATAAAATTTGGGAGGATGTGTAAATGTAAATAAAAACTGAATGCAATGATTAGTAATTCTCATTATCCCATAAATTATTCACAATAGAACATAAACATATCAGATGTTGAAACTAAGACATTTTACCATTTCATGGAAAATATTAGCTCATTTTGAATTTGGTGGCTGCAACACTTCTCAAAAAGGTTAGAAGAGGGCGATGTTTACTATTGTGTAGCATCCCCTCTTCTTTTAACGAGTGGGAAGTGAGGAGACCAGTGGCTGGATGGAAGTAAATGTTGCTCTAACAACAAAGTGCAGTCACTGCCAGCAGCAAACCAGACGGAATCCAAGTCAGTCAAATGGACGCACCAACTGTTCACCAACACCCACACACCGTGAGGGTTAATCACTGCCACCCACCACGTTTGACTAACAAAGACTCGTCATATCCTTGCAGCTAATCAGCATCTGAAACCATCAGTAACATCATAGGACTAGGTGCATACAGAAAGTAGCAACTGTATCTGGAAGGTCCATTTAATGGTGAATTAGGTGCCCTGGTCAAAATCTACGACATGAAGACAAAAGAACACTGGAATTAATTCTGTGAGATGATTATTGAAAAGCAGAAGTCGGGATAAGTATAGTTAAATCCACCATTAAGAAATTGAAGGGATATGGCACATGCATAAATCTGCTGGTGAGATGGGACAGACTGCACAAACATACATATTACTAGTCAAAGCAGTGAAAAAAAGTCTTCCAGCTGTGAAGAGAAAATCACATACTGATCACACTGACATAGGGACAGTTTTTAATTATTTCTCACTCTTAAGCCCCACATTCTAAAGTTATTGTGAGACTTATGAAACTTCAACAATTATAGCTGCCTTCTTGTCAGTTGGTAGGTGGTGTTACAGCCTCAGTAAATTGGGGTGGCTGTAGCTCAGTTGGTAAGGCAGTGGTACACAAACCACAGGGTTAGTGGTTCAATTCCCAGCTGCCCCTGGTGGGCCATGCATGCAACCTTACAGCCACTGTAACTGACTCCATATGCCTCCATGGAACCTTATTGATGCAAGGTCCTATAACGCTCAGATCAACTTTGGAATGGGTTTCAAAGTATGCCAAATTCATTCTTGACAACATGACTTGAGAATCTGTAATTGTAGACTTGCTGAGGGCCCAAACTTACATTACATCAGTATATATCTACCAAATGTTCCTAGCCCCAACCGCTTCATATTGTTCTTTCTTGCAACTGTGTTATCATTGTACAGTCTACATACATCAAAGTTGATATTGTACCCAAGATTATTAGAGGCATGCTGCAGTGTGGCTTGCAATAAAATAATAACACTGCTGGAATCTCACAGTCTATATGTGCTGTTGCAGGTATAAGAGAATAGAAGTAATCCAAATGTAAATGTCAGTGCAGCCATTCTCAGTGAGGTTATTTATAGTGTCATTTACAGTGTTATTCAACTGTATTTACGCATACTACTTGGAGTTGCCCAGCTATACCTGATCTAAGCACTCATATATAGACACAAGCATCACTCGTAGAAATATAAACACTTTACTGTAGTAAACTATACATTTATATATTTTAATGCATTTTCATAAGTGAACTAAATATGTCAGTAAGTCCATAGGAGCTGAAATAGTTACACAATGCAAGGTAAACAAGTCTAGGGATCTGCCTGCAACACAACACGCTGCAGTACGACATATGCTCAGTTCCTGCTCCAGACTGGTATTGGCATTGGTCTATTTTAAAGGAGTTTAATGTTGAATTTGAAGGAGGTGTTTTTGTGTGTGTGTGTGTGTGTGTGTTTGTATGTGTGTGTGCCTAGTGCACCAACCAGGTCAGGGCTGGCCCTGCATTTCAAGCACAGATATTTATTGGGCAGGTGGGTCCAACACACTAAATTACTTTGGGCCCTATTGTTCCTTTTTCAGAGAAGCAGCCACACATTCGTCTTACTGACTTAGCTCTGTGTTTTTCAGTAAATGCTGGTCCAACATTAAGATACAGTAATATATTATTGAACTCCAAATGACAAAGTACAAGTTCATGTACAGTTTTAGATCCCCTTGTTTCCCTCCTTTGCTTCCTATGGGGAAACCTGTCAGTGACTGAAAAAACTAGATTGCAACAAAAGAACTTTCAAAACAAAAAGTGTCACTGTGCACAGTGGACTTGGGGATAAAAGCGAAATGAGAAAAGTTTTCTTTTGACATTAAAATATATTGAGATTGATTAACTTTATACAATTGAAAAAATCTTGCTTATTTTACATTATAGGTTAGTATTAGGGAACAGAAATATGGTGCTAATTAAAACAGTATTTTTCCATTAGTCACCTCCCTGTTTGCCTATAGCCATTATCCATTCGGTGGCTTCACTTTACTTGCTCCAATGTCAGCTAGGAACAAGGTAGAGACTGCTAGTGGTAATGACATCTTGGCTTAACAAGATCTGGACAAACAAACATCCAGACATTTTTCTGTAGCCCACGGATGACTGTCTGTGCACACTGTTGTAGACAGACATAGATGCATGCATCCATATGCTGACCGCCACCTTCCCAGTGGCTGTGAGAAGGAGGATAATAATTTCAGTGGATGCTTTCCGAGAATAAGTACAGAATCTTAGGGTAACACGTGTATTAATTTAAACTAATCATTGTCATATTGTCTTTGGTCGTAAGCTTAAGATGTGGGAATTTTCCTAAAGTTAAGTACTATGTGTTACAAGTGTTTTTTTACAGGAAATGTTCTTATAAAGCTGGAAAGCCCTCTGACTGGGAGCTACTATATTAGGGTTCTTTCTCAATTGCTAAGCTGCACTTAAGGAAGCTGGAATCCACTTGAGCTTGATCATCACCTTCTTAGCACAGCAAATGCAAATGTGTTAACACTTTTCCACTGGTTTCACACATTTTTGCACCATTTTGTAAAACAATTAACACACAGGTCATTCAGTGACCCAACACTTTATTAAATTAGCTGTGTCAAGTGATAACACATGTTCCAAGTTGAAATTACTAGAAAAATGATAACTCCCTAATGTATATGTGTGCAACCCAAGTCCTTATCCATCTATAAAAGATGCTGCTCTCTTTTGCTGTTTGGAAGTTTGGATCACAGATGAGGGAAAACAGTCAGTGCCATGTTCATAAGAAACTGTGGTCTAGTTATTTATTTTTTGTTGCACGTTGTTAATGTTTTGTTAGCATGAGAGCATTTTGCAATGTGAGCTTCTATTTTGGCCTGTGTTGTAACTAAAATGTGACTTCTCAATTTTGAGAAACATGCAACATTTCAGAAAAACACAACGTTTTAAATTGTTTTCAATAGAGCTTGATTTATTCTAGCTGTTTCAACACCTTGGTTGAACAAAACAAACTGAAAAAACATGAATTAATAATCCATTAATAAAAATTAAAATCCAGGGTGTTCTCAAAAACCAAAAAGTGACATTCACTCAGTGCAGGTTACAACATACAATTGAAAGAATAAATAGCAACAGCTCTGAAAAATTTAAATTGAAGGAGCAGACCTACTTGATCACATTGTAGATTTAATAATATGGCAGTGGCAGTCAGTTGGTAGAGTGACCACCTACCGACCGGAGGGTCGGAGGCTCATGCCCCTGGGCAAGACACTGAACCCCCAACAGCCCATCTTCAGCTGCATAGTGCTGGCCCCAAGCCCAGTAGAAATTTGGTAGGACATCCGGAAAAAAAAAATAAAATAAAAGAGGTATACCTGCAGATGGTTTCTAAACTGAACTTTAAAATGTTATAAAAGTTTTTGGATCATTTTGTAATAGTCTTAACATTTCCCAGGTGTCACAGCATTTTCATGGTACATCAAAACTTTATTGCATAACTGCAAAAGGTACAAGGCAATAAAAGAATGTATTGACATTTTCAAACCTAGTTTTTGTGTCAGTTCAATTGGGCAGCACCACCGAAATTCAATGTTGTTTTCTTGCTTTCATTTGCTTTTTCCACCATGATGGTCACAAATTGTTACAAAGTTACATCCTTATGCAAAACAAACACCAGATAATAAAATATAACAATGAAAAAAAGCCTGTGGCACTTGAGTAAAAATCCAAACAAAAACCATTGTACCATTTCATCATAGGCTACATAACACTGTAAGTTCTCCTCATAGTATACATCCCCTCGCATTTCATGTTTTCCCTTGTGCTGGTTGAAAAATCTTGCTTAGAACACTCATCCCTTGCACTGATTAACTGTGATGTCCTCACTGGCCACATTCATGGCATTCAACAGAGACATCTAATCCTGTGGCCATTGGTCACCTACTTTCCACCTCTAGGCTGAAAAGAACTTTATTAGTTCCAGAAACAGAATGCGTTGTAGAAGAAACTCCATTTTCATCCTTTGATGTGCAGGAAACCACTCTCTAACAGCCTTGGCTGGGTGGAAGCTGAAAATATCCCACACAATCACATAATTTGTCAAATCTGGCCTAACAAAAAAAATCTCTAAAGAATATCGCAGAAGGTGAGGGGAGGCTGGGTATTGCAGGGTCCAGTGTCTGGAGTATTTGTGCTCACACTGGTAAAGTACATTAAAACTGTACTGTAATATACTATGCGCACACCAGTGGTTTACCAGCATCGTGTTGGGATGCTGTTGCTGATGCCCTGTTGTTGTTGGCAATGACCACGGTAGAGATTTCTTCTACTTGCTGATGGCTAAATACTGAGGTTGGTTTGTAATTCTATGCATGTAAAATGTATAAAAAGGTTATGTTATATAGTAAATTGTATGCAGTTGTACTTTAGTGTACTGTTGTAACATGCAAACCGTACTTTTACCTGTTTTCCCTAAGAAATCTTTATACAATTGACGGCAATGTGGACCTGTTTATTTTGGGCTGCACTGTCACAGCCCTGTTCCTGGTTCCCCTGTCTACTAGATTTAGTTTATTTTCACCCTGGCATCTCCTCTTCCCACTCGACCTGCCCTAACCAACCCTCATTTACTTTTCCCCTCCCCATTCCATTGTTATGTTGTTCCTCCATCTGTATTCAGCTCCACTCACTCATCTGCTCAGCAAGGACTCTATTTAAGTCTTCAGTCCCCCAATGCTTAATGCCAGATTAGTGTTGGAGTTTCTACTAACTTCGTGTGTTGTTTCTCATGTGTTGCCACACACTCTTCCCCTTCTCTACACTGTAGTAAGTTGCTTCTGGACTGAGGTTTAGTTAGTGGTTTTTCCCCTCTCTCCTAGTCAGGTTCATATGTTATGTCGTATGCTCATCTCATGCCAAACTCAGCTGACTCCCCCCCAATATTTAAAAAACTGCTGAAAACAGAACTCTTCTACATCTTCTTATGCACTTAAATCTCTTTTAAAAAAAAAATCCTTTCTGCTCTTTCTCGCACTTGCATCTCGTGAACTGTGAACACTTTTCTGATAGGACTTTGCTTTGATGATTTCTCCTTGACTTAGATTTTTGCTGCCTTGTACCTCACTTGTAAGTCGCTTTGGATAAAAGCGTCTGCTAAATGACTAAATGTAAATGTAAATGTCTAGTTTCTTCAATTCACTAGCCCTGTTCATGCATACTGTACACTTGCCCATTTTTAACTTCTTAATTCACTTGGCCTAATTCATGTTTAGCTTCTTTTCACTACCCCCCCATTCTGTTTAGCTTCTGTAGTTCATTTAGCCCTTCGTATGTTTAACTTAGCTTAACTATGCTTAACTAAACCTTGCTCATGTTTAGTTTCCCAGTCTTTCCCCTACTCATAGTTTAGTTTCTCTTCTTTGGTTTAGTTTTTGCTGGTTATTGCCCTACTTTATAGAGTGACTTTTAGTTCTTTGAGAACTACCTTGTTCTGTTGTTATTGTCTAATAAACCTTTTAATTTTTCTATGCTTGCACTTAGGTCCAACTCTTATACAAAACATGCACATGCACTCACCAAGACAGCCTTTTCCATTGAAAGACCCTGGCTTACGACAAATGTAGCTCTAATTTCATTATGAACTCTTTAAGACCTCTTCTACCAACATACGTTTTTATAACTCTTCTTCTGCTTCCATGAGCATTCCGCCGCCGTTTTGATTTTTCTAGTGCTACTTGTCTCTAATGACCTGACTGTGTGATGGGGCATAGATCAGCTCACAAGTGGAGTGAAAGTGTCATGTGTACTGGAAAGGTGGTTTCTGAAATTGGGGTAGGGGATCAGGGAAACCTGGTTTCACCAGGTAGATTTCTGTCGATGAATGCCAATTACTCTGCCAGGTTTATAATGAGGTTTCCAATCGGCTTTCTCCAACTGCACATGTGTGTAACCAAAGGCGGCAGACAGTAAGCAGCACGCAGCTGAGAGAAAGAATGAATAAAAGGAGAGATTGTTAACGAGTTAAAGCGCGATGCCACCTGTTTTTTTAAAACAAAGTCCGTGTAAGGTCTTACAGAAATATTAATTTACACAAAGTGTCTCACAGAAGTCCAAATAAGTCACTTACCCTTTGGATTTTTAAGATTTAGCCTGTTGTGTCTTTCATTTCTTTCCCCCTGCGCCGTTACTTTGCTAGGACACATACACACACACACACACAGGCAGAGAGAGAGAGAAAAGTCAGAAAGCAGGATTTTCCATCATTATACACTTAAGGATGGCTCCCTTTTAATTGGGGTTATATCTCCCAGCATAGTCTCTGGCCCAAATTGAGACCTTGCAGCATCCTGCATAACACTATGGTGCAATTTCCAATGCATTTTCCAATGCAGCCCAAACCCCTATCAGCATCTGGTAATTCTGCTGGAACATTAAGGCCAACAACTTCCATTGTACTTAAGAATTTCAACTTGCTGAAAAATTCACTCTTAACCAGGCTATCATAGTCTGACACTGTCTCACACAGTGAGGACTTGAGTTCTGTGTCATCCACATTGTAACTTCATTGAGGATCACTGCCAAAAGGGGAGGTGGGTGCATAGAAGGAAAGGCATACATGGCTTAGGTGGTGTGTGTGTGTGTGTGTGTGTGTGTGTGTGTGTGTGTGTGTTAAAGCAGGGTACACAGCAGTAACTGTCACAGTGTGTGATTGTGTGTATCTGAGGTATAAAGCATTGTACCTGTGACATTGTGTGGTTTTGTTTTATGAGCATAAAATACAGTGTCTGATACATGGTGTGTTTTTGTGCTTCTGTAATACTTACCTCAGAAATACACTACTAGAAATAAAACTACCATTTGACATTTTCTGGGATATTTACTGCAGAAAAAGAAAAAACCTTCACTGCAGTTTATTCTACAGAAACACACCATGTCACATTGTATGTCATTTTGAACACACTAACTGTCACACTGTGTATTTGAGTGTTTCTGTGGTACTTTGCACAATAACTATTTCCTCTTTGTTTATGTTGCATGGTGTGTATGCGTGTAGCATAAAGACAACTAACTGTGAAATGTTGTGTGTGTATGTTGCTGCAATATAGAACACATGATCTGTCATAAAGCATTATGTGTGTGTCTGCAGTAAGAACAGCAGTCAGGGTCCCAGGGGTGTTTCTACTGTATATTGTTGCAGTATAAATCAAAGTAACTGTTACTTGGTGTGTTTGTTTATTTTTGCAGTGTTTAAAGTAGAAACACAAACTCACCAGGTGACAGTTATTGCACATTATTTTATAACACACCATGTAAAAGTTATTGCATTCTTTTTGTAGAAACACACAAATATACAGTGTAAGTTACTGCAGTGTGTTTTTGTGGTGCTGAGGTACAGAAAGCAGAATGTGTTTGATGTCATAACAGGGCTCAGAATGTTGTCATGGCAATTCATCATCGTGTGACATAACTATCTATGTTTCTATGTATCTATTACTGCTCAACATAGTACAGAAATTCAAACACATTATATAATAGACACTATACCTTGCATTGCAGAAACACACAAATACAAAATGCAAACAAGTAGATACTTCTCTAAAAGCACGTGATTGTCAGTACTGCTTTTTGGTGGTTCTTATGTTGGTACAGATGGGCGTTTATTTCAGTGTCAACCTCCTGTGTATGAACACAATAAAATGAACTAATCCCTGTTTGGATGGATTCCTTCATTTTCTGTGAGTACACAAAACTGTTTTTACTGCCATAAAAACAATATGCACATTGCCTTGGGATGCAGTGATCACTGTTGTCTTTTAGTGGTTCATTAAACTGAGCTGTTACAGAGAACAATGTACCCTAATGCACATTTCACATGAGCTGTATACTGGAGCAGGCTTCTGTCATCAACAAAATGTCTGCTCTCTCTCCTACACTGACTCTGTGTCTCACTGTCTGCGTCACACACATACTTTATCCCCACACATGTCCATCATGGTCCTCTGAGTTTTTTATGGCACATTTGTTTCCACTACAGGAGGATTCATTTGACATGTTTGTTTAGAATCCTGGGAGTGTTCCACAGTCATAAGTGTGAAAGGCACTGGTCTGATGGCATGTGATATCTCATTAAGGAGAAATTGTGTGTGTGCGTGTGTCTGTGTGTGTGTGTGTGTGTGTGTGTCCTTATAAACCCAATCTTCCATGCCTGAATCTCTGCCTGCCAGGTTGAATGTTCCAATATTAATTCTAACATTCACAAACATAATTAAAACCACAATTTAGACAATTTTAATGTAAAACGTATTGAGGAAGCAGAAAGTCATTTAGCTCCTCATTGTTACCAGTAGCAGAGAAACACACATTTAAAAGGATCCGATCAACATCCAAATATTCTGTGGCTGTTTGATGCAACAGCAGCCTGTTATGTTCTTAGAGTGTCTCATAGTACCATCAAAATGATGCAGTAAAAATTTTATTAAGAATGACAAGTTGAGTCTTTTGATCAGCTGTGTCCAAAAATCGAATAGGAGAAACAAGATAAATTAAAAGGATGAGAGAAAATGATGAAATGAATACAGATCTAGATTAATCAATGTTTACTTATGCTTTATGAGGTATTCTTCCAAACAGAGCAAATCGTTTTCTCAGCTAATTGTTTAGAGCCAATCAATGGATGTGTGTCTCGGAGATGCTGGTTTTGTGGGACATCATTTCATCATAAGTACAGGTCCAGGACCACATCTTATACATCCATCAACCTTTCATTCCCTTCAGGATTTTGTGGACTTTATTTAATGTAGTTGCAAATTCCTGCAGACTTCACTGGTTACCAGTTTATAATTTCTTGCAATTGCGAAATGGAAAGTCCCTGACCCACATTTATGAATTTTGATTCTGTCTTAGGAAGGCATAAATGTGTACATAGATGCCCTCACATGACTTTAAAATGCACTAATGTCTGTGATCGTAACTATGGTCAGAATCCATAACACTCGAAATCAATCCACTCAGCTCCACCCACCCCTCCTCTCCCAGCTCTGCCATGCTCCCCTGCCCTCTGCTAATCAATTAAAACTTATGGTTTTAATTGCAAGTCTCACTCCATTATTAAGTGGCTATTACTTGTTTGCTGCCAGATCAGTTCTGTGACTCAGACTGCATGGCAGACATTGACAGAAACCCTTCCACAATAAGATTTAACTGTAGCTTGAAAGTCAACCCGACTGACCCCCCAGCCTCATCTTATAGGCGTCTGAATCAAAGCCTGACAATTCAGCCTTCTGATTTAGTGAGTAGGCTGCAGGTCCAATGTCACACTGCGCAATCATGGCTAACAAGAACGTAGAGTGAGCTAGACAGCAGCCACAGCCCACACACTCACACACTAGACCAGACTTAAAATAGTTTTAATGATTTGATCCAGGTCTATTTTTTTTCCAACAACTTATTTGTGTTTGTTGCCGTTTTACATACGCCTATATAAAATACACTAGGCGTTAGTGGGGGTGAACGAGATGCAAATGTAAAAATATTTTAATGTGCTTCAGATTGTAGTGGCTCTATAATGAAGCAGTGTTAAGATCATATTTATGCTTTGTAACAACATGTGTCAGTGAGTGTCAAATCATGTTTAGCATGAAAGAAGACAGGTGGATCTGGAATTTTTAATAAAAACTGTTATTCTGGCTGTGTCCACATTGTAGTTTGATGTGTTGCTATGAGTAAAGTCCATGTCTATTGTGTACAATGTAAAAAACTTTTGTAAGTAAACGTCTAGACAAAAATTGTAGTAGATCTCACATGCCAGGAAAATGAATTCAACTAACTCAAAGTCGGCATAAAAACTGCAACATACTCGATTAAACTGAGTAATAATCAGGAATATTCAGTTACATTATTAATTCAAATACACCTCCTAGGATGCACAGGGACAATCAGCATGGACCATTCCCATCCTGGAACACTTTGAAAACTGCACAGTTGCATTTGTGTAATTTTATGTAATGCACTACTGGAAGTTTGCAGCTAGCAGGAAATGGGAGAACCTGAAGAAAACCCATGCAAGCCTGGGAAGAAAATCCACACTCCACACAGAAAGGCCATGGTCGGTCAGGAGTGTGAATCACCAACCAAATTGGGGTTTGACTCTAATGTGAGACTTTGTACGCTTTAATAATGATCGTAACACAACGTGGTGAACATGGTTACTATAGTAAGTACTAATGTGATGTTATCAGTGCTTGTAGCATTTCGTTTTTATTTAATTTATTATGTAATTTTACCTTACAATGACCTTTTCTGTCTAACCCCAACAAAGCTGTTGTGGCATATACCTACTGATTGAACCTCATCAGATGGGGCAGGTGTTATTAGACAAGTTAATGAATTCATAGAAGGAGCTGGGCTAGGAGAGCAGCTGAATCAAACTAAAAAGAGCAGTCTTTTAAAGGAGAGGGTGTCAAAGTTTTACACCTGAACCCAGTTGTTGATTACGAGGAACAAATTAGTACGCAATAAATTAGGTTTATTACAGATGTACCCCAAGACAAGTCAGTAGACTGGACTGGGGAAACTGCCAGCTGACTAATTAGGAAAGTAATCTCAAACAAATAGCAGCAGGTAGCAGGAAATCAGGTGGGTAACTTTAATATTAAATTAGCTGTGTTACTTTGCCAAGAGAACAGGTACAAAAGAGAGAAAGAGCAGGGTAAGCAGCTCAAACCCTGTGCTTTTCTTGCGAACACAAAAACAAAGCATAAAGTCCATAAGCACTCTATTCAATCTGAATATAAATGGCATGGCTACAAAGAAAAGACACTCGGCAGAAAATATAAAAAGTTATAACTGCTTTTCTGTCCCTTTTAATTTAATGTATTTTTAAGTTGACTGGGTCCTATGGTAATGAGTACTTCTGCTTTTTTCATTCATGAGAAATGTTACATACTCATTTGATTACTTCACAATTTAGATAACAGTTTAGTTTATTTCACTCTCTTTATTCCGCTTATTACTTTAGTATTGCATGTTGTCTGTGTGACACTGCACAAAGAAAGATGAATGATTACTACAGAACACAGATATTTCATGTCTTTGCTGTAGTTCAGACTGTTTGCTCTCCCTGTGGTTCATGAGTGGGCAGTAAAAGGTGAACCATTCAGGCACGGAAATAAAAGAATGCTTTCCAGCTGTTTCACCCATCAGGGTACGCAAAGGATTAAAGCAGTCAGAGAGACAAACAGATCAACATTTCCATGTTGACCATTGCTTCAGTAAGAAGTTGTAATAATTAGGACTATAGATCTGTATGTAGCTGCACAAAATATAAACATAAATACATAGTCAAATGCCCACATCTCATCCTACAGCGTGAGATAATGTAGACAATGAGATAGTGACAATATCTCAATATATAAGTCACAATAGGATGTGACTGGCACTACATGCTGATGCTAAGAGTACAACATGGTACAACAAGACACAGGACTTTTCATCTGGAAACTGGGGTTGAACTCTAGTGTGAGGTTTTGTCTTTAATGTGCCACAATGCTGCGCACGTTCTTACTAGAGTAAGAAAGTATGAACCCACATAAAACAGTTTTTGTGGTTATATAAAAGGGACTGGACAAAGCAGTGCTTTTTGAGTGAATGAAGGATCGAGACTGGGTGGAAACACACATGAACATTTTTTTGCCTTATCACCATCACGTTGATCCAGTGTGTTCATCCTCATGCCTACTAGTTACAGATTCCACGAGAAAGATAAAGTATAAAGCACAAAACTCTGTCGAGGAAAATAGAGCAGAATAGTTTGTCCAAACTGATGTGACTAGTACTTCTGCTATATGTAAAACTGTGTCCATACAGGTCAGGGAACACTGTGGTAACATTAGGACAATATTTGCAAGTTGTCAATCCTCCTTTTTATGCATGTCTGTTCAGTTGTTATTGTTACCATGACGACAAAGGTCCTGCATGCCAGCTGCCAGAGTGATGCTATTTCAAGATGCTCCTATGAGTCATTTGAGGAGGCAGAAACAGGACATTGGGAGACATCTGCTGCATAGTTTTATCAATGGTGTAACAGAACTTGTGATCACGTCAATATCCAGTCTGTGTTTGACAGATTTGTGTTGTGTTCGCAGAGTTTGACTTGACTCGCTCGGTGGCTAACGTCAGTGTGTGTGGTATGCTATACCATCAGCCAATGGGGAGCTTCTAATTAGGGAGGTAAACAGAAAGTATTATAATATCTGACACAATGAAATTTAAAACATGTGGAATGGAAATTACCCCGACAGTAGTTACACATTAGCTGTTCTGTGTTAAGTGGTGTAACCAGTAGTCAAAATGATGCATAAATATGTCCTAAGACTATATAAAGGAAACCAAAATAAACAAATGAGATAAAAATATTATACTTTATTTAGTGTGGCAAATGATGAAATCTTATATTATATTATATTTGTGTGTGGCAAAACTATCTGAACATCTATGACTATCAATTAATTTATTTAAAATATATATGTATATATTCAAGTTTATAAATGGCCTTGTCCCTGATGTAGTCTCTCAGCTGATACAAAAACATAAAAGTGAAGGCGTGAAGACCAGAGGGGCAGAAAGTGGGTGCAGAACTACTTTGGCTCAGTTGTCTTTTGCAATTAAAGGTTCACAGTTATGGAACAGGATACCGTTAGTTTTAAAATCACAACCAGAACTCATTATTTTCACCAAAGCTGAAAAAAAAAGAGAGAGAGAGAGAGAGAGAGAGAGAGAGAGAGAGAGACAGATATAGATATATAGCGACACTTCGACATATAGCTGGAACCGGGGATTGAATGTCTTTACCAACTGAGCTACAGTGAACACTGAACAGCTTTGGTTGGATTGGTGGATTCACAGTGGTCCAGGTCAAACTCTTTTACTGTGCATTCTTACAATTTTGTGTATATATGTCTGTGTGGAGTTGGATATGCACATTGGTGCCGCGCCAGGACTAACGGATATGACACTGCTGTGCACCTATGTGTAAATATGTTGATTCTTCTTTTTTGTTTTATGTAGATTTTAGTTGTTGGACTGGGGCTGCAAATTAGCTTTTGCCATATGCCCTGTATACACAGCATCTGTTGCTTAGTTGTAGCAATGTTTGGTTGTATTGTCCTAAAAAATAAATAATTAAACAAACACTTAGGAAGCACAAAAATTTGACTTGAAATCAAAGCACTCTGCTCCTCCCAGCTCTCCCTCTCCCTGCTCAACTGTCTGCAATGCTCTGCACGGCCTTTCAGGTATTGATTAACCTATTCCCTCTTAAGATGAGATGGAAAGTGTCTGAACTGTCATCGTCACATACGTTCTGTGGGGCTTAAGAATGAGCTTCAGTTGGCCCGCTCAGTGTCCTGAAGCCACTCCTGAGCTCTCTTGCCTGTGTGCTTTGGATCATGGTTATTGTGAATGACAAAGCATCAACCCGAACCTAAATATTTTTCCCTCTGGAGCAGGCTTTATGTATTTTACTGTATTTGGCTGCATCCTTCATCCTTCTCTTAATACTGACTACTCTCTCCATCCCTGCTGCTGAGAATTTTTGCCCTTATCCTCCCATTGTTTTTTAAATGATGTTTGACAGATTTTTGGATTTTGACAGAACTCGTGGCTTCCGTTTAACCACACATCTGATTGATGGAGTGTTACTGAGATATTTGTCCATCTGACACATTCTCCCTTATTTACAGAGAACGTGTGCAGTTCTGACCTGTCACCTCTGATTCCTGGTGACCTCTCTGGGTAAGGTCTTTCTTGTCTGATTAATCAGTTTTGGCCTAAGTCCTGGGAGTTTTATACCTTGCCATTTACAATTATTGAGACCCCTGTGCTCATGGGAACACAGAAAGGTTTAGAAATGGTTTTATAGAATTGACCCAATCTCGATACTGAAGAAAAATAAATAACAGAATTCACCTGACTAAAATTAAAACTACAAAAAGTCTGATAAGTTTTTTCAGTTTTTGTTTATTAATTAGCATATTGGTTAAAGGCATGTTTTCACTTTGATTCAGTAAATTTATCTAAATCATTATCTGGACCATATCTCTCCTATGCAAGAATAATGCAGGATTGTAGAGAACAGGGACTCATTTAATTCTGACTCAATCAACAAACAACTGGAGAACTGTTGACCTGTCACCACTGAAGGACAGTTTTTAATTGGAATCAACATGTGAATATATTTTGAGAAACTCCCACACACATTCACACAAATAAAAGCATGTGACAGGGTAGCAACCCCTGACTCTGTTTCTCATTATTGAAAACAACACAGTGAAGTTTTTCTGGACATAATGATCAGCATCTAAGTCTTGCCCTCCATCCCATCCCCTGTTCCTCTTCACAGGTTTGTATCCTACTCCCTTTAGACACTCTAGCTCATTAAAATGCCTCAGCTGTGACCAAAACATGTTCCTGCCTACAGATAGACCTTAAAACATTATGTTCTGATTTTGTCCACATTTTGTTCTGATTTAATGTTTTTCATTTTGTTCAAATCTATAATATATCTATTTTATTACACAACTAATGATGATGTCATACATTTCTTTGAACATAGATGCACTCAAGTAAACCAAACTTCTGCTCTATCTCATTTTAACTGTCTGTCAAACTTGAGCTCACATGCTTATTATGCACATACCACAGGGAAAAGATGCAGTATTTTATGCAACGGTCCTCAGTGCCATTTTGGCTAAAGCCTTGCTGTCTGTTTATCTAGCTCTCTGTATGTGTGTGTGTGTGTGTGTGTTTATGCGTCCGAGTGTGTGTGCATGTGTTTTTGTTTGTATGTGTGTGTGCAGAAGCAAGCTGAGTATAGGTAGGAAAGAAATTGAAGTTGAGAAACAAAGAGATAGAGGAGGAGAGAGTTAAACTCTAAAAAGACTGGGAGTTACGTTCAGTTCAGAATGAAGGTTGTAGAGAGGCATATCTCAGTCTCATGGTGACCACATCCCCCAAAGCACAGTAGAAAATTTAAGTATTTAAATCAAAATGCACAACAGTCATACTAAACAAACTGCAGTAGCAGGAATCAGAAAATCCACAAGCCTACAAGCACTGAACCTACATGTCTGGTAAATGAACAAATCTGTGGACCCTGAAGGTCCCAGTGGGTAAAATTGAGTACAAGTGCTCATATCAGCATCAGTTGAGCGCAGTTTGTAAGGGTTTGTAACCCTTAATTGTGTCAGCAGCAAGGACACTGTCCCCAAGGGGAACACTTGTCCATCTGTCACCAAAAGCAATGATTAAAGCAAAACTTTATCACACAGGTCAAAGTCAATTTCAGCATCAGGACAATGCCATAGGAGTGATGCTCTTTGCACCTCAACACTCTGCTGTCATGTTGGGAGCTCTTTGAGGCTATCATTATAATTCATCAGAATTCATCATGTGCTAAACATGCATGTCTTTAGCAATTATGTAACCTTAACTCCATTCAACAGGACTCCACAGTTGAGCTCGATGCTATGCTTGCTATATCCAGTCTGATGAATCCAAATCCAAATCCAACAAACACAAAGCCAAAGATACTGACTGAGAATGGAACTTTTGCTCTTCTCTTTCTGTACTACAATTATTAACATTTGTTCAGAATTTTGCATCTTCACTGATCCTGCTCAAACCGATTCATTTTAGATAAGCTCCAGTTTTTCTAAAGTACTAATTTAGAAATCATTATTATTGACCACGCAGATACCCAGTTGTGATCATTCAAAGACTTAGTCTTTTAGACATGCTGTCTCTCACAGAAAGCTATCGATCACAGAAAGCTATTTTTTAGCTATCGATTCTTCTAATGGTAAAGATGACATGAAAAAAAATAGCTCACAGTCTATTGAGTACATAGGCCTGTTTCTAGTTCCAAGAAAGTTGGAGCTCTATAAGATGTATATATAAATAGTTTAATAAAAATAGAATGAAACCGTTTATAACTTCAACCAAAGGACAGGTGGATGTTTTTTATAGAGGCATCATTTCATCAAATCATTTTAATCGTTTGAGGTGGTGCCTCATACTCGGAACTACATCTCTTCTTTAGCTTGTCAATGGCGATTTGTGCAAATTGCCTACAGGTTTTCACACAACTGCAAGACACCATCAAACATTTAGACAACAATCTATGCAAAAAACTTATCTTGGAGTTTTCCACCATTGTCACTTCCCCGACGAAGCACTCCGCAGCTCTAAGTAACTTGAGCTACATGGACCAACAGTTTTTATCCGCCCAGCTAGTGACCCAGGAGATTGATGTACGCTGCCACGGTCTGGTTCTGTAAGCTCCGCTGGAGATACAGGGCCAACCTGCGGCCTTCTGGCCCAGTTCCCAGCTAAAACAAGACACCGGACAACACCTGCAATATTTCAGCTGGTCAACCAGTCCACTGTACTGGAACAGTTCATCATACTGCCTTCACCGTTCCAGGTGAATAACCAGTTCACTGTGCTCGAGGAGCTGGAAAGGCTGACTTTCTCAGCACCGGTTGCCTCGGCCCCCACAGGTGGCTGCTTCCTCTACCACAGTCAGCGCACCTAAGTGCACCACTGGCAGCATGGTTAGGGCTTGCTGCCAGGGCCAGACCAGGCGTACAACCACCACCACCACTGTGCATCAAGAGAGGAATCCACATGTTCCTCCTAGGTGCAAGGCTCCACCGCAGCATGTAATTCATCCCGGTTCAATCATGCTGATTATTGCCATTTCCCCTTAAGTGCCTGATCTAAAGGTGCTAAAAGATGGAAGGGGTGGTTTAAGTTACATTGTGCAACATTCTTACAAATTATTTTATTAGAAATATGCTTCAACACTTAACGTAATGTGAAAAGATGCAGTGGAAACCTCAGGACACAGACTTACAGACCATCTCTGGCAGTAGTACAGAAACATGCTTCTAAAAGTTTTTGAGTGGGGCTCACCCATCTGACCAGTCAGAGGAGAGCAACGATTTTAACTCAGTTATTATGTTATTAACATTAGAATTAAAATTGTTATTTTAAGATCAATACAAATAAATATTAAGCTCATTCAACTTATAATATTTAATAATATCAAACAATTTGCCTAATCATTTCACTTAGAAATTAAAGTTCAATGATTATTCAAAAATGTGTCGTACTGGAGGTAAAACAATCTTCCCAGCACCTCCACTCTCTTGTTACTTTGCCCGTGGATCACAACGGTGCATTAACACACCAAATGCTGCTGCTAGCTAGAAAGTGAGAACCAGACATTACCAAAATAGTAAACAGAAGATCTCCATCCAGAAAGAGCTGTACTCACCACTCTTTTGATCTTTTCAAACATTTCATCCCTTGGCTGCCCTTTGCTATAAAGAACATCATAGACCTAGTAAACACAGGCAATCTGTGTGTAGTGTTGTGCTGCTGCCCTAAAAACTGGCTCCTCCAGTTTCTCAGTTCAAACAGCCTTTAAACACTGAGTAATTTCAAACAATGTCTGAAACCGAACGGGTGACTGACTATAGGCTTGCACTTTGTGATAATCCTGTGAGATAAGTTCAAGAATTCCAGCTCTTATACCTTATTCAGTGTCTATAGACAGTTTTATCCCTACATCGCTACTGGTCATCTTCCTATTACTGTATTTCTAATGTTTGAATAAAGAGGTTTTTAGATAAACTGTCCATGAGTGTTAGGAGTGTCTACTGTAATGAAAATGAACTAAAGTGGAAACGTTTCAAACTTCTGGCCGGGAGAAGGGAAAAGTAGTTGATAGATGGTCACATTGTGTAGCTGAACAGGACAGACTCGTGGACCGAAGGACTTTGCAGCAGAAGTCATGTGGGGTTTCAGAATGTTTTGCTTTTCATCAGCTCTTCGTCCTTATTTTCACCTTTTGTAGCTCAATACATGAAATTAATAAGAGCCACTATATCATGTGGCTTTCATTTTCTAAAGAGAAAAAGAGTGAGCGAAGGTGAGGAGCGGAGTAAAAGGGGTTAGCAGAGGAACAGTACCTTGGATAGAGACTCGAATAAGGTCGACCACTCAGTGTTTAAAGTGTTTGTAACTTTTTCAAGGAAATAAAGTGGAGAGCAACTACGATCAAGGTTGAGTTCTAAGAACTTCAGTGTTCGTCTTATTACAAATTAAGTCCTTGTTGACTGTGTCTGGAATGCTTTTCATTGCAACTGTGAGCTGCACAGGAAGGACATTTTTGCTTTTATTTGAAGAGCAATAACTAATTTAAAGTGCTATGTCTTGTGGCTGCAGAGTAACCTTGGCAGAAATGGAAATTAAGCTGAAGTCTGGGTTAAACTGTTAAACACATTCTGTAGTGTGATGTTGAGTACAAGACCCAGTCAGTGAAAAGAATGTGGGTGACAAATAATAATGAATAATACTAAAACGACAAAAGAAATTTAATAAACCACAAAAGAAACATATTATATCTTATTAAGCGCTAACACCCATTTTCAAACTCACCTACTTTATTTTTATTCCATTATGGACTACTAACTTGTTTCACCATCAGCTAACCACCGCATAGAATACGAGGAAAATGAAAAGCCTTAGGAATCAGCTGTCCATGACAGGTCAAATCCACCAAAACCCACTCAACAAACATAAAACAAATATGACAAATACTGTCTTATTACATTGCTAATAATGCTCATGGTCCCAATTTACGATGTTGATAGAGATGGTTTCAAACTACCTTTGAATAACATTATTTCAAACCTGAAATCTACACAACCTGGTAGCTCAACAGATACATTAGGCTGGGGTGCATGTGCTTGATCAGGTCCCAGCACCAGCTCACTGCGTGCCCCATGTGGCAGCCCACCGGTCCCCCTAGGGGGATGGGTTAAATGCATTGTAACATTGATGTAAAAAAATAGATGCGCTCAATGACGACCAATAAAGAATCTAATTCTTTAAAACAACCGAAAATAGTTAAATAAGCTGTGGCTAGACTGTGTGATTAATCACACCAAATTTTAATACATAAATTGCTGAAAGTTTCAAATTTTGCTGCTGTAAACATTAAGATAACTGTAGAAATATCACTCATTTACATTTCTGATCACTTTCAGTTTTAGCGACCTTTTGACCTTATTTTAGAGCCCAATACGTAGAAAAGCGCTATATAAGTGCAGACCATTTACCATTTACTTTATTGCTTCTAGATCTCAGCAATTATTTTGGAATGAACAATTTTATCATTGTCAATCACAAAAATATGAAAATAAGCATTAGAAATGATGTGCCACAACAACATTAGGATGTAATAAAATGTAATCCTTTTGTGACAATATAACATCATATTACTTCTACCTTTGCTGCAGAGGTTGAGATTTGCAACTCAACATTAACATATAATCACCTTATAAAGATTCATTAATTTTATTCGTGGTAGCAAGCTAGCAGAATACTCAGCAGAATCATAGAGCAACATGAAGAGTTTTTGGATTGTGTTTCTTTTGTGTCTAACACTAAGGGTTTAGCTTCTCGTCTGCTGGAAATAATTTGGTTGGGTTAAACATGCAGTAGCCATAACGCAGCATACATATATTTAACATATTTTTTACCCAGAAGGAGATGCTATGGATGTAAAACCTCTTTTTCATGGGTGATTTAGTCAAGATATTGGCATTTCAGGTTCTCACAAGAGAAGACAAACATATCGCACAATTACATTGTAAAAATAGTTTAGAAAGACTTATTTGACAGTACAGCATCAAACAGTTACACAGTAGCCCATGCATGGAACTTAAAATGTTAAAAACATAGAACATACACAGGCAGGAAAGGAGTCTTTAAATATAGAGATTGCAAGGTTCTTTAAATTGTGATGCAAGACAGTTGAGTTTGATTTCTTTCTGCAAATTATTCCAGGTGGTTGGAGCAGAAAACAGGCAAGCTTTTCTTTTTTTTCCCCCCCGTCTTGATACATACGTTTAGGAAATGACAAGAGATATGCAAGATGCTTTATAAATGGTTTTACAAATAAAGATACGAGAGGGTCAGCATGCTCTGGAATCAAGTGCATAAGGAGACATTGTGGCGTTGCATTCAAGTAAATCAAGTCACCATAATCCAGGACAGGTAGGAAGGTGCCTTCTGTGGAGACATTACTTGTTTACAGCACACTGAAGCAGCAGCCGTGCTACATGAGAAAAACAACAACACACTTGCTCACAGCAAATATGCCAAAAAAAAAAAAAACCTAAATAGACATGACAAAAACTTTTCACTAGGGAGGTGGCAGAGTAAAGTCCATTTAATATCTGGCCCAACTGCTTCAGACATTTCATTTGCATTCTTATAAACAGCTCCTCTGGATTATGTCTAGATAAGTTCAAGGATGCAGTGCATGTCTGAAAACAGCTTTAGTCACTAATTTAGTCATTTCGTGTCAGGCAGTCATGCACAATGAATAGGAGAAAAGCTGCAGGGCAAGAAAACAGACATTGGCTGTTTTTACATGCACACATACACAAATCAGCTTTTTCTGGTAATGAGACATGGAGTACATATTGGAAATTCCTTTAAGAGAAATGCAAAGGGAGGTGATGATACTTAAATAGACATTAAATAATCTTTGTGTAGCTGTAAATATAAAAACAACACTTTCATATTCATGTGAAAACATTCTTCTTCTTCTAATTTGTAATAACATTCTTCCTGTGCCAGACACAAGCTGAGAATGTTGCATTCATCCGTTGCAGGCATTTTCCATTAGAGCCACCAGGATGCCACAGTGGGTGGGCTTTTTCTTTTTGCATCATCAGCCATTGTGTTTCGATGGAAGGCCCACTTTTGTGCTATAGATCAATCAGGCAGGGAGTGAATTTAAAGTTTCACATTAATGGCCCTGGGGAAGAATTGTGCAGCAATTTTGCCAAAGAGCGTTGCGATCACAAATATTGATTATCTGAAATCAACTGCCAGTGCCAAAGAAATTCTCTGTCTCCCTCCCTCTCTCTCTCTCTCTCACACACACACACATACCGTATTTCATATTACTAATAACTGATAAAGCAATTCCATGGACACATTAATGTAAAAAACACTTTGTCTTCTCCCAGCTTCATCCCCACATGTTTCACAGAATCCACAGTTCCTTCTTTTGTGTGGCTGCCTCTACAAGCTGTGTTTTTTTTTCCTGCTTCACCCTCCTACCCAACACACCAGTACAACTGCACACACTCCATTAGGTGTGTATAAACTCAAGGCACTGAACCTTCAATGACAGATGACAATTATCCTTTCAGAAATGTCACCTCACAACCTTTTTCATCATTTCATAATTTGCCATTTCACAATCTGACAATTTACAGACACTTACACACACACAAACACACACACCCCTCTTAATCGGTGGAATTCACTGTATCTCTTTCATGGTCATGACAACTCTTATATTATACCATTCAGTGCTCTGAAAGCAGCAGCTGTCACCCTCATCCATGTTGTGACGTACATTGGATGACTTAAAGAAGACATAAAGAAGTCAAAGACAGAATATTTTGGACAAGCCTTAAAACCAACTTAGAAATATGTGAGAAAATAAGCAATGTGATTACAAGGCAATTAGCCACCTATTCATGGGTCTAAGAGGCTGCACTTACCTAGAGTGGCAGTTAATGTGAGTGTTCCAGTGTGCAGTCTGCTTGTGCGTGTGCCAGCAGGGCATGTTATTTGGCTACTGCCCAACTGGCACTCTGTGAACGTCTTATTGGTTCTCTGAGCCTCCAGCATGTCACATATGCACAGGGAGAGGTCCTGCTACATTTCTGCCCTCTGTTGATGATGTGATGAACTTGTGAACCCACCACCAAAAACTTACAGCCTGAAAAAGAAGAGTGGTGTAGTGGTTACATAATGACTTCAAGAACTCCCTGATTGATTTAAATAAGCAACACAGAAAGTCCTTTAACATTTCGCTTAAGTTGGCAATTATACCACCTACTCGTGGCATCATAACGCACAATACAAAGATGATTGTTCTAGACCATGTTATTTTGTTACCAATCTTTAGTGTAGCTCACTGCTCTTAGAATACAATAAAGAATTATTCCTCTGGGTTTGCTTAAGTAATACTAACCATTGTAATGTGTTTATGTGGGCCTCATGGCTAATCTTGGTCTCACCAGTCCAAAGAAATTTTGAGGCTCACCTTTTTCAAACGGGCTTCCTTATTCATGCCAATGATGTGTTTGCATCTTGTGGTGCTTATTAGGTTTTCTTCAAATGGTGAGTTGTGATATCCTCAGCCTTGTGCTGTGGAGGTTGTTGTTGCTCTGTCATCAGTTCAATCTGGAAAGACACTGTTACACTTAATACACATAATTAATTTAGTAGAGATTTTGGCATTGATCCCTTCGATTAGGACGAATAGGGATGGACCCCTATAAATAGCAGTCAGTAGCAATACCCCCCCAAGTAAATAAATATTTACGCGTTACCCTCGAACAGAAAAATAACAATAACCAATAATAGACAACCATGCACAGTCATACTACAAAACGTTTTTTAAAAAAACTGTTTTTATGTGATCCTTTAGAAATGTAATATTTCTGAGGGTAGACCATATGAAGAATTTCTGTACAAAAAGTGAAGTCAGGACTGCTGTCTGCTAATAATGTGAACTTCACTACTTTTGAAAACTGCAAATAGGTGACCAATTCAGTTTAAACAGAGTCATATTATAGGTTTTAAATAAAGCAGTCTGAGGGCAGATTTCCTGTAATCAAGCCTTTCCTGGACAGAACACTTTCTGAATGCTAAAAGCTTCTCTGAAGCTTGAAAAAACTGACAGGCACTTAAGAAGACATTTAAACCTTTCAGGGTCTGTCACCTTCTTTGCAGTGTTATCAGGTGTGCATTTGCACATGCTTAATAATCAGGTAATGGGGAGGTCAAATATTTGTAATAACAACTAAAAAGGGTCATTATGTTGAGGATAAAATATTAAAGTAATACATGTAATGTAAAGTAATAACTAGCCAATAGCTTGGAATCAGCATTAGATAAATCTGTGGAAAGTACTGATAAAATAACAAATTAAGGGTAATAGACATAAATGATAGTGATGATAAATAATGGGTTTTTTTCACTTTAATTCTGAACTCATTGTATTGTAACATGACATAGTGACGGTCTTACTAACAGCTCTGTAATTTCAAGAAACAGCGTGTAAAGGTCTATGGTCTTCTTGAAGCTTTATTTTGTTCTTTGCACCGGGTTTAACTCAAGTAAAAACAGTGGATGGTTGCGTGTAATCCCATAGTATATGTGGCTGCTTCCTTCAGAAGGAGAGGAGAACAAAAAATGGCCTCACATCAATCAATCATATTAATGTGTGAATCAGCAGGAACCAGTTCTGTCCAAGTTCTCGGTGCAGTAACATCATCATGTTCCTGTAAAGGTGAGGACAACCTGGACTATAGAGCCCATAAAAGGGACAGGAAGGTAAAATAACTTTATAAAACAACGCTACATTCAGGTAAAGCTGTAGCTACTGTAGGTCTCCTTCAGTTGTGACATCAATGGTTGCTGATACTGGTCATAAATATTAAACATGTTTAAAAAAATCTTTGTGAGAACGACTGACATGCGTCACATCACATGTTTCCAACCAGTCGTCACAGCTGAATCACATTCATAAGCGGCCGTACAGTCAGTGCCACCTTTTATTTGGATACCATAGTTCTGAGGACTGTTCGGTCATCCGTGTTAGCTTGGCATTGGAAATGGATGGGCTGAGGTTAAGATTAACATAAGGGGCTAGGAAATGCATAATTTCCTCACAAGTACAGACAGACAAAATGAGTGTGTGGAGTGTAGCTTTGTGCTTTGTGACACCACTTTCTGATTTCAGAGCTCACTAAGAAGCTTTTTTGAGATTGCTCTCGCTGCCATTTCCTTATGATCCTGTAGAGCCTGAAACCTTCAATATAAGCACACGTTTTCTTCCCTTTATATGAAATATTTTCACATTATGGGCAATATTACTTTCACTGTAATCTTTTTTTATAGACTTGAAATGCAAATTTCCTTCAAATTCAGCCTTAAAGCACTAGTTTTGACGTTCTTAGCACTGTTGCTCACAGCACCTACAATTTACATTCATGTCTTTGAATATCATTCCTTTATTGAGTTATCAGTCAGGTGAAATATGTTTCTGCAGCAGAGATACATCTTGGACTTAGTTCAACAAAGCTATATTTTCAAAAGAAATGTTTAGTTATTACATCATCTCTGCCTCTGCTGCTTCACTTCTGACCTTTTAAAATGTGTCTCTTTTTTGTGCCTCAACATGGATCCACAGTATTAAATCATTGAAGTATCTCTTTTGAAACTCTATGGACAACCCTGATAGGTCGGAGAAAGACATGTGAAACTTGGAAAATGTTAAACTTTAGTCAAACAATGCTTTGAGGAGATAAATAGCATTTACTCTCAGGCTATTAAGCTGTATTGTGTTTTTTATTTCTCCTTGAATAAGCTTCTGAACACTACCAGTAAGGTCATCCACTGCCCCATCAGGCTTACATTTGCATGTTTTAAAGCTCAGTATAAATCCTTCCTTCTTCTCTATTCGGGTGCCATTTATGCTTGCAGACTGATGGATAGTTCCCCACTCCTTTGTGTTAGCTCCCTGTGGTGAACCACCTCTGCTAGCAGTGGGTATTCAGTTGGGTGCAGGTGTGGGTTCCTTTCTACACAAACAATGGCCCCCATGTATAATTAATTTAGGGAGGGTGGCAGGTGGTAGTTACATGTAACACTGGCCTAATGGTCTTTTAAAACTCATCTTTTTCCCCTCGTGTCTTTTGCTTACATATGACATATAAAATACACCTCTAAAGGTTGTTTCTAAGAGCAGCAGCTACTGATGCCCAAAGCAGAGAACTTTGCAGATCAAGACCAGTCTAAAACAGCTTTGTTGTTTTTATTCAAATCAACAGGACATTACAGGTAGCCTTACATATGTCAAATGACTAAGGTTGGATGTAAATAAGTGCAAGTTCTTCATTACTGTACTTAAGTAGAGTCTTTATTATTTTGACAACAATTTACAGGATCATCATCATTTCTGTTCTTCACTTCTTACATGTCTGCTTAGAAACATTTAAAGACTTTAGTCTTTGCACTTCTCAATGACTGGCAGTAACAGGCAGCCATTTACAGACAGCTCTGTTTTCAGTGTGTTGGTAAGAGAACTTTAAATAAGCTGCCTCAAGTATTTTATATATATTCAATTCAATTCAATTCAACTTTGTTTATATAGCACCAGCTCAAAACAAAGTCATCTCGAGACACTTTACAGAGTGACAGCGAGAGGGAGACAGATAAGGAAAAAGACAACTATAGGAGAAAGAACAAAGTTAATGTCCTAAAGTGGTGACAAATCAATGTGAGGTGAGAAGAGAGGAGAGAGGGACGAGAGGAGGAAAGGAGCTCAGCAGTCTATAACTAACTATAGACTTAAATGTAAAGTGGATGTCTGCTTATCAAATCTGAACTAGGAGCTAGTTCCACAGGAACAAGTAGGCCTGCATTCTGAGATCAAAATAGTCTTTTGGGACAATATGGTACAATGAGGTCTTGTAGATATAATGGAGCTTAAATGTTTAGAGCTCCATGTGTAAGAGGCACGGATTTAAATTCTATTCTAGATTTTATAGGAAGCCGAGGAAGAGAAGCTAGTGAAGGCTAAATGTCTCTTTCTAATTCCAGTCAGCACTCTTGCTGCAGTATTGTGGGTTAATTGCAGGCTTTTTAGCAAGTTACTGGGGCATCCCAAAAGTAGGGAATTACAGTAGTTCACCCTAGAAGTAACAAATGCGTAGACTAATTTTTCAGAACCACTTTGAGACAGGATGCTCCTAATTTTGAAGGCTGTTCTCAAGTCAGAAATAACTCCAAGGTACCTTACAGTAGTACTGGAGGCCAGAGTTATGCCATCTAGTGTAATTATATGGTTAGACAACATATTTCTGAGATGTTTAGGCCCAAATACTATGACTTAAGCTTAGAAGTAGGAAGTAGTTACAAGTGATTCACTGTACTTGCAGGTTTACTTTATGTATCTCTCACAGAACAGGCCTTTATGTCTTATAGGCATGCTTTTACTTTATATATCTACTTTAGGCAACATTATTAGAAAACACTCCATAAATTGCCATTACTATGCTGATGATACCCAGCTATATCTATCTATGGAACCAGATTAAAAAAACTATTAATCAAGCTTCGAAGTATTGGTTCTAACACATGAATGTTAAATCACCCACTATAATTCAGTCAAAAACTCTGAATAATGGAATGGAGGACAGTACACAATAGCAAATAGAAGTGTTTTTTGAGTTTTCCAGTTTGTGTGTGAAAGGCTAAGTGTAAGTCTCTCAAATGAGTTATAATTATGTTTAGTAGGTCTAGGGTTTATTGGTAAGCTCGAGTGGAAGATTGCTGCTACTCCTCCACCTCAGCCTGTGCTTCTAGATACATGATAATTAATATGACTTGGGGGGGTTGAATCATTTAGACTGACATATTCTTCCTGCTGCAACCAACCAATCACTTTATTAAAACTTTACTGTATTTATATGGATGATGTGATATTACCAGGTCCAGAGTGTGCACTAGGTGGAGTTGAATTAAGGAGCTTCCTTAAGAATCAAGTCCAGTCCGTTGCTGTTAGATGCTGATGCATAAGGTCCCCGCTTGCATCAGTGAGCTTTCAGTGTAGTACAATGGAAAAATACAAAAGTGTATTATCAACATGGTACGGATAAAGGAAGTAAAAAATTTGAAATTGAGCGTCTTATGAGGACTTATTATCTGACGCTGTGGCATGAGTATGTGTTGATAAAATCCAAAGTCCAGCTTACGTTACCAACATCCATCCCTCCATCCTCCATCCATCCATTATCTGTAAACGCTTATCCTTTTAGGATCAGAGCGGAGGCTGGAGCCTATCCAAACCACATAGGGCGAGAGGTGGGGTGTATCCTGGACGGCTCTCCAGTCTATCTCAGGGCCAACAGAGAGGGAAATACACAGATAACCATTCACACCCAGTGGAAACCTATGCAAACATGGAGAGAACACATGCAGACTCCACACAGAAAGACCATTGTCAGTAGGGGACGTACACTTGTAACCTTCTAACAGTGAGGCGGCAGCACTAACTCTTCCACCACTGTGTTGCACCTTGTTTTCAAACATGACTATTAAAATCGCAAAGTAAAATACCACATATATCATATCTTAACAAGGGACTGTCGGCTATTTAATTAAATGTCCAAGAATAAAAAAATCAGCAATTAAAACTGCTAATTATTTTAAGCAAGATGTATCAAGTTTTACCTTATTAAATTTACTATGACTGCATTTACATGCACTTAAGTCACCAGGTTGCTCAATGAAAGCTTTTAGATTAGTTTGTTTAGTTTAGTAGTTGATTAGTTTGTTTAATGTAATATAAGTTATAAGGTAAAATTGAAAAGAGATGTTAAATTGTGTTAGATTTAATTAACATTTAATTAACTTTATTTTTTCAGCTTTTTATTTCATTGTGCCGTTTTATCCTGACGTGCAATCAGTATTTATTCATGTATTCACTATATACTTAGTAGTACTTTTGCCTTTTCAATCAACAAAAAATAAGGATACAACATTGAATCTTTAAGTTATTTTTAACTTTTAATATTAAAGCTGTGTGACATTTATTTAGTTATATGACATACACTTTAACAGGAAACTTAATTTAAGCCTATCACCAACCCTTTTCCTAAACCTAACCATATTTATCCTAAACCTTGCACATGTATCTTTGTGCCTCAACTCAACCAAACCAGTCTGTTTGCACAGTTGTAATCAAGTGATTACAAGTGATTCAGTGTAATTGCAGGTTTACTTTATGCATCTCTCAGAGAACATGACCTGTGTGACATGATTAATGTTAATGTTTAGATATAGCTGCCATCTGAAAAAGTGAGTTGACATTAATTGACTTAGGTTTTAAAAGTTTCACTGGATCACAATATCCTAATGTTGATGTACTGACTCACTCGGGTTAACATTCATCTGTCTTCTTCGTGTGTAAATTAATCTCTTTGTTGAATTTCTATTTTAGTTCAGAAGCTGGTATTGACTTCTGGAGACAATTTGGAGGCAATTGTCTGCATAATGATTGTGTTTCCATGGATATTATGATAGCAGCCATTTAGAATAGCAAACATCTCCATATGAGGGGTGTCATCCTCTGCACCTCATATCACTAAGGAACCAACCTCTGTAAATGTCTGTTGAAACTTCTTTAAGAAGTCAAGCTAAACTTTTTCTGTTTCTCACCTTATAGAACTAAAGTGACCAGTGTATTATGATATGTTTCCTGTGTTCAGATGCTGTATTGTGAATAATACATGTAATATAGACACGTTGGAAGGGTGGAGGTGGACAATGAGAAATAAAAAAGTGGGTAAATGCCATATTTCTATTTCAAATTATAAACTGTATCATATACTGTTTTTCTGCCAGTAATTATAATTTGTAACTACATTTTTTTAAGCACTTTAAAACAACTAGGTTTACCAGTGACGTACAGGAACTGCACTAGGTTGGTTTAAATCTTATCTATCTGATAGATTTCAATTTGTTCATGTTGATTCTTCAGATAACCTAGAAAGGGACAAGAGTGATGACTGTCAACTGCGTGCACCTGGTTTCTTCATTCATGTTTTGTGAGGGTGGGTCCTTTCTTGGGTTTCAGTATAAATAGAAGGGGTTTGAGAGATACAAGTCAAAAGAAGACACCAACATCCATGTGTTCTTCTCCATGCCGCCATGTATTAATCTGAGATGGCTCATCATGCTGAGTTCTATAACAATTCTTCCAAGAGGGAAAATTTCTATCACACTAGGAAACTGCTTGATTGATTAAAATAAACAAATAAGATAAGAGTGTAATGTAGTCCCATAATTTAAAAGTCATCAGTCTGCTTTTTCTGGATGAGAGCATTAAAGATTTAGAGCTGACAAACAAACAATTTGTCTTGCACAAGATTCAGATTTGTGCCAGAAGGCCTAAAATACCATACAGGTTCATAGGTAAATGCATGTCAAACACGTAGGCTGGTGCAAGACCATAAAGTGCTTTAAAAAAAAATATAGTCATTAAAAAATCACTATGGAAACTGACAGGCAGTCATTGGGTATAAAGAGGTAGAACATCACAGGTGTAGCTAACTGGGTTGATAAAGAGCACTCAGATTAGTAAATAGCTCCTGTAAGGGTGAAGGCATTGACTTTGTATGACTGAATGGTGTGAAGCAGGAAGCAGAAATAGGACAGCAATTTACTTCTGTCAATATTGCACTTGATGCTCACTGTATTCCTCATCCATCACGTTAGTGTGCATGACCTCTAGCAACAGGGAACACAACAACTGTGTGTGGCTTGCTAATGTGTACTACAGCTTTGGGCCATTCTCTATCATCTGTGCTGTACATAGTTGATGCCTCAGGCCTAAACAGCTTAAATCTAACATCTGTCAGTATCTGGAGTGACTGGCTGATGTGTTTTAAATAGTTTTGAGAGAACAAGAGAAAGGTCTGTGGCACAGACAAAAAAGCTAATCCAGGTTAAAGACTGAGAAACAAACATCAATAAGTAGAGGCATTATTCATCAATTATGGTATTCATTGTGACTCTATGACTCTAAATTGCCCATAGGTGTGAATATGAGTGTGAATGGTTGTCAATCTGTTTTAGCCCTCAAATGGACTGGAGACCTGTCCATTTGATGATCAGGCACTGTGGAGAAAGTTAGCACTAAATATTCAACCAAACTTTTCTAGCTTTATCCTCTCCAGCCATTTCTTCTCCATTGTGCTCTGCCAGCTCATTCTCATTTCTGTTTATCTCTTTTATTCACAGAGATCACGTATTGGTGGAAGCAAGCTGGCCTCTCTGTGGAGGAAGACACTTGGCTGTCAACAGGATTTAGTTAGTGTGAATTATTATTAACAAAAAAGCAGGAAGACGGATGTAATTGTCCTGAGGACCTCTATCAACCTAAAGGCTGCTGCACATCATGCTGTGCTTTTGTCAGCAGCTGGGCTGATTGTGATAACACAATATGCCTTTAAAAAAAATACATGGTTTGTTTTATTTCTGAGGAAAATTCTAGAGGATGGAAAGAGCAGTTGTAGAAAACTGAGTCACAGAATTATGGAAATGACGAATACAAACACTCAAGGACAAAACACAAAAATAACTGAGTTGTAGAAGCAACCATAGCCAGTCATTTTTAGATGATAACATTAGGTTTGTTGACGAGCATAATTGAATCGTTGGAATTTACTGATAAAAAAATCCTCATTGTAAACCAATAAAATAGACAGCTTAATCACAATGTTTGCAAGTATTTCTTATGTAAACAAACTTTTGACAGGATCAGAAAATATTCTTTTAATATTAATAAATTTTAATTTACTGGATGATCAAAAGCCTTCAGGATTTTTGTGCATTTACTGTATAGTTTATGCAGGTTCTACATTTAAAGATGCCTTGAAGAGTTTTATTCAATGACTATGGAAAAAATATTCACGTGTAGGGGAGACATCACATTATTTTAAAGAACACATCGCAGAGCACAGGAGCGCTGCAAGACATTTTAACGAGTTTAGACACCATGCCATCACTTTTCTTCACAGGTATAAAGGTAACCAAACCCAGAATAACAGGGTGTAATATTATTGTTTGTTTGTTTTTGTAAGGAAAAAAAGTGGGCGCATTTTGTTTTTTTCATTGCAAGACTTTATTTTCAGGGGGTGTGAATATAGATTTTTCAATCAATCAATTTTATAGGAGGCATTATATATATATATATATATATATATATATATATATATATATATATGTATGTGTGTGTGTGTGTGTGTGTGTGTTTGTGTTGTTGATGGTGTTTTTTAATAATTTGGTCAGACATCCAGGACCTCACCCCTAACATGCATTTCTTTTACCTACTGAGATAATGTTATGTCATATGAGTTACCAGACACACCCTTGCCTTGTGCCTACCTGGGAGAATGAATGGCCAAATGCCACACAACCCTATACCCACCCACCAATGTAAAGGTTTCTAACTGGGTATCGCATACGGTTAATGTTTGTATATTATTGGTTATTTACATTTTTTTTCTTTACTACACCCAGTTCTATTTGAATGTCATTTTAACAAATTTAACGAATCCTGATGAAGGCAACAGACCGAAATGCATTGGCCCATATAATGACTAAATTTTTTGACAATCTGCAAGTGTTGCTGGTAGTTTGATCTGAATGAATTGGCAAGAGCTTAGTATAATGATTTAGTATAAAAACAGCATCTCTGAGAAGCTGTTTCTTTTAGAAATAAGGATGGTTCAAAGTTCATTACTCTTGTGTAGTTCAACAATTTAAGAATAATGTACTGCAAAATCTTCGTCACCTTTGATTAATAACAGGAGTAACAGGAATAACAATGTTAACAATATCAATGTTTTTTCTGAGCGTATTTTAAATCGACTTATGAAGAAGTGGAACATTTATTTTGTAAATCAAGGAAATTGCATTCTCCCAGCTAAAGAGGAGAGGGACTATCTGACTTCTTATAAGTGTACATTTTAAAAGTCAGCATCTGGTGTGGGGGAGCTATATCTGATGTTTTTGTACCTGAACTTAACAACATAGAGCTATGTATACCTTTTGCATTAGATGCTGATGCTTAAGGTACCTGTTTGCATCAGTTATCGACTCTCGCAGTTCAATGGCAACCCCCACACTTCCATAATTTAAGCCTAAAGCAATGATGGAGTGTATAAAGTGAACAAAATTCATAGGGGAGGTGGACAGGGTGGTGGATGGTACAAGCCACAGGATTTTTCACGGGAGGCCGACGTTTGACTCTAGTGCCAGATGTGGGTTGCAATAATGATCATAACACAACAAAGCGCACGTTTACTATACTAAGGAGCTACACATGTGCCATTGTCACTGTTTGTAGCATTTTGTTTTTTCATAATTTACCGTGTAACTTAACCTTATCTTGAAGTTGTTGTGCCTAACTTTAACCCGTGATGTCTCTGAATGTAATGTTACCCTGAAGTTGTTTTCACTAACCCCGAGTCAGTTTTTTGTGTATATAAAGCGCTTCGGTGGCGTCCAAAACCAACACTAAAGTGTACCTGCAGCATCAATACCTCACCAAGCCAATTTGTCTCTTCAAAGATATTGTGCAGAAAATTAAATTGATATCACAGATTGATTTTCAGAATTTCTACACAGACAGAGCAGTGCTAACAGAAGGTGAGAAGTAACAGTGTTAAAAGCATATTTCTGTTGTAGATGGCTCAGCAGGAAGGTGAGATGACAGATGTCAAGCAATACAGTTCAAGAACACATTCAAAATAAAAGACTTAAGAATTCAAAAACAAAAAGACATTTGCAAAAACATCTGGACATCAATTGTAACAGTTAACCAAGAGAACTGTGTAAAAAGTATGTTTTATATAAAAATATCTGCATCTAAAAATGGATAACATCTATCAAGTCACAAATTGCATTATTCTGATGATATGAATGATGAGATGAAAATTATTAAACTCAATTAAATAAAAAATGTAAATAGTTTTTCTGTCTTGAATCAAATTCAAACTGAGCTTGCAGTATTTTTTAATGATACATTTGATTTGTTTCAATGTTTGATACGTAGTCCTTCTTCTGTTTACATTTACAAATGTAAATTAACAAAACCAATTTTAAACCAATGGCTGTGGACACTTCTATATACAATGACATCAGACAGTTTTATGATAAGGTAATGAAATTTACTCCGTCCAGAACTCCAGCTTTGAGGGCTGATCCTTTACATTTCCTCTAGTAGGGCCCCTGACATGCAATGAACACTTGTCAAAAAGGATTCACCAAACAATAAGCTTGTTAACAATAAGGACTGTGTCTGATCTTTCTGATGTTGTAGAAGGCAAATCTACAAAAAGAAATGGAGGAAATGCGTTCAGTAAAGCTCAGTTGGTCATCGACAATGACCCCAAATCTCCTTATTGGGCTTTTGAACATATAGAGACCATTAGGAAATTTCTAAAACTTCAAACACAGCACCCAAAGGCACTTGTGTTAATCTCTGGGGACTTTAATCATGTGACTCTGGACACAACACTACCTGTTTGCCCCCAGTATGTGCTGTAACACCAGGAGAAATGGGACTATTCATTTATTTTATGCAAATGTAAAGGACACATACAGTGCCACCACGCTACATGCACTTGGGAAAGCAAACTACAACCTTTATTCTAATGAGCCTTACTGCAAACTAAGAGTGAGTTGGCTAACCGCAGCCACACGCTCATTCAGGAAGTGATGTCCTGAGGCAGTGCAGGCCAAGAGACTGCTTTAGAACTATGGAGTAAGATGTACTGCAAGGGTCACACGGTGGAAACATCAATGAGGTTATTGACTGCACTACTAAATCAACTTCTATTTGAACGTTGTTGTTATAGTAAGACCTGTACCCTACTATGCTAAAAGTAAGCCCTGGATCGTAAGTGAGATCAAGGGACTTCTGAACCAGAAGTGGCCTTTAAAAATGGTGATCAGCAGGAGCTTAAGCATGTGCAGCATGTTCTTTGGGAGACCAAAACCAAATGATGAAACAGGGAAGTTGCCGAAGGACAGTCCAATATCAAGTTTTTGCCGATCATACATCAGAGAAGAGTCTAGGGGCAGCTGTAGCTCAGTTGGTAAAGGACCACAGGGGTGAGTGGTTCAATCCCCAGCCCTGGCTATATGTTGAAGTGTCCCTGGGCAAGACACTGAACCCCTAACAGCCCATTCTCCTCCCCAACAGATTTCTCAGATTATATGTGTGTCCCCAGCTGTGTAGTGCCGGTAGAAATTGCGGAGGGTTGCGTCAGGAAGGGCATCCGGTGTAAAAACTGTGCCAAATCAACATGCGCTGTGGTGACCCGGAACTCACGGAATAAGCTGAAAGGATAAAAAAAAAAAAAAAAAAACATCAGAGAAAAGTCTATGCTTTGGATAATAAGTGCAACAAACACCAAAAATAAAAACGCCACCACATAAACTGGCACCATCTTTACTTAGATTCAGCATGAGAGACCAAACCTACCATCCCAGTGTTTTGCAAAAGGGATCCCATGAAGGTTGCTAGACTAAAGTTTGCTCTAGAGAATCTGCTTCCTGAGGATGCTTCAGAACCTTTTAAGTACCAGAATTTAGTAGACACTCTTAAGTACAATTACCACTGTTTATAGCTGACTATTACACTAACTAATTTCAGCCCTACACTGATACTATGACCAGCCTTCCAGAGCATTATGGTGAACCTCACCAGCTGACCATCAAAAAGATTAAAGATTTTATGGAAGCCTTAAACATTGCAGGTCTTTTCACCAGTGGATTCAAGGGAGAATTAGTAAATTTCCCTTTTGGATGAATCTAAAGTATCTTTCTATCTATCTATGAGATGACATCCGATATCATTACATCTTCATCACTGAACATCCTAATATGATGCTGACTGGGAAAACTAGAACTTTAGTCTTAGAGTGGTTGAGTTGAAGAGGACTCTCTCTCCTCCAAGCAGAGATTTGAGAGAGACAGGCAGAAATGTGTGAGTATGAGTGAGTGGAGTAATCCAATGGAAAGGAGAGGAAAAGCTGTGTTTCATCAGCATAGTAATGAGAAGACAATCTCTGTTTATAGAACACGGGGATGTTGTAATAATGGAGAAGAGAAGAGGTCAGTGGCACACCTGTGGAGAGGCAGTGAGACATAGAAACTTTTCCCTCCCAGCATACCTTGAAGGTTCATCCCAATGAGCCAATGCCTGAGTCAAAGAGTCCAGAAACGAGGATTCGGTGAGTCACAGTGTCAAAGGCTGCAGACAGATACAGTAAGATAAGGATAGAACACTGAGCTGCAGTTTTTGCAGCTTGAAGGGATTCAAAAACAGGTGATTTCTTTAGAAAGACTGCTCCTGAGGCCAGATTGGCTAATGTGTAGATTTGCAACATGTAAGTTAAATGTCAACATAGCATCAATTTATTAAGAAAGAAATTAGCTTTTTTCTAATGACTTTCTCCACAAACATTTGTGTTTCTAGTTTAGTTATAAAGAGAAAGTGTTGCATAATTAGTGTGATTTGGAACATTTATCACAATGCATATTGAAAAACTTTGAATTGAAAAACATCAAAATAAAAGGCTCTTCGAAAATTTATGGGAACAAAAAAAAAGCTATGTCTATACAAAACTTAATCTTCATGTTCAGCTCTTGAAAGCTAAATGTTTTATTGATTTGTGCTGAAAATTAAACTCATCTCTGCCCAGTAGGAATCCTACTTTTCTCCCACTTGCTTTTAAAATTTTAGATTCATGTAAACTCCGTTAACTGCCAGGCATATTTGCACCAGTTGAAAATCCATTTGCCATCAGGCTTCAAAGGGACTTCTTGCCTTTACTGCCAAACAAAGTGTACAAACTCAAATAAAGTCCAGCTTGGACAATAAAGCGAATCCATTCTCTACTGGAAGAGGGCCACAACAATCAATATTTTAGTCTTCCAGTTGCCTCCGCTTTTACTAGTTCTCATTGAAGTTGGAAGTAAGTGTCAGTTTGATGGAGCCTTGCCCCTAGACCTGGAGGGTTTCAAATACTCTAGGATGGTGTAGAGGGCTTGTAAAATGTAGAGTAGACATAATTTCATGGCACTTAATATTTAAACTGTAATTCTCACTGTTATGTTTGAGCATGCAGTCTTATAAAAAAATCATTGTAATGCATTAAGAGGATGTACTTCTCAATGAGTGATGTCATAAAATTACAGTAGGTAAAACAGAAATAATAGGCGCAGAGAAACAGAGGCATTCAGAGCCAACATATAGTTTAGTCTATAATTGTGAATATGCCAAAAGTCATAAAATTCTAGTCAGTTGACAGCTACTGTATGCAGAAAAGGTCACACGAACAATACGTGAATCACTAAACTGCACATTTATCAACTCCTTAAAGTGGAAGTAATTGTAGTAAATAATGGAGACATTTCAGTAATGTTAGCATACAGCTGGAACCCTGTTAGTTCAGTTACAGTAAATGGGATCAGCTGTTTGCATTACGCTTTACTACAGATGAATCATTCGGAGTTGTGTTATGCATGTGTGATCACTGTAATCTTTACTTGACACCAGGGGGTGGAGCAGGAGGGGTGGCCCTGGGGTGGCCACACCCAAAATCTGATTGGTGCCATCCCCGGCCAAAGTGACAAGATGGTACAGATTCCTGCCGTAGAATTGAACTTTGTTCAGTTCAGTTTGCTCGTACCTTTGTTAATTTTCTAACTGTGTCTTTAAGTGTTATATATATATAGTACACTAAAGTCTTCCATGTTTGCAGTGATTTTCACAGTACTGCACTCTGACTTGACCTGTAATAGTTGGTGTCCTTTATCCAAATTGTCATATTGCAGCATATATTATATCTTAAATGCCAGCCCGGCCTGAGTTTGTTTTTAAAGTCTACGCTCCTTCTGCCTCTTGTCCTACATATCTGTGTGGCCCTTGATATTTTAAATTTGCCTTCCCCCAAGGCAAAGTCACCCTGGTCCCCAGCTTAACATTTGTGTTTCAGGAACACAACAAAAACACTCTACAAACTCCAAACGACTCTATTATTACTACTACTACTTCTTTGCAATATTATTGTGTGTACAGTAAACCTGTAACAAAGACAAAATGTTTGTTTTTAAGGGTTTTAGAAAAATTGACCCACTGGTTATAACAAAGCTGAGTAGCCCATTTACATGCTTAGCAGATGGAGGCTTTTTATTTTCCACGCACCTCAAATTAAATCATACAAAATGGAGAAACTACCTGGCTGATGGAGAAAATTGCCTATCAATGAGTTCTAGTTCCAAAATGTTAGTAAAAACAAAAGTTCTTGCAAAAAATCATGCCATAAGCTGTCACGCAGCCAAAATGATCACAAAATCAAAAAACAAAGTTGAGGAAACTGTACAAAAATGCCCAAAGAGGGCACGAGGGTTGAAATAAAGCATTATTTGTATGTTATGATGCAAAGAACTGTGATTATTCAAAAACCGTAAAAGTCTCAGAAGCGGAATACAAGGTTGATTGCTGAAAGTCTTGTGATTTGCTGAAAGTTTGAATGGTCTCTTTAGGCTGAAGTATCCCTAAGCCAAAAAATATATGGAACACAGAAATCAGAAGGATAATAAAAAACTAGGAAAAGCAATTTACGTGGGAGAGCTGTTAAGCTGCAGGGGAGACAGAACAAGCAGAAGCTGCAGAAAGATGACAATTTTCCACATTTAAAGCTTCAAAAGTGTAGGCAAACAGGAAAGCATTGAATGGATGCAGAAGATGATGAGAGACAAAAATGGACAAAAGGAGAGTGAAAAAAGGTGTCATAAAAAAAAGAGAATGAAAACAAAGAAAACAGTTACAGAAAAAGTTGAACTAACAATAGTTAAAGTAAAAATAAACAAAGGAAAAAGTTAACAAGTTGAAAGAAACAGGAAGAAATTAACTTAAAAGTTGATATTAAAAGTTGAAAGAAAAAAGGAGAAGAAGTCAAACTTTACAGACATTTAAAGATAAGGTAATTTTACAAAAAATAAAGTTTACCACAAACTAATTTCAAATGCTTAAAGTTGAAAGAAGTAACAAAACACATATATTTAGAAAGTGTTTTTCCTGTATGTCAGTGATGCGTGTTTCTGGTCGAACCTGGGCTTTTTATTGTAGCTAGATGTAATTTGAAACTTTTTTATTAAGTGCACAACGCAACGACTAGGGGGCACAAGCCAGTGTCTTCTTCTGCCAGTCTCAAGTCTGGATAAATTCAGAGGGTTGTGTCAGAAGGGAATCCGACGCAAAACACATGCCAAATTAAACATGCAAATGACACACCAAATCTGAATTCTATACTAGATCCATTGGGGCCCGGGGTAACAACGACCGCCACCGGTGCCGTTGACCTACAGGGTGCCAGTACTAATTGGGCTACTGTTGGTCGAAGAAGGAGAGGAGGAAGGCGTGTTTTTAGACAAAGAGAAGAGGAAAGCCAAGAGTTTAGGACCGACAGAAGGGTATTTAAATGTTGGGACTATGACAAGGAAGGCTGGCAAGCTGGTTGACATGATGCAGAGAAGAAAGGTGTGTATAATGTGCGTCCAGGAGACCAGGTGGAAAGGTAGCAAGGCTAGAAGCTTAGGAGCAGGGTTCAAGTTGTTCTACCATGGGTCAGATAGGAAAAGAAATGGAGAAGGAGTTATCCTGAGTATGTGAGGAACGTTCTAAAGGTGAAAAGAGTATCAGACAGGTTGAGGAGTCTGAAGCTGGAAAAATCAAGGCGTGATGTTCAATGTTGTTAGTGGTTATGCCCCACAGGTAGGATGGTACTCGGAAGAGAAGGAGATGACTGGACCAATACAGCTAATGTGATCAGGGGGACAGGTAGGAGGGTACTCCGTGTGTCATCGGGAAAGAGACAAGAAGACTTGGTGGTGGAACAAGGAAGTTCAGAAGTGTATACAGGGAAAGAGGTTAGCTAAGAAGAAGTGGGAAACAGAGGACCGAAGAGAGTAGACAGGAATACAGGGAGATGCAGCGTAAGGTGAAGGTAGAGGGGGAAAAGCCAAACAAAGAGCATATGAGGACTTGTATGCAAGGTTGGACACCAAGAGAGGTGGATTTTTAGAGGGTGGCAAGGCAGAGGGATAGAGATGGGAAGGATGTGCAGCAGATTAGGGTGATTAAAGATAAGGATGGAAATGTATTGACATGTGTGATGGGAAGATGGAAGGAGTACTTTGAAGATTTGATGAATGAGGAAAATGTAAGACAACAAAGAGTAGAAGAGGTGACAGAGCAGAAAGTAGCAAAGATTAGTAAGGGTGAATTGAGGAGGCTGGAAAAAAAACAAAATGGAGAAGAAATCAGTAAATTCCGGGCTGAGAAAATGGAATCAGCATATGAAATATGTTTGAATTAAATTAATTCCAATGCAAATCTCTCCTATAGCTACACTTTTTCCTGTGGGCAAAACATACACATTAGATATGTCCACAAGCCAGCAAATTCAGCAAGTTAAACAACCAGAGTGCAGCTAAAGGTCAATATATCTTTCAGTAGTGTACACTGCAGACATTTAGCAGCTAAAAAGCTAAATCACTTTCATACGAGTTTGGCTCTCTGGTAAGACAGTAAACACAGGCAGACTATTGGACTTTGATCAGTGGGACACAAGTACATCTTCAAAAGAATAGAAATCCTGCCCCATCTCTGCTGGAATTTTTTATTTTTTATGTTTTTTGTCTTTTTATTTTATCCCGTGAGTTCAGGGTCGCCACATAGGATTATTGTCTGCATGTTGATTTGGCAGTTTTATGCCGGATGCCCTTCCTAACGTGATCCTCCACAATTTCTACCGGGTTTGGAGAGGCACTGCACAGCTTGGAATGGGAATGGGCTGTTAGGGGTTAAATGTCTTGCCCAGAGACACTTTGACATATAGCTGGGACCGGAGATAACACCACAGATCAAAACACTGACCCTGTGGTCCATGGACGCCTGCCTTACCAACTGAGCTGCCCCCTAAAACCTTCTGACCTCAGTACCTGTCATAATTCACAATAGTGTCACCGAAAGTTTATAAACCATATTTGTTAAAGATATCGGAAAATAAGGTATTTTAATTTCAGCATCACTGAGGATAGATTCTGACTAAACCTGAGGAAACATTTAACAAACTCACAGTTTAATACAGTGTATGTCTCAAAATCTCCCAAAGTTTTGATATTTAAAAGAAAGAACATTGTTGACAATTGAAATGTTTAATTCATCCATAATAAAAACACACCATTTCTCAGTACATTTACGATTCCTTACTTGACCCGATGAGGTCATCAGTAGCTTGGTACTGCTGTTTTGGCCACCTCTTCTTATAATGCGCTACCCACTTTGACCTCAATAATAAACACATAGTAGAACTACCAAAACACTGAGAATTTATAACCTTGTTAAAGTAGGATTAATGAAAGAGCCACTTTATTGTATTGCATTAGATGGTCATAATATTATGCCTGATCTGTGTATTACAGAAGTAAAGTAGCAGAAAATAATGTACCATTTTGTCACATAATTGTCCAAATATGGGCTCATTTGAGCAAACTCTTCGTGCTTAAGCCTAAAAACAACAGATTTTTAAGAATGACTAAAGATTTTAGACCATATAAAAACAAATCATAAAGCATCATGGGCAAATTTAAAGGTGGATAAATAACAATGTATTCTGCTAATATACTGCTCATGTATTTTCCAGTGTTAACACAATCCGAAAGATGCAAAAAAAAAAAAATAAAAAAAAAAACACAGCAAAACTTTTTAATTTAAGTTTGATTGAAGTCTAATTAAATTTCAAATCAGTGGGATATTTACAAATCATATTTGAAGACACAATGAGGAGATTTTTTTGTAGCTAATTGCTCTGTTATTTTTGTTTCTTGGGCTGCTTGAGTTAGAAATAGGAAAATTAGAATTAGAAAAAAATAGGCTTTGTATTAATGCCAATCAGAGAGAAGCGCAAATGTAAAACAGTAACATCAAGTAACATACACAAACGAACTCTTACTGCCTGTAACTGTGATTAGACAAGAGTCATGACAGAATTAAGTAGCTGCGTCACTTAAAGCCCTGTCGAGAGTGTAAATGCCAAAGTAAGCATGGCATTTAGATCACTGTCACTCAGTCAGTTTCTCTCTCTCTCTCTTTTCCAGCATCTCTCCAGCTCTGCCTCCACCTGCCCACACACTCCATCTGTCCGGCTTTTATTTTCCATCCAGTTGTCTTTGAGCTTTTCTATTGTTTTCACCTGAGTGCAGTCATGGTCACTTCTGCATGAAAATTAAGAGGCCGACTAAGTCTCTACTTCTTGACTCGTTTAAATTATGAGGTGGATAATCTCTTTTCTTATGTGTAAATTTTCATACACAATTAAAAGTGATGCTGTAGTGCAGAGAATGCTTTACCTGGCTGTGTAGATGTAGATGAAATTTTACTATTACAAATGTCAAGTCAAATTATCACTGACTAAGGTAAATGAAAAGCAATGACATACATACTTTCCACTTAAGTATTCATAAGTACCTATAGTGTGAAGGGTAGAAATGTGGCCTTCTAAAGGGTAAAGCCCCAGTAGTACAATAATGTCACTTATTTTCTGGTTGCTTACATTCGCATTAGATATGGCACAATCATAATTCACAAGACACTAAACCCCAACTTTGTTGCTCCCAGTGGCATCTCCCCCATCAGAGTGTGTGTGATTGTGAATGCGAACGAGAAGCAGTGTAAAGTGCTTTGGGTACCATTTAGGTAGAAAAGCACTATGTAAGTGTACTATTTTGTGCTTTCTTTGGGCAGTGTGCCTGTTTACCCTGATAGAAATTTTAAAAAAAATTAATTTTTCAGAGCCATGTCAAAAGCTGCAATTTGTTTTGTCTAGGATGCAGAAAAAAACACATGCATCTATGTCCCTAATATGGACTACTGCAGAATTTGGACCGTGGGCAGGCTGCAGCTAATCAAAAATGCAACTGTACGAAACCTAATGAGAAGAAATTTGCACCACCTTGATTCAGCTGTATGTCAGATACATTCTCATTCCACAGCATCAGATATTGAGACTTTCTAAGGCATCAAATTGTGCCGCTCTGTACATCGTTTGGCATATCTTATTGATGCTACAGGAACAATTTGACGTCAGTATCTCTAGGAGCGTCACCTTTTGACGCTACAGGAATGACTTTATACACGCACAAAAACTGTGTAAGGGTAAGAGAAAACCCCTTTTTAGGGTTAGGTAGGTGTACAGACAACATGGGTTAGGGTTAGGCACAAAAACCTCAGGCTGAAGTTAAGTTATGAGATAAAACAAAATGCACTACAAACAGTGACAGCGGCACACACGTACTTCCTTACTATAGTAACCACGCCCCCCACTTTCTGTTAAGATCTTCAAAAGTCCTTTTTCTTGTTGTACCATCAAGACACCCTAAAAGCTCTGCGCATCAATCATCAATGCAAACAGGTACCTTAACTGTCAGCATAAGGGACTGGACAAAGCTCCTCCTTTTGATGCCTTGGGAATGAGAATAGTCTGGTCTGTCCTCATTCTGTATTAACTGATCAAAAGTCTAAAGTCATCTGGGTCATGCCCTCTAATCATGACATGTCTAATTAAACTCTCTATATACCCATTGTAATGGTTAATGTGAAGAGAAGGCAGCAGAGACTGGGTGTATGTCCAACATGAGGAAATATTTGAAGCTGCAAACAACATGCAGCATGAGGTCAGAGGACAGTGAGATGACTAAAATATGATTTCAGGAAGCTGAAGTGGGGAGAAGGAGTCAATGCAACCTCGGTTTTATTGCAATTCCAGAAGGCTGGGTTTTACACAGTGCAACCAAGACTACATGTGGTCGATTGTGTATCTCAATAAATAGTACAGTGGAACTGTAGTCCACTCATTCACCTTCCTGACGTGAGAATAAAGTGGTCATTGCATCCACGAGTGCTTCCACCCACAAGCTGTTTGCCGTCTTGCCATACCTTCCCCCTACCTTCTCGTAATTCATTTTGGCTTTATTACATTTATGTTGGCTTAAGTAAATGACAAGATGATTTGTCTTTGGGGAATTTGTTCTTTCAATTAATTTCAGTTTTATTTCTTTCACACATCACAACAGTGTCACCACAAATCACTTTACATTGTAAGGTCAAGACCTTATATGAAAAAAATTCTAGAGATACACAACAAATCCCCCATTGAGCTGGATGGCAGTGGAAAGGAAAAACTTTACTGCAAGAAATGTCTGTGAAATTAACAGTAAATTCCTGTAAAATCATAAAAAAAAGTTAAAAAAAACACTGGTGCTTTGTTTAATTAACAGTAAAGTAGCGAACTATTCTGCCACCTCGCAGCTAGAAGGTTGCAGGTTTGCAGTCCTGGCTGACCATTGGCTTTCAGAGTCCATGTGTGGGTTTCCTCATCTAAATCTACCATGACAAAGAACTCTCCCACAGTAGAACAGAATCCAACTCCAGTGTTTAGCGTTGTGCGCTTTAATGATGACATAACTCGGTATTATAGTAAGAAAGTAGGCGTGTGACTTGTCACTGTATGTGACTGTAACTGTAGTGAGTATAGCTCAGTTGGTAAGGCAGTGTGGACCACATGGTCAGTGGTTCAATTTTGTGGCCATTTAACTAAACCTTACCCTGCAGGATAACACTACAGCCTTCGAGGGGTTATGTGCTGCATTGTAGAGATCACAGGGAAAACCGCGTTGTTTTTTCACGTGTCGGCACAGACTGCAAGTGGACAGTTTGTACTTATGCAACATTTAAAGCTCATTTCTATCGAGTTCATAGTGTGTCAACACCTTTGGTACTGCTAGTCTGTTGTTACAGATTTCAAACGTGCAATTTTGTGCTTTTCCCTTGTATGACTTTTTTGTTTTGCATCCCTACTTGGTGGAAGTTTTTCCGAGGACGCCAGTTTTCTCACCTATCAGTAAGCGACTTTTGTACACTCAATACATATTAGAAGAGGATTTTTTGCAAGATTAAAGAATAAGAACGTCTGTGTTTTCTAGCCCTGGGCCTTTTAGTTGATGCCCTGTTTGTTTGCTACTTTGTGATTTTTAGTTGTTACTTTCTCGGCTCCTGTTGTCTTTTTCTCTCCCTTGTATTTCCAGCTGCTTTTAGTTGTCCTTCTTCCTGGGCTCCTACTGGCATTACCACCACACCCCTTGGTTTCTGCTCCAGCACTACTACATCTCTCTCTGACTAGTGAGCAACCTATTGTTCTTAGAAAGATTCCGTGCCTTTAACACAAGTCACCCTGTCTCTTGTCCCTCCTCAGATCGCCCTACTGCTTTCTGGCCGCCTTCACCAAGTGCTTCTATTCTGAACCCATCTGTTACACATACTACCCAATAAACTGTTATTGCCTTCCTACTCCTCCGTTGTTCTGCTCCTTTTTGGGTCCTACATAACCCCCCCGATAGTATGATCTAGCAAAAACATGGACCCGGCAGACACGGAGGACTGGAAGAGCTGTGTAGAAAGTGCCCCTTCCCCACATGATACTTACCTCACTGAAATGTAAGCCGATATTAGGTGAATTTCTCATTTTCTCATACTGGCTTTTCCGGCTCCATCGGCCGCCACTCTTCCTCCTCCCGGCTCCTTCATTCCGTGAATCCTGGGTGCCCCCCCTGAAGTAATACTCGAGAGACCCTAAGAAATGCAGGGCATTTTTAGTTAAATGTAGACTACAGTTTGAGATGTGATCCTCGGGTTTTCGCACTGAACACTCCCGCGTGGCTGTATCTTTGCTTTCAGGGTGGGCGGAAGTTTGTGGGATGGCAGAATGGGAGATTGGTTCCAGGGCCACTACTTCTTTTGAACTGTATGCTTAGGAGTTCCTAAGGGTTTCGGTCCTATAAAATCCAAGGGGGATGCCTCCCACAGACTGTCCAGACTAATGCACGAAGGGGGAACTGTCGCTGAGCCATTGAGTTTGAGCGGCAGACTGTTCGTGGAACAAGCCTGCATTAGTTGAAAGGTTTTATCAGGGCTTGTTGGAATCGTTAAAGGATAAAATATGCTTAATATGCTTATCGACATCTGCCCCTGCGTAGACCATAGAATTTGAGAAAGGCAGCCTAAAGTTAGAATTTCCATCTTTCGATCACACTCCGCTCTGTCACCCTCTCCCAACTTATGAGTCCAAGTCATTTTTGCTTAAGTAAATGACAAGGTGATTTGTCTTTGAGGCATTTCAGTTTTCAATTCATTTCAGCCACTTATGAGTCCAAGCCATCCCCTGCCCCCACTCCTCCTGAACCCATGCAACTGGGGAGGCCGCGTCTTTTTCCGAGAGAGAGAGAGAGAGAGAGAGAGAGAGAGAGAGAGAGAGAGAGAAAACTTTAGAAACCGCTTGTGTCTCTATTGCAGGCATCCAAGGCCACAAGGTGCAGTTTTGTCCGGTAAAAGGTGGGGCTCAGCAGGAGAAGAGAGGCACCTACTGAGCCACACACAAACTAAAAAAACTTACTTTGGCCCATGACCCCATTTGGCAGTTCGCTGGCCGCTTGGAGTCCCTCGCTGTCTTTATTGACTCCGGTGTGGACACTGAGTTTATGGATGAGCACCTGGCCACTTGACTGGGCCTCTCTTTGGTCCCACATGCTAGACCCCATTATCCAAGCTCTAGATAGTCAACTGTTAAATGCACACAGTTTGACTCCATTTAATCATTAAAAATCATTGTGAGAAATTGTCATTCCAAATGATCCGATCTCCCCAGCAACCACTCATCCTTTGTTCTACCTGGTTAGCATGGCACAATCCACACATAGATTGGCTGGAGGGTAAGATCATCAATTGGGGCCGTCCAGCTCCAGCCTATGCCTAATTAATAGTCTCCCTAGGTGGGGTGGAGATGGACCCCAGGAAGGTAAGAGCAGTGAAAGACTGGCTCATTCCCGAGGCACGTAAGCAGGTGCAGCGGTTCTTACTGTTTGCCAACTTTTATAGACTCTTTATTAAGAACTACAGCTCCATTGCCGCATTTCTCCACAAGCTCACCTCTAGCAAGAAATCATTTTCCTTGTCTCCTGCAGCCAATCGGGCCTTTTTACACCTCACATCTACTCTGCTCCCATTCTGTCTCTCCCAGATTCTAGTAAAATATTTATTGTTGAGATAGATTCCTCTGATGTTGGGATGGGGACGGTTCTCTCCCAGTGCACCTGGGAGGATTTGAAGGTGCACCCACGCGCTCCTTTCTTGCTGGCTTTCTGGGACTGAACAGAATTATGATATGCGGGAAACCAAGAACTGCTTGCGGTAAAATTAGCTCTGGAGGAATGGAGGTATTGCCTAGAGGGGGCAAAACACCCCTTTGTGGTCCTCAACGACCACAAGAACCTGGAGTACCTGAGAGGAAGTGGCGCAAATCCAAGACTCCATCGGCCCTTGAGTATCAGGATCTGCTTGGATCTTTTTCTTACAGTGTCACCAGGGCAAAGATTGAATACTACCAGGAGAAGTTCTTTACAAACGAGGTCCCAGCTATCAGCTCACAGTTGTCTCCTCCAGATGATGATATCTGTCTAATTTCTTCCAACACTGCATTGCTCTCATCATTTGCAATTCTGACTGAGGATGATGTATCCACCCTCTTCCTCTCTAACCATCCGACCACCTGCTCTCTGGATCCAATCCCTTCCAATCTCCTTCAAACAGTTGCACCCACACTAATGCCAGCTATTATACAAGTCATTAACCCATCTCTCACAACAGGGTCTTTTCCAACCTCATTCAAGCAGGCCCTGATTACCCCACTGTTCAAGAAGCCTTCTCTTGATCCCTCCATTGTAGAGAATTACCGGCCTGTCTCCATTCTTCCATTTCTGGCCAAAACAATGGAACAGCAGTCTTCTCCTGACTGTCGTGGAATCTCTTCGAGCTGCAAAAGCCACAGGTCAATCTTCTTCAATCGTCTTAATCCTATGTGAGCTATCTTCAGCCTTTGACACTATGAACCATCAGATCCTCTTGTCCACACTCTCTGACCTAGGCATCTCTGGATCAGCTTGGCTTGTGTGCGTGGCTTTGTTCTTACCTATCGGGACGAACCTTCAAGGTATCCTGGCAGGGGCATGTTTCTCACTCCCATAGCCTCTCTACCGGTGTACCGCAGGGTTCAGTTCTTGGTCCTCTTCTTTTTTCTGTCTATACTGCATCCCTGGGTTCTATCATTCACTCACGTGGTCTTTCCTATCACTGCTATGCTGATGACACACAGCTCTTCCTGTCCTTTCCACCGGATGACTCCACTGTCTCATTATGCATTTCTGCCTGTCTCTCAGATATCTCTGCCTGGATGAGAGAGAGAGCTCTTCAGCTCAACCTCTTCAAGACCAAAGTCCTTGTCTTCCCAGCCAGATCTTCAATGCAACACAACAAAAGCATCAACATTGGAACTACAGTGATTGTCCGCACTAAGTCGGCAAAAAATCTGGGGGTTATCATCGATGACCAACTGAGTTTTAAGGACCACATCCACAGATTATCCCTCTACAACATCAGAAAGATCAGACCCTATCTCACTGAATATACAATCCAACTCATTTTACAGGCGCTGGTCATATCACGTCTTGATTACTGCAACGCTTTGTTGATAGAGTTACTGGTATCCACAATCTAACCCTTGCAGATGATCCAAAAAGCAGCAGCTCACATAATTTTTAATCAAAAGGACCTATTTCACACAACTCTTCATATCTCTACACTGGCTTCCTGTAGCTGCTCGCATCAGGTTCAAAGCTCTGCCTCTTGCTTACAGGTTGGTTAACTCAACAGCTCCTGCTTACCTCAACTCACTCATTCAAATCTACAATCCTTCCCGCCCGCTGAGGTCTGCCAGCAGCAACACAATCCCAGGGCAACACAATCATCCTCATGGTTGTGGACAGATTTATAAAATGGTTAATTTCATTCCCCTTCTATCATTACCAACCGCTACAGAAACTGCTAAGACTCTGGTCAGTCAGGTTTTCACAATCCATGGTCTCTCCCGTGATGTCGTCTCCGACCATAGGCCCCAGTTCATATCAGAATTCTGTAGAGATTTTTAGGCTGTTCGGTGTCTCTATCAGTCTCTCCTCATGTTTTCATCCCCCAATGAGACTGAATCGGGATCTGAAGAATGGGCTCCGGGTCCTCTGCTCCCTGGAACCATCCTCCTAGTTCCAGAATGTGACCTGGGTCTAGTACACGCACAACACCTCGACTCGCTTCCAGGTAGTATACGATTATCAACCTCCATTATTTGAACTCCATGAAAGAGATTCATCTGTTCCCTCTGCTCAGGCTTCCGTGCGGCGCTGTCGGCTGGCCGGGAGAAGGGCTCGGGCTGCTCTGATCAGGACCTTGGACTTGTACAAAAGATCCCACGGTGGCCATTCCCCACCGTGTCTAGAGCAGAAAGCTGGCCCCCCAATTCATTGGCCCCTTTTCCATTGTTAAGGTTGTAAACCCTATGGCAGTGAGACTGCGACTCCCCAGGTCACTCAGAATCCACCCCGCAAAATCTGCATGAGATGAGAAAGGATTACAGTTTAACTAGACTACGTTCAACTTTGAAAAATGACATGGGAATAACAGATGATGCTATTGCTAAAATTGTGTGTAAATTCAGATGTCTTCTGCCTGTCATCAGGGGCCACTGAGAACAACATATAAAAGTGTTCAGACATTCAAAAAGATGTTCAAATACATTGGGCCTAAAAAAGTAATAATGAATATACTAGGAACAGATGAAAATATGACGCAAAAGTTTGCTTACTACATACAAGTGAGAGAAACAACAGAAAAGCTTATTAGAATAAGAATTCCGGAAGAATTTGTCCCAACACGCCTGTGAAACCGACTCAATGTTTTGTCCATGACTAATGTCACCAAAATCCTCTAATACCAACCACAAAAAATCCAGGATGCCTAAAATTAATTCTATACATGGAAGCCTTTGAAATTTTTAAATCGCCTCGGCTTTGCTAAGAAAAAGCACAAAGTTGTTGCAATCTATCTTTCTGTGGCAAATTTACCTGCTCATTAGTGGCCCAATACCTGTCTCTTGTCCTACTTTGTGGAGAGAATGACCTAAAACAATTTGGAAGTGCTAAGACTTTCTCTAAGATGTTAGTAAATTTAAAAGATTTGGAGGACAATGGGATAACTATAAGTGATGAAACAATCAAAGGGGCTCTGTATTGTATTGCTGGGGACAATTTATGTTCACATAACATCTGTGGATTTACTTAAAACTTTGTTAATTCTCAGTACTTCTGCAGGTACTGGGAAATCCCATGAAGTAAATTTCAAAGTGATCCAAATGTATGTTGCCCACAGCACACCCCTGAAATTACGATTCTGCTGTTAAAGATCTACAAATCAAGGACAGTCAGTGCTCTGAAATCATTCCATGTTTGCCAGCCTGGCCTTCCACCTTGTTTAGGTCATGACATACTTGAAGGTGTCCTATCGTATGATGTTGCAGTGCAACGATTAGGGTTAGTCTTTACATTAATGACTTGGTAGACTTTTATCCATTACCATCATAGAGTGTTACCAGCCACGGAGTTACCAAAATAAATCTAATCTTTGCCGTAGTGGAGAAACTATAGTAATGCCCATGCATACTTACAAAATGTCAGTTTTTTTTTCCTCTAGATGTACAGAGATTAAAAGTGCAAAGAAGAAGGAATGTTATTCCTTGACAGAAAGTCTTAATTTGTTTTGTCTCCTTCCATTTGTAATCTTGAAAATATGTGTCATTGTTCTTTGATTCAAGAAATGACTGACTTGGAGCAAACATTTTTAAGCACCACCATCACTGAGGTTATGGCTGATCTTCCAGAGGCAGTGAAACATATTGTTGATGAAACCTTACGATCCCTTGGGATGGAGATGTATGATAATTTTTTGTTATTGAGGAAGGTAATTTGATGTCCGCATTGAGGCCAATTCAAGCTCGCAAACTCCTTCCTGCGTGGAAGCTGAAATCTAAGTAAATCTAAGTATTGCAGTACAAAAAGCATTCAATGTCTAAAATAGTCTTTGTAAAAGATTGAGATATAAAAACATTAACATGTGTCACTAAAACTCTTTGTGTGTGTTTTGTAGGCCACACGCCTGAAACTACAGTAGTAGGTCATCTTTCGATGCCTCACCAGGACCTGTAACATCCTTGTAGTTTTTTTTGACCCAGAAGTTGTTTCTCAGCCTCTTCCAAAAGCAGCCAAAGCCCAGGTTTAGACTGGATGGATACCTTAATGATACCACGTGATAAGTTCCCAGAAGAACTAATGGATTCATTGGAGAGAGGGAAAAGACCAAGCCCACAAATGAGAAGGTGAGATGGTCCGGATTTTAGTTCGTGAGATGATGCAAGTCATTTCTTGCAAAAGTAAAAGGAATACTGCCAAAAAGATTGTGGCAAAATATCCAAATTTCCTGGAAGATGTTATGGGGGAGATGTGATTGGTCCAGGGAATCACTGTCTAATCAAGCAAATCCAAAATAGGATAGAGGATGTGAGGTGTCCTACGATCCCAAAAATAAGAAAACAAAGGCAATGCACTGATGATTCTGACACAGACGAAGTACCTCCAGAGCAAAGAGCAGCAATCCAAGACCCTTATGGATGGATTAACTGGAATTATAATTCCTGCCCCGTTAAGAGACCCTACCTAGAGCATCAGCAGGAAAAGGAAGAAATAGTGAAGAAGATTGCTCAGCAAATCGAGAAGACGTCAAATGTCTGATGAAATTGACTTTCTACACACAGTGTAAACCGATCCACCAGTGTAAAAAATATAAAACAACTTCAGGAAGAGTGGCCAGTTTAGTTCAAGAAACTTTGTATGGCAGTCCACTTCAAGGAACTCACTGTTATTAGAGTTTCACACGGAAGGTTGATCTGAAGTGGAAACAACCATTGAGCTACATGAATATGGTTTGTGTGAACAAAAGCAAAAGGTTCCTACAGGATGTAACAAAGTTTAAAGTGCTGAGAGGACAGCTGAGTGGCTGCTCGAAGACATTAAAGAGATGCTGCTGCTCCTGCTGTCCTACTTTGATGAGAAGGAGGATGTCAGGCCTGCAGGGGAAGTACAGATACATCAAGTTCACTTGACTCCCAACAGTGCTGTGTGTGGTAATTAAATATTGTTTTTCTTTGTCTTTTTAAACATTTATGTATTTGCTTTACTTTTATGTTTTCTGACCTTACATTTGTAAACCTGAAAATACATCATTTCAACAGACCTTAAAATTATGAAAATGTTTAAGTCCAAATCGTTTCAGGAACATCGTCCCCTCGTAATGTGGTTTAATAATGAGTTTGTTGAACCACTTTTTAGGACAATTCTGCTATTCCTCCAGGCATTTTATGCTGAGTGTGGATCGAGACATTGTTCATGACAACATCACCTGCTAAAAATCACTAAGACTAAACTAGAGATCACTCTGATAAGGAGTACAAATGCTGATTGGGCCCTATAGAGGTAGAATACAAAAAGAAATCACAAACCACGGGAGAAACAAAAGATGGGGCCAGAATGACTGGTGCGGATGAGTAGAATTTATACTGGGACAACTAAGGAATTAACAACAGGAAAGGGAGACAGAATATAAACTGATGTGAACAGATAAAAACAAAACCTAAAACGTTGGGCACCGACTAAGCAGATATCGGTGTTACAGGACAGAGAGAAACTAAAATGAAGCATGAACAGGGACAAAATAAAGAACACAGCAACCAAACCTCAGACCAAGATAAACAGGTAACAGACTCCAAATAACCAGAGTCAGGAGTATTAAATTTGATGTGGGGATGGATGGCAAAGACAATGATCTGACAGGGGACAGAGGGGAAAGCTGGGTTTAAAAAGGAGGGGAACAGGTGTAAAAAATTGTGAAGAGTGATGAGTGGTGAAGCTGGAGGAGTGAGCTGGAAACAGGAAGTGGGGGAAAGGGGTAGAAAATAAAAGCCCCAGACAGAAACTGAATAGGAAGCACCATGACAATGGGAGTAAACGTTTCTTAGATAATAAAAATTCCAAAAGTTATTGTCCCTATGACATCTTTTTAGGAAACTCTCCGCCACATGTTTATCCAACTTTGGTATTTCAGTTCCAAAAACAAGATATACAACATGCTTTCATTTCTTAGATATCACGAATACATATGTTGAGAATTAACTTGGAATGAATTTTTTTTTTTACTGTTTTGAGATAAATAAATTCCTGGAAAAATACTTTTTGTTCAATAACTATAAGGTTTAGTTCACTGTGCACTTCCTGTGCCTGGTTCTTTTGCCCAGCTTTACCATCGTTGTCCCTCATTGTTTGCACCTGTTCCCTCCTTTATTTAAGTTCAGTCTTCCCTTCACTCCCCTGCTGGATCCTTGTTGTCATTGCCGTTGTTGTTACCCTCACCAACCCCACAGTAGACTCTGGACTTTTGGAAAAACCTGACTTTGTGTTTCTTGGCTTCATGGACTCTAATCTTTCTCTTTAACTCTTTCCACTGTCTCATTGCGCATTTCTGCCTGTCTCTCAGACATCTCAGCCTGGGTGAGTGAGAGACACCTTCAACTCAACGTCTCCAAGACTGAAGTTCTTGTCTTCCCAGCCAGACCTTTGATGCAACACAACATCAGCATCAACATTGGATCTACAGTGATTGTCCCCACTAATTTGGCCAAAAATCTGGGGGTCATCATCGACGACCAACTGAGCTTTAAGGACCACTTCTCCTCAGTCTCTAGGGCTTGCAGATTTGCCCTCTACAACATCAGGAAGATCAGACCCTACATCACGGAATATACAACCCAACTCATTGTATAGGCACTGGTCATATCTCGTCTTGATTACTGCAACTCTTTGTTGATGGGGTTACCAGTATTCACAATCTAACCCTTGCAGATGACCCAAAATGCGGCAGCTCGTCTAATTTTTAAATCAGCCAAAAAAGACCCATGTCACACCACTTTTTAGATCTCTACACTGGCTTCCTGTAGCTGCTCGCATCAGGTTCAAAGCTCTGTCTCTTGGTCACAGGGTGGTTAACTCGATAGCTCCCGCTTGCCTCAACTCACTCATTCAAGTCTACAATCCTTCTTGCCCGCTGCGGTCTGCCAACGAACGCCGTCTGGTGGTCACAGCACCGCATAGAAGACACCAAGCAAAACTGTTCACCGCAGTGATCCCACGATGGTGGAACGAGCTACCAAACGCTGCACGCTCAGCTGACTCTCTCCCAATATTCAAAAAACTGCTGAAAACTGAACTCTTCCGCATCTTCCTATGCACTTAAATCTCTTAAAAAAACAAAAAAAAACAAAAACAAAACAAAAAAAAAACCAATAAAACAAACCTTTCTGCTGTCTTGCACTTGTATCTCGTGAACTGTGAACACTTTTCTGATAGGACTTTGCTTTGATGTTTTCTCCTTGACTTAGATTTTTGTTTGCCTTGTACCTCACGTGTAAGTCGCTTTGGATAAAAGCGTCTGCTAAATGACTAAATGTAAATGTAATCCTGGTGCTTTTGTGTCGTTTTTGGTCTGAGGTTTGCCTTTTGTATAATTCAGTATTGTGGTCTAGTCTCTAGTTTTCGCCGCTTGTTTTGATCCTGGTTTTTTCATGTTTAGGTATGTTTGTGTGTCCTTCACTTTGCCAGTGCTTTATGCTCAGTTTGTTCGTGTCTGCCTCCCCTTAGTTCTTGTGGTAGTTTGTGCTCCCCAAACTCTGTTACTTTGGAATCTTTCCCTTCCAGTGTGTTTTAAGACGTGCTCTGTTTTACTTTATTCATTATTACGTGTGTTCCTTTGTTCAGTAGTTTGTGTCCTTTTATATTTCTGTTAGTCTCCATAGCCTTCCCCTTGTGTTTACCTGCTTTTAGTAGTTTTACGTTTATCTGTGCCTTATTATTTAGTAGCCTTTGTTTGTTCTTTCATTTCCTAGCCTAACTTGTCCCTGAGTCTAAGCTGTGTTTATTTTGGTAAATTCTGTTCCCTTCTTTTCAACGTCCACTCTGTTGTCACCTTAGATTCTTTTAAGTTAACTCCTCCTGTGCTGGTCCTGTGGTTAGTTGTCTTTGTCTGAATCTGTTCTGGTGTTCATAGGAGAGGGTAGGATCAAATGTAATACCAAGTTAGTTATTAAATAGTTGTTTATTGTTCAAACTTCTGCCTAAGTTGAGCTGGGCCAATAACCAGCATCTTAATTTTATCTGAATTCAAGAGCAGGAAGCTGTTCGACAAGCATTTATTTTCTAAAGGGAGAAAGTGTCCCGGCTGTGACCCTGATCTGTGTTTTCCAGAGAACACCACTTTCTCTCCTCCTTTGTGTTTTTCCTTAAACGGTTCCTTTCTTCTCTGATGTATCCACTGCTCTCAGCTCTCTGTTTTCCCCTTCAATCTGCCGTAAGAACTCTTTCACCGTTTATATCTCCCTGTACAATCATATCACTCACCTTCTCCTTTCTCCTAGATATCACCTGTTTTCCCGCTGGTCTCCTCTGGAGCGCACACCTCTCCTCCCTGTCATGCTGCCCACTACACATCACTATTGTACCAATAAACACTATTATTGCCTTTCAATAACTTACCTGTCTGTATTTTCTGGGTGAAATTAATCTTGATAGGTGTCTATTTTAATAATCTGACAAGAATCATCTGCCTTTACAGGTATGTACAGCTTAGTATCATCTGCATAGTGATGGAAATTTATTTCTTGACTTCATATGATTTGACCAATAGATGGAATGTAAAGAGAGTCAAACTAACAGAGGGCCAAGAACATAAGAGTAATAAGAACTCATTGTGTTTCTCATTTCTTTAGTTTTTTTGCTTTTTGACTTCTCCCCAAGGAAACACTCTCTGCTGGCTGATCCCTGCTCCCCTGTGCAATGGTCTCTTCCAGGAGGCCCCACACACCAGCTTCTGCTTTCCTGTGTCCCTTGTAATGTTGTTCTTCAACGGCCACATCTACTTGATTTACTTGACCGCCACAGGTGGGACACTGGTTGTAGCTTCCAGAGGTTGTGTCTCAGTTAATACATTACATAAATAAAAGAAATGTTTGTATTGTCCATTACAGTAAGTTTTGTCATTGATGGAATTAATCCTTCTGTTTCACAGCAAAATCCTGAGAAATACAAGTGGTTGAGCTCAGGGGATGTTGAAGTTACCCATTTATGGCCATTGTGACTGAATGACTACTACTGGCTACTAACTCTAGAATAGCTTTACACTACCTCTTATGCTGCTTCATTTGAAGTATCTTCCTATTTTTTTTCTCTCCCTCCCCCACTTTGTCCACACTGCAGAGTGTAGGGCCCTAAAATTCCACTCAGAATAAACCTGAGTGCTGCACGCACTAGTTATTTCACCACTATCTAAAGTGAGTTCTAGGAGTCTAAAGCCAGGCCAACAGCCCTGTGAGGTACAATGCCATCATGGTGGTGATCAGCAGTGTTTGTCACATTCACCACCTTAGTGTAGCTGATGTCATGTTTTTATTGTGCTAAGTACTGAACTGAAAGAATAATAATTCGGCAGGAAATGGGTGCTACTCAGACCCCTACTGATTGCAGAGACATTTCTGTGGCTTTACTTGACTTATGGACAAACACCATCATCCATAATTTCACAAAGAAGCTTTCTAAAAGAATTTCTAAAAAAAAATGTGTCAAATGTAATTTTAAATTTTACACCAACAACAGATTTCAAAAAAGTTAAGACAGGAAAACCATAAGCCTGGAAAGGTTGCATAACGCTGAAAAACAGGTTAATTGGCAACAGATGATGAATGGGTATAAAAGAGCATCTCTTTCAGAACAAAGGATGAGGGTTCAACACTGTAAGACTTTATGGGAAATTGTGTTACAAGGGAAAAGGCTAAAACCAGTACTTAATGACCGTTACCTTTGGCCCCTTAGGAAGCCAAAAAACAGGATTCTAGTGGAAATTATAAGCTTCTACATAGATTCTACATTTATATGCAGGTTAATAGTTTGTGTGTTGTATCTTTATTTACTTTAAACCACTGAACTTTAATGACAGGCACTGGTTTGATTGGACAATACTAAAGCCCACCCTGAGTGGCTGCTCACAGTGCCACTAAAGTTTAGCAGGGTTTGAAATGACAGGAGGATTAGTACAAAGGTGGGAACAAAGACTGAATTCTGTTTGCACCTTGTTCCTTAAAAACATGAGTATGACTGATCTAATTGTATTTGACCACTTATATCAGCCAAAGCAGAAACCAACTTTCATTTGTAAAGAGAAATAATGTACATATAAAACCTATATTGGTTCGTGAGAAGCAGGAAGGCCATGCTACATGTCAAAAGCATCAATATTTATCTGGTTATATTCCATCAACCCTGCAAGCCTGTGACAGCACAGTGGGAGCAGAAGTCAGGGACATTTCTCAGTCCCTCTTTCTCTCTCGTACTACCATTGCTCTCCTTAAGATTGTTAAGATTGCTGCTCTCCTGACATTACGATTGGCTGCCTGCTCAGCTGCTGGCTGACTGCTTGAGTTCTAATCTACAAGCAGGGATAGCAGGGCTCGCTTTGTCTGGAGATTTGTGTATGCACAGAAAGATCAGAGGGTTTTCTAAAAATGACCTCCGACTATCTCCACCATCACATTCACATTGTGATGGGAACAGAGAAATAGGATGAAGAGTTTTTTTTTCTTTTTGTTTGATCCTGGTGGAAAGGTATTTTAAGGCCACTCAGAAATGCTCATACTGTAGGTGAAGAAACTGATCAAATAGAAGGTCAGGCCAACTCCTACTGTTGTATTAAATGTTTCAAAGTTGTACATGTAGGTAGGATTACATAGGGTTAGGTGTTCTTCCTGGCACTTTGAAAAAATGGCTCTATGACTTAGGAGGAAGGAAACAATGGGATTTTCCTGATAGTTTAAATGATGGCATTTAAACTGAGCAACTAAGTTGGGGTTCAGTGTCTTGCTCAAGGACATTTCGACATGTGATTGAACCAACAACTGTGAGTTTGGTGGACAACCGCTCTACCTTCCTGCGCCACAGTCGCCCAGGCGCTGTTGTAAGCTGACACTATTCATGTTAGCTACTTAGCGAAACATATTCTAATGGCCGGGCAGTTTGGGGACTAGCATAGCAAGCCCTGGTGCATTATGGGTAAAGACGTAACTATTTCTGTGTTTAATATAGTACTTTAAAGAGTTGATGAATGAGGAAAATGAAAGGGAACGAAGAGTGGAAGAGGTGACTGGTGGGGAGTAGGAAAGAGCAAAGATTAGTAAGAGTGAAGTGAGGAGGGCGTTGAAGGGGATGAAGAGTGGAAAGGCAGTTGGTCCTGATGACAAACCTGTCTAGTAGAGGTGGCAGTAGAGTTTCTGACTAGTTTGTTTAAGATCTTGGAGAGTGAGAGGATGCCCGAGGAATGGAGGAGAAGTGTACTGGTGCCTGTGGCAACTACAGAGGAATAAAGCTGATGAGTCACACAATGAAGTTGTGGGAAAGGGTAGTGGAAGCTCGGCTAAGGGCAGAGGTGAGCATTTGTGAGCAGCAATAGGGTTTCATGCCTAGAAAGAGTACAACAGATGCAGTATTTGCTTTGAGGATGTGGATGGAGACGTACAGAGAAGGTCATAGAACTCCCTATGAGAGTATTGTGTCTTTGTAGATTTAGAGAAAGCGTATGACAGGGTGCCAAGAGAGGAGCTGTGGTATTGTATGAGGACATCTGGAGGGGGAGAGAAGTATGTTAGAGTGGTGCAGGACATGTATGAGAGCTGTAAGACCATGGTGAGCTGTGCTGTAGGTGTGACAGAGGAGTTCAAGGTGGAGGTGGGTCTGCATCAAGGATCGGCTCTGAGCCCCTTCTTGTTTGCTCTGGTGATGGACAGGCTTATGAGGTTAGACAGGAATCTCCGTGGACTATGATGTTTGCGGATGACACTAATCTGTAGCGAGAGCAGGGAAAATGCAGTATCAGAAAGGAAAGGTGTTTAAGACGGTGGTGAGACCAGCAATGTTGTACGGCTTAGACAGTGGCACTGAAGAAAAGACAGGAGGCAGAGAAGGATGCTGAGGTTGGAGCTGCCAGACAGGAGATCTAGAGAAAGACCAAAGAGGAGATTTCTGGATGTAGTGAGAGAGGACATGAAGTTAGTTGGTGTGCCTCTTCCAGTCTCTTTACTTCACTTCCCGTTAATGAATCAAATTTTCCCCTTAGTTCTCGTTTTGGGCCTGCATTAGTCTCTGGGTTCTGTATTCTCACATCTTAATACTTGCAGTTTCTCCTTGTAGCCTGGTGTAACACTGGGTTTCATCCTGAGTCTTCCCTTCGCAGTTTTCCAAGAGAGCTTTTGGATCCTCTCCAACAGGTGTTTGGTTTGTGTGAGGAATAGTCCCTGATTTGCCATGTCCGCTGTAGCTTCTTCCACAAGGTTGTAGGTTCTCATGCCCTCTCCATACTAAACTCTTAGCCCAGCAAGATAGAAGGTTTGGAAACTTATTATCCTTCAGGACTGTTCATGACTCAGCGTGTTTCTCACTTTTCTTAAGGATTCCTGGTGGGTAATAATGGTTGAGGTTAATCATGCACTTATTCCACCTGAGCCCTCATTTCTGCCATGCCAGTGTAATCACCTATTCTTTCATTCTGTAACTTAAAAACTTGACCAGGATGGATTTTGGATGAGCACCATGTGGTGGTCTAAGTGCTACTGCACTGTGCGCTCTTTTTTTCTGCATATCCTCTGCGTATCTGCATATCTTTTAAGACTGGAATGTCGAGATTATCACGAAGTCCCTCAACAAATGTCATCATTGATCCATGTACATCGTCTGCTCCTTCAGGTGCTCTATATATTCTCACTTTATCTCATCTAGATGTGCTTCCTGGTCTATTGCCATCTTGGTGACCCGGAACAGGAAGTCCACCCATTGCATTGTTTTATTTACGTTTTACACATCTTCCCAACTTTTTTGGAATTGGGAATGTATTATGTTTGCAAGTTATAAGGTCATCATCAGTGATAGGACCGGCTCCTTCATTCACTCACTTCACTCTATATGCTCTCCTAGACTCTACACAGCCATTCAAGTAGTCATCCTTATGAAATTATAATAAATACTCCTTATATTACAGCACAAGTCATTAAAATGTTCAGCTTGGTCAGAAGGACAAGTAGGCTACAACAGTGTCTTGCTTCCACCCTGAAAAAACAATATTTGCTCATCTTATAATGACCTGACACTTTTCTCTTTATAAAAATATCCCTTCTCTTTTTTTGCAAGATACTGTTATTCTGGCATACAACAGTTTCTCTTTATTCAGAGACAAAGTCATTTCTTGGTATTCTGAGATGCCAATTTATGGTGTTGTTACCATCATAACAGCATGTAGCCTGGTATGTGACAAAATACACACATTGATTCCTACAGCTATAATACACTGCACATAAAATCTAGAATATAATTTAAAACCCTGCTTCTTACATATAAACCTCTAAATGCCAAGCTCCAAAGATCATACTTTGTATCTAAAAGACCTCTTAGTACCATATCATCTTAATAGACCTCTTTGATCTCAGAATGCAGGACTACTTGTGGTTCCCAGATATTCCAAAGGTAGAATGTGAAATAGAAGCTTTACCTATCAAGCTCCACTCCTGTTGAACCAGCTCCCACTTCGGATTCGGGAAGCAGACACCCCCTCTACTTTTAAGTTTAGGCTTAACAATGTCCTCTTTGATAAAGCTTATAGTTAGCTATAGTCATGCTGTTATAGGCTTAGACTGCTGGCGGACCCACACCATGATGCACTGAGCTCCTTTCTTCCTCTGGTCCCCCTCCTCTGGTCCCTCTCCTCTCCTCATGCCACACATTTATTTGTCACCACTGTATGACATTAACTTTGTGTGTTCTTTCTCATGTAGGTGTCTTTCCTCTGTCTCTGTCTCCCTCTCTCTCTCCCTTTCTGCTGATGTCTTTGTCTTTCGATGTTTGGAGCTGTGTGTTTTCCAGTGCACGGCTATTGGTCCTAGTAACCTCCCCAATGTTTAGTTGTTGCTCTGTTCTTTTCTTACTTGACTTTCTACTCACCCTAACCGGTCAAGGCAGATGGCCGTCCAACCTGGGCCTGATTCTGCTGGAGGAGAACAGGAGTTTTTCCTCTCCAATACTTGTCAAGGGGGATTTGTTGGGTTTTCTCTATTTATCTTAATAGTCTTGACTTTCTCATGTAAAGTGCCATGAGATGACTTTGTTGTGAATGGTGCTATATAAATAAAGTTGAATTTAATTTAATTTAACTACCTTTAGGTCATCGTGTAATTTATTTAACAGGCAATAAGAGACCTTTCTCATCCATATACTGCAGAGGCTAGAGCTGATACTAGTTGCCATTAGATGAGCTGCAGGGTGCAACCTGGAGTATAACTGTCTCGCACTTACCAGTACCAAGTTATAACCTGGATATTACCAATCAGTTATAGTGCTGATTTAGGCTGCACAGTCTCAGTTACATATGTGTCTACAGATGATGTGTTGATTCTAGGTAAGTATGTAGACAAGAAGTCAATTTTTGCCTGTTAAATAGATTACATAGTACTGAATGAACAGGGTAGGCCAGCTCAGAGCTCAAAACAGCCAAAATAAAAGCAAAAGCGCGACTGAGAATGCAGAAATAAACTAAAGTCTCTGAAAATAATACCTGAGGGAAGCTGCAGAGAGTACAGAATCCTGAGCAAATTCTTAAGTAATAATAAAGGGCATCGGCGAGGCCAAGCAGACAAATAACACAGTTCACAAAAAAAAAAAAAAAAACAGGCAGTGAGAGGATGCTGTGATGCTGAATGATGCTGTGTGAGTACATATGGGTGGGGGGCAACTTATCTAGAACCAGGTGTGAGGGGACATGACAGAAAAAATGGCGCACATACAATACAACATACAATAAGGGGAGAGCAGGCCAAATCCAGACTGTCAAAATAAATGCACAAGCAGAAGAGGTGCATATGTTAAAATGTGTGATGGGTCAGTGTAGATTAAGTTCAGTGTTGTTACTAATTTGTATTTTCTTACATCTCACAACAAAGTAGGAAAGAATTAAAGGATTACAGGAAATACTGTAATTTAAGAAAGTGAATTTGCAGAATGTTCCCAGGAACAAATATTTGATTTTATGAGCCATGTGACTTTGTTTGGTTATAATTACTTCCTTTTATTCTTATTGTGATTTTTCATTCTCACAAGGGTAAGAGATTATATGGTCAATTACTGATCTAAAGCAGTAACTCTCTGTTGAGTATTATTACCAGCAATTGTGTTCAATTTGAAATCTGATTACTCTAGAGTTTATTGCATATCTTCTTCTGTAGAATACTCACACTCTCACAACCTTCCTAAAGCCTGCTGTTAACCTGGTGAAATGAAATTCGGTTTCCTCCATGTCTAACACCCTGAACACCCTGAAACAGCTACTTTTTAACACGTGAACCACTCAGTCTTACCTCCAGGCATCGATCGACTTTATAAGCTGGCTTTAGTTACCTCTTATATAAAATACTTGGCGACATTGCCTGTTATTCAATTTCAAGAAGCAACAGGTGGCCAGCTGTACACTAGACTTCCCCAGCCAGCTGCTCATCTAGAGGTAATTATAGTACAGCCATTTCAAATACTTGTACTACGTTAGTCTTTTTGGTTCACTGGTAACTGACTGTCAACATTTGCACCTACAAAATATTATACTGACAACACAAAATCTGAAGAAACTATTTGTAAGTGGACTCACATAACACATCACACATTGTGATACGACTTTCCAAAGCCTCATGTCCCTATCTATCGTGTTCATTCCCCTGCAGCACATACAAATGTAGCTTATTTTACTTTTTTTTTTGTGGACAGAAATGGTTTTATTTGTCCTGGGTTATGGAGCTGATCCCAGGTATCAGCATGTAGAGTCACTAGTCCATCCTAGGGCGTAAGCAGTGTTATCAACAAATGGATTTGTCTACAACACTAACTAAAAGTGAAAATAGGATAGGAAAAAAGAAAGAGAATATAAAATGTCTTCACAAACGATAAAATTATTTAAAAAGTACTGTATTTTAATAAACACTTAAACTTATTGTTGTAATCAAATGACATGTGATATGTTTGTACTGTGCTTATAATTGGTAAGGCTTTGTATGTAACAGACTGTAAAGTATGTGCCCGTATTTTAGTAAGCTTTTACAGATTAATAAAAAATTATATATATATATTTGGACTATTATTTTTTGACTATTTCCATTGTTTGTTGAAGCAGCTGCCCAGTTTCCCCTAAAGGATCAAGAAAGTTATACCTAATCTTATCAAGCCAAGGTCTGTGGCCATCACTGTCAATTCACTAACAATACAGTGTCACCAATAAAGAAGGACGCGACAGGGGATTTTGCCTCTCTACCTATTTACCAAGTGTTGACAGGATTGTCCTTTCCTAGAAGTGATGTGTTAGTCCCTCAGGTGTTACATTGTTATGTTACTGCTGAAGTCAAACTGCCACAGACTGCTAATTTCTGTACCTCCATATTCGTGACATTGCCCCAACATGATTTATTTAGGGTCCAGGTAGAAACCAGTGAAGCTCAAGTCAGATGAGTAATGTTTTAAAACCCATATAATTCTAAAATGTCTAAACTTAAAGGACAGGTTCACATTTTTTCAACTCTGTCTTATAACAAAGGTCTGGTTGCCATATAAACACTCATAAAGGATTTTCAATGTGAAATGCTTCCTCTTGTTCACACTTGCCATGGATATACTGTGTACATACAGAGTGGTGATGGGGACCGACATCCACAGTTCTCATTCTGTATGACAATGTATTCAAATGTGTTACTAAAGATAATAGGGTGCTTCTGTAGTCTGAGTTTATCAAGTGAATTAAATATTTAGTTTTAAATCTTAAGTATTTAATATTAATTCTTTTTAGCATAAAATCTTTCGTGTTTCCCTTTTGAGCTGCAATGGAGAGAGGGAATTTGAACTAAAACTGCTGAAACCTGGAAAAATATTCACTTAATTTGACTATTTTGGATAAAGTGTTTGTTTAATTTTATTTTGCAGATGAACAGCTGTGAGTTTTGGCCTTATCACTTATATTGGAAGCATATTTTGGAGGAATCTCTTGATGCCAATGTGTAAAAGATGCATGTTCTAGAGCCCTCGGATCCTGGGCCCGACCGATCCGGTATGGAAAACATTTTCGGTGTGAAAGTCATGATTCACATTTTTAATTTGGCATGTGTTTTACGTCGGATGCCCTTCCTGACACAACCTGCTGCATTTATCCAGACTTGGGACTGGCACAAGAAGACACTGGCTTGTGTCCCCTTGTGGTTGCATTACATTGTGGCACATAATCTCATATGATAATGACCCACTGAGCCTCCTAGCATTTACCTAATAGTCCATATCCATTGAGGTGATAACTGATTACATTAAATGGTATGATAACGCTTTTGTGTCTTCTTGACTTTTTTTCTCAACTCTTTAGGATGATAAATTTTTGCATGAGACTTTGAAAATTTGACAGATGTTTTAAAAGTAACTAAGGGGGTGCTGAGAATACAGATAAAGGAAATCACAACGATCAGCTTGTGCATTCCGTTGACTAGCATAAATAAAGTCATAAATATAAAAAAATGCCCTTTTTCACTTTTAATACTTATTTTCAGAGTTTGAGAAAAAGATGACAGCTCAATACGCATAGATAATGTGCACGATTTTCACAAAGACAAATATACTGATGTTTTCTCTAGAGTGGGTGAGTAAATACTCCGACCTGTTTTTTCTGGTTAGCCCATGCCATTTCTCATCCCAGGCTGTGAAGTCCACAGAAGAGTAAAAATACCTTCCTCCTGCCACCTGTTACTCCAAAGACCTTTGCAGTGGGGGAGAGTGACAGGTGGGCGCCACAGTGACAATACTCGTGATGGAGAATGCCAAATGGAACCTACACAGTGTGGAGCCACACATTTTGTTAGGCAATTGCACTGCTGTGCTGTAAGCCTCATAGAGCACAGAGCATCCTACTGTGCCAGGCTGGGTTATAGTAGCCTCCACACAGGGATCGAGGCATCAGTACAGAGGTGAGGGAGGAATGTGTGTACAGCAGTACAGATGACTGTATTCCCTGCTGAGTTCATAGATTATGAATGCGGTGCTGTATACAATATGAACAACTACTGTGAAGCAGTTTAACACCAAACTGATTTTTTTTTTGCAGAGTTTGAATTGATTTAAGATAATGTTAATGTTCTTCCACGAGGAAAGAATATTGCCAAACAGTGCAGTATGGAGTATTCACACACATGGGACATACTATCTATAATGTGCATGAGTTACGCATGAGTTATGAATGAGTTATGCTACCCATTCTAAAGTTGGAGAGTGGTCAGAAAAAATGATGTTGACGTTTTATTATCCATACAGTATATGTAATGTTTGAAATTAAATAAATGATCAATATGATTCCACACATGAAAAAAGGAGAGTTTATATAAGTTGCTGAATTGAGAGGCATGGACAACATAGATAGTACAGACTACAGAGAGGGTAGGAGGTCAGTGAACTTTGTTACATGGGGCTGCTGCAGGGAAAGCTGCAAATAGTCAGTTGCAGATAGATAGGTTACACTATTTATCAATGAGATGCTCCTGCAGGCATGGGGTAGAAAATTATCCAAAATGAATGACAGCTTATAAGGAACAACACAAAAAGGATTTTTTATGCCTAAGACTTATTTCAAAAAGGAAAATTGCCTGTTATGTCAGAGTGTAGAATTAGCTCTAAGCTCCAGTGATCTGGTCATAGCCCTGGCTTTTCTGAAGCTGTGGTTGGTTTAACTCTCATTTTAACAGCTTTTAGCATCGACAAAGTTGATTGATCTATGATGTAATGGGCTGGGATCTAGCTCATCAGTCATAGCAGGCAGGGCTTTACCTGCTGGTGTGGATGCTGGAGAAAGCCCAAGCTCCGTTTTTAGCCGCAGTTTAATGCATTTTACTAACTTGCTGTGTTTGACACTCTGTGTAAAATTACAAAAGTTTGGGAATAAATAACAAATGACCAATGAGCAGAGTAAGCAGTGAAAATGTTTTATCTAAATAGATAAATACATAGATAGATAGATGCTCATAGACGTACAAATGTTTGTTTTCCATTTTCCTTACCTTTATTTGTAGGCAGTTCGGGCTTAAATAAATGTAGTGGGATCAAATGTAAAGAATTTCCTCTGGGTTAGGACTATAATATTTTTATATAGGTAATATATGTATAGGTATATTTTCGAAAGATTAAGAGTACAACCGAATTAACCAAACTAAGTTATCTCGCAATTCCATTCAATATCTGGCATTGATATGTTAATTAACATTATTGTTATTAGTAGTGGTAGTAGTAGTCATAGTATTAATAGTTATAGCACACTTAATTGGACATACATAAACAAATATGAGTTTGCAAAGAAGAAAATGAATTTACCAGAGGTTGATTTAGTAATTACAAATATCAAATAATCTCTTTCTCTCTCCATGTACTGTATGTAGCATGTCAACCAGGCTAGAGTCTGCAGTCTGAAGAGCTGAGATATTCTGCTGTTGAAAGAAGAGAGGCAGAAATAAACAGATGAGTCCTTCATAGTGGTGTTAACAACCTCAAGCACAAAAACAGAATATATCTATTCCTTATCAGGATCTAACCTATAGAACTTTATTAATATATTTGGCTCTCTCTGTTGTGATGAAAGTACTTTCAATGGCCTGCCTCTTTCTACAAGAGTGAAATTCCTGAGAGAAATGGCCCTCACTGCCAAGCAGAAAAGGTCGCCAAGAGGGCAGAGATATTTGTCAGAAGAAATAAAAACCAATAAAGTTACTTTTGTGGGGTAATAATGGAGCTCAGATGGCGAGTTTGACACATTAGGTCTCAGTGGATCTTGATACAGGTTGAGAGGCGTAAACAGTGGGTTGGTATCTCAGGTTCAGCCTTGGAGTGGTTCTATTCTTATCTCTTGGGCAGGAGGTTTTCAGTTACTGTTTAAAACTATGTATGTTACATCAAGCCAAGCTCTGCCTTTAGTGTCTCTCAGAGTTCTGTCTCGGGTACCTTTTTGTTTGTTTTGTACATGCTCCCTTTTGTGCAGATTTCAGCACAAAATTATAGCTTGCCATTTCTATGCAGATGATATACAATTATACTTCTTATTTAAGCCCACAAATGTTTTTTACAGTTAAATCCTGACAAAAAGAAAACTCTCGCTTTTTGCCTCACTTGGTAATGTCCAGAATATAAAACATGGGCAAATAAACTAAACTGGACAGAGAACACAGACACATTTTATAGGAAAGGACAGAGTAGACATTTTCTGCTGAGGTCTTGTGGAGTGCAAGGAGCACTACTGAAGACCTTTTTTGACTCTGTGGTGGCCTCGGTCATCGTTTACGGTGTTGTTTGCTGGTGTAGCACACAGGAAGAGACAGAATAAGTTCATCAGGGAGGCCAGGTGAGGTCTGGGGATGCCCCTGGACACAGTACAGGAGGTGGGAAAAAGGAGGATGGTAGCCAAGCTATCATCCTTGCTGAAGAACAAATTACATCCTAAGTGCCTGAAGGATAGATATTGTAGGTCTTTTAACCAAATACTCATTCTAGTGCACAATTCTGCTACTGACGATGTGCAATAACATAAACCCTAGTGCAATTGTTTGGTTAATGTATACATTACTTATCTTTAATGTACAATTGTAAAATTGTATTTGTATTGTAGATTTGTCTTTTTTATATATGTTGATTTTGTAATATTTACTTTTTGTTTTTGATTCTGTACAGAAATTCTTGCTGCACATTTGCACACTTATTGCTAGTGCTGTAGCATGGAAATTTCCCCACTGTGGGACAAATAAAGGTTTATCTTATCTTATCTTGAGTTTTAACTCAATCAGCTTTGAGCCTTGACCAGTATCTAAGGTTCCTTTATTCTTTAATATTTTTACCAACTAAGAATCATTGCTAAGCTCTGGCCTATTGTGTGCCAAACTAGAGTGAAGATGATTATCCATGTGTGAATGTTTTCCCATTCCAACTATTGTAATTTTCTTTTTACTTGCCTTAGTAAGACCTTCCTTAATTGCCTGCAAGTGGTTCTAAATGCTGCACAAAGCTTTTAACAAAATTCCCATAGGTGTCATGTAACATTACTGATCAAATTCTGAGTAAAAGATTCAGTAAAAGATTCTTGTGATAACATTTATAGCCATGCATTTTGCCTACATTAGTGAGCCACTGAAGCTGTACATCATCAGTAGAAGTCTTATGTCCACTGATTGCTAGTTGTCCTTCACTCCAGGCTCAAGACAAAAGGAAACTGTGATTTGGAAGTTGTAGCTTCCCATATCTGGAACACTCTAGCATTAACATTCAGATCAGTGGACACTATGGGTGAAGACCTTTTCTAGACTTGCATTTGTTTAGTTTTAGCACATTTTTAGATGTTGCTGTTTATCTTAAGCTTTAATGTTTTATTATCTGCTATTATTGTGAAGCAATCTGTGACATCCTCCTCTGTGCTATACAGATACAATGTAATAAACTAATAATGAAATAAAAAACAGAGGTAATATTTGTATTTGTCATCATAATCAAATCCATTCTTTCACTTACACACAAATACGAAAATGGCCAGTCTACAAAAAAAACTGAGAAAATGACTTCCAAAAGGATGGATGTCTCCTGTCTCTCCTCCACAACCCCCCAGTCAAATGATCAATGTTGTGTTGGCATTGAAGTATCAAACCACATTCAAACTTTCAAAAGTTAAGTCATTTTTTTTATTTCTATAAATATACAATTGCTTCCATTGGTTAGTATCACAAACAGGATAGGAATTGACAGGAAATGGCCTCAGCCAGCTGACAAGATTACTATCTATGATGCAGAGGGGGAATTTCTTGTTAAACTGTATTTACTACAACATATAATACAACATATATTTCATGTTTTCCTTACTGCATGTAAACATAGTGTGTTACAGTTACAGTAAAGGTTAACCAGAATGCAGACAAGATGGTCAAAACTCTTAACCCCAGCAGGAAGTTGTCAATTTTTCTGAAAGTTAGCCCTCTGGACCCTATTGTGTGAGCCCAACCATTGTAAATGGTAAATGGTCTGCACTTATATAGCACTTTTCTACCTACTGGCACTCAAAGCGCTTTACACTGCTTCTTATTCACCCATTCACACTCACAATCATACACACACTTACAGTCTAATGGTCGAGCTACTATGCAGCTGTCCAACACTCACCGGGGGAAACGAAGTTGGGGTTCAGTGTTTTGCTCAAGGACACTTCAACGTGTGATAGAATAAGCTGGGAATCGAACCTTTGTGGACAAGTGCTCTGCTCTTTTGAGTCACAGTTGACGATCTCAAGGTCTATCTTCCAACGTAATATTAACTTCCAGTTAATATGTGCTACTTCCGGCCAAGTTTATGGCCGGAAGTATGCTCCTCTTGACCCTCTCTCCTCTCCTCTCACCCCGCAGTTGTCACCACTGACATTAACTCTGTGTTTTTTCTCCCGTCGTTGTCTTTGTCCTTCTCTGTCTCCTTCTCTCTGTCCCTTTCTGCAGGTGTCCCTGGCTTTGAAGCTGTGTGTCTTCCAGCGTGCAGCTACTGGTCCTACCCATCTGCCCGATGTTTTGTTGTTGCTTTTGTTGCTCTTTTTCTTTTCTCTCTTCACTTTCCACTCACCCCAACCGGTCAAGGCAGATGGCCGCCCACCCTGAGCCTGGTTCTGCTGGAGGTTTCTTCCGTTAAAGGAAGTTTTTCCTCTCTACTGTTGCCTATGGCTTGCTCAAGGGGGAATTGTTGGGTTCTCTCTATACATTTTTATAGTCTTGACTTTATTCTGTAAAGTGGCTTGAGATGACTTTGTTGGGAATTGGCGCTATATAAATAAAGTTGAATTGAAAAATTTAATTGAATTAAAGGTTGGTTTCCGTGATTTTTCCATTGATTCCTTATGGAATTTGAATTAATTGACACTAAAGATGAAAATCAGTGCCTAGAGAAGTAATAGAATATTGATACATCAAATCAAATAGGTACCATAGATCAAGCTGACTATACTTTTAATGATACTTTTACTTTTAGACTTTTATAATAATAATATGCAATCTAATTATTATAATATTATATATTATAATAATATAATAATATATAATATTAAAAATAAATCTTAAGGATAATCATTTTACTTACAATTTCATCTTATTGACTGAGTCAGTGTAGAGCTACAGCTGCAGTGACTGGCACAGCTGAAAATAAATTACTTTGATAATGCTGGTCCAGTGGCATTGTTTGAAAAACCTTAAACAGAACAGACTGTTCAAAAGAGTTGAGACTGATTTATTGACTTTTGTTAAAAGGCTGAAGAAAGAAAACCACTGTACTAAACATTCACAGACCAGAATAAATAGTACAATTTTCGGAAACAATCACACATCATCATCATCTTACTGCAACAATACAGACAAAGCCACTTTAAAAAAAACAACACAATTGGTGTTTAAGTCTTTGATTACTACACATTGAAAACACAATAAATCAGCAGCTCTCCAGGGCTAAAAATGACAGAATTACACACACACACATGCATACACACACACACACCACACACACACGCACACACGCACCACACACACACACAGATACAGAACACATGCATCTTGACATATATCAATTAAGCCAATATACAAATTAAAATTACAAAATGCAGCCCCGCCAAAAGCATTGTAACAGTAAGGCCTATTAATTTGTTTTTGTTGTACACTGACAACATTGGGGTTTAACAAATTTCAGAATTTAATTTTATAGTATATATTATATTTACAAATTACAAAATACAGAACTTTTTGTGCAATGTGCTGAAAAAGAAAGAAACCACTGGTGCACTGTGCAACATACAAACAGCAACGTACAGCAGTCAGTGACATCAGCAACTACTTCCACAGAGAATCAGGATCCCAGTCAGAAATACTGAGGCCATACTGCAAGTTGCAAACAAACTAAAATTCAAGTTGGAAGGTGCATAAAAAAAGCAATGACCCACAAAAGCTCTGGAACAGTGTTTTATTTAAAGCTCTTTGTGTTAAGCTTATATTTACACAAATTTTATATTAATCTTTTGATCTTGAACCCAAAAGTCTACAGTCTAAAGGAAAAACTGATGCTTTTGCATTGCTGTTCCAATACTTGGGGAGGACTGTTTAATTTGTTTTTTTACCACAACTTATAGATAATAATTAAATTATAAATCATCCATCACTAGACAACTTGCCACATCATGATATAGCAAACAAAACAACAAGTCAGTAGTCCTGACCCTCTGATACAACCTGTATTAACTGCCTTCCAGTGGCAGGAGATCTGACAAAGAATTACCGTTAGAATGAAACTAAAAAAACAAAGAGATCATGGTTTGGGTTCAAATAAATAGTTTGTTAAGGGTGGAGAATGTTGAAAACATTATTGGCCTTGTTATCTAGGAAATGTTAAGAATCTATCATCACTTCCGTATAATGATGTCTATTTCTTAGTAGTGTAAAACGCAAGGCTACACTGATGCTTTTTTAACCAATGAATCAAATGATATTGTGTAAAGGAAAAAGAGCCTGCTACCAGCCAACACACACAGGATGAACGTCTGCATGTGCCCTCAGTTTACGTACCACAAACTCTCCTTTATCAGCTTTATTTCCTTTTTCAAACAGAAGACACAACCAATCAGCAACTAAACGCTAAATATATTTGGACATTTAGAAACTATATATAACTAACTATAACTATATAATAAGAATTAAATAATATGAAGATGATTTAGGTTTTAATTTGGAAAGAATTATTTTAATTAAGCTGTACATCTACACACTTTATTTATTTAGCACATTTTGAAAAGGCTAAAGTATCCTTTAAATAAACAGGAAGACATGCTTAATTATTAGTAATAAAGCAATATGCATAAGCATAAAAACACAAGTAAAATTTCCGAACAAATAACTTTAAAAAGTAAACAAGGTCGAGCGTGATCAGTTTAGACAAGCCGTGCATTTCAGAAATAAATAAATCGCTCATAACTTAAAGCTCTCTACTCTGTACATTGTTATAGACTATTCTTTAATTATTTATTTAATTTACAATTTTGTTTTTATTTTAATTTACAATTTATTTTGATTTTACTATTATTATTTAAGTCACTATTTACAACAGAAAGGAACAAGAAAATGTTGGTTATATTAACATGCCTGTTGTAAGAGTGTCACAGTCTCTAGGTTCGGTTCCGAGTCTGGACTTTTATTTTTGAATTATCATTTCCTGTTCGTACCTGTATCTGCAGTTCCTCCAGCTTTACCATCATTATTAGTGTAATTGTTTTCACCTGTGTCTCCACCGTCTATTTATGCAGCCCAGATTGTCTGATCACTTTGTGTAGACTCTCCAGCATTCTCATTATTGTGTTTTGACCTGACTTTGTCTGCCAAGCCTACTGTTCTGCCTCTCTGCTCATATACTCTGGCTCTGTTTCACGACTCTGCCTTTGTCGGCTCCTTTTGGATACCTCTACTCTGTCCCAGGTCAGGTACAGGAGGAGTCTCTAAGCTGTTATTTTGGCTTTTGATTAACACCTAAAGCAATGCATGCATCGTTTAAATGTACAAAATTAGGCTTTCATGCCTAGCTTAAGGTGGTAGACAGATAGGTAGATCACTGTACTGTATTGCTCTTTTCAAGGTTTATTCACTTAAAAAAAGTGGTACAGCAACAATCATGTCAGGTGAAATTCATTGACTTGATTGAATTGAATTCATTGAACTGAATTTTTGAATTCAATATGAATCACAGAAAAATTCAGTTTTCTTCTGTCTTATAACCATAGAGGTGACGGGTAGTTGCATTTAAATTTAGGTCTTGAATTTTGGCTTTGTTAATGACAAAAGGACAGATGAGTGTTCTATCATCTAACATTGGAATACTTTTATAACTAAACCAACTTTAAGCTGACATTTTAGTTATACTTTCAAAAAGCAAATGGCCCCCAAATTAAATTCTATTAGACTCTTTAAAACAAATGTACCAGAATCCTGGCATTTTGATTTTTGTCAGAACAGTTTCTGAGTGACACAGGCACTAAGATTCAGCACACTGGGCTATGGAATCCTCTCCTTTCTATTTGACCCAAAGATGTCATCTTTTTCTGTATCAGTGAAAAAATGATTTTACTTATTTTTAAAGGATAACTTGAATTTTTTTACAATGATATAACTAAATTCTCAAATGATGAAATGCACATCTGGCAGACAGACTGCTTAACTGGATAAAGTTTTTCATTCCAAAACACTTGGTCAAGACAAGTTTTATGAAGTGATTCCCCAGTTACGCTGAATGGCCATAATCCTACTAGACATCTCACACATGCACAGTTTAATATGTTACTTTAGCTGTCTGTGCAAAGTTATGCAGATTTGGATCAAAAGTTGTTCAAAGTGTTGGCCCAAATGATTCACCTAAGTATCTAGTAGCTCACCTTTAGGATTTTAGAATTACATTATCTTGCTAATATTTGATTTTTGGTCTATAGTTTATAGACCATAAGTATATGCATATAAACAGCAAGCAAAGAGCAATATTTCAATGTCCCTGTGATTTCAACACCCATTTAAACGATTAAAATATGAGGGAGCCTGGTCGCAGACAAAGCTAATCAGTGCAAGAAGTAGCAGATATTAGCTGGGAGTTGTTAATTTAAACATAAAATGAACCTGTTTAGGCAATAAGGTTGATGGGCAATAGAAACATTGCAAAAATCCTAAATGAGGATTCTGATCACTGCTAGTTTTGATATAAATGATACTGAAGATGATAATGATGTATTGATACAAATAAGGGTGAGTAGGATTGAATGGAAACGACCTCCAGGCTCTGCAAGTTAAAACTCTGCTATGCAAAGAAACAATATATAAACAAGATCCACGAACACTGCTGCCTTCCTTGAACCAGGGCTCATTTGAAATGGACTAAGATGGAAAAACTAAATAACTGGAAAACTAAAAAGATGAGAACTTTGACTTTTTATCAGTGTTCTGTCCAAAAGTCAGTCTCTCTGGTGGATCACTGCTGAATTATATTTACAGGTTTAAGAGCACCATATGCTGCTATCCAGACTACCTCTTCTCAGCTCAGTGAAGCACTTTCTTATTTCAGAAACACAATGTCAAACCACATTCTGCATGTTTACAACAGAAGGGCTCAGTAGTAATGGTGCTAGTCCAGGTGTTAGACTTTTAAACAAATCGAGCTGTCAGATTAAGCAAGGTATAGTGTACAGTGGATTATACTTCACCTCCTTACAGTTCTGTGAAATAAACTGAATTATAAAGATACAAAAAAGTGTATTTTTAAGACTGGTAGTCCACTTCCTTTATCTTTCAAACTGTATCTCAGCATTACATGGCTGAATAACGGTTGACAAGAAGTTGCATTATTAATTTGAGTACAGTCATTGAAAAGCTAATGCAACTGATTTTGCTTTCTATAAACGCAAAGTGTATCATGTCAGAATTTTTAATTGGAAGTGAGTGATGATATTGGATAGGACAGATCAATAAAACTGCATCATATGCAGTCTTTTATAAGGCACATTATTCATTATTTGTGCTTAAATTCAATATAATTGATCTTTGTTGCATTATTAGGTAAAACAAATTGTAGAAATTAATCATAGCCTTGGTGCATTATGAGAATCAGATCCAGTGTAATTTTAAAGGGTAAACTGGTCTAAGTTAAACATATTGAGTCTCTTCTCAACAAAGCAGAGTTACAGATTCCTTCTCTCTTTAGCCATTAACTAAAGCTGATCTAGTGCATTCAGATTCTTTTGTGATGGAAACAGATCCATAGAATAGTTATTTTCACATTACATTTTAGGGGTACTGAGAGAAATCCTTCAAAATGGCAAATGAAAATATTTCCAGGTTTTACTGTTTATCATTCGTCGTATGTCTATCTGCAAAATTTACTCTGTTATGGTTTGGTGAAGGTTGATCCAGCTCCTGATCAGCAATTGGTGTTGTTTCAACCAAATGCACACCAAGGCTGAAGGTTGCTGGGCTGATGTCTTTGCTGCCACTGACTGTCTCATGCAGACTGCTTCCATTCTGCTTTGTACTCATATCAGTTCTCAAGATGGCTTCCTTTGTCTGTTCACTGGTTCCATTGCTGTGGGCTTGGGAGGTCTGGCGGTCCCGTACTGTATTGAAGCCAGTCTGGATCAAAGAAGTCCTCGGATTTACTTCTAACCGTTGGCACCGGTAAAGCCCACGAAATGCTGAGCGAAACTTCTGAGACATGGCATTGTAAATGACGGGGTTTATAGCACTGTTGGCATAGATGCATGTCCGACAAAAAAGAAGGAACCAGGCATCCAGATAGGGTGTAGACACAAAAGAGTTGATCAAAACCAAGGTTCGGTAGGGCATCCACAGTAGAGCAAACAGGATCACCACTACGGCCAGCATCTTGGTCACCTGTAGGGAAAAATCAGACATGCAGTTAATAAAACTCTAGAATGTTACTTTGAATAAAGCCTGTAAGGTCACAGAAATGCCAAGCTGACATCGGAGAACTAACGGCGAAAAAGACCAGTTCTCATCGAAAACGGTAGCATTTGAACACAATGCAAAGACTACAGCCAACACCTGCACCTGTGTGAGAGGGAATAAAAGCATAAGGCCAGAGGGACTGTGGATATATTTTAATGCCACTTTCATTCACCACAGTTTGTAGCTACTTCCAACTTCAAGCTAATGAGTGTTGATGGTGTGGGATGGCTTGCTATGACACTGGTAGCAGATGGATCAGAACCGGCCTTAAAAAAACGTCCATCTTTGGCAATAAAATCTGCTTTTTAATTTATGATTTGCATTGTAATGTCACGGCTCTACAACCATGAAAAAATGAGAGAGACTCAGACCAAATGCCAAATACATTGGCAATTTATTATAACAATGAAAACTCAAAATAAGATGTGGTATAATCAATATAATCAGCCATAAATGAGATGTATACTGTAATAAATGGTGTTAAATGGCACAAAGAACAGAAAGATGTGTGGGATAGACCAGAACTCCAGCAAACTGAAGATGGGCAGGGATTTATAGCAGCTGTTATCAACAACACAACAAAAGAATCCATCCCATGAAACCATCTGTAAAGGCGATCTTACTCTTATCCCAACAATTATGCACACCAGAGATCGTTATATGATGAACACTGAACATTTATGAAATTCCACGTTTGTCAACTGGGCCGATAATGTTAGTAATTCTACAGTACATGTTTACATTTAATAATTTCACAAACACGTTAATAAATCAATTCCACCAAACAAGGTAAGAAACCGTGTCCTCCACAGCTACACACTGGACCTTTCACTTCTACCTTGTTGCGCCCCGTTATCTTGTAGTCCGTTCGTGACAGAGAAAACCCTGGTTAACTCAAACACCATCCTTACATGAAACTGCAAGAATCTTAATCAATTTCAGCCAAGACTTAGCCCATTTAAAACCAGCCCTGACCCACAGTTAAATATATACTCAGAGCTGCTACTGCTGCTCAGTGAAGGCCAAAGCTTGAGCTAAGGAAACTTAACCATAACAAATAATAATCTATACATTGACACATATACCTTCCATGAATTCACTTTTTTGTTCTAACTCATGTTTTAGGAGCACAGTCACACCTCTCCAGAACCCTGCTTCATGTACCCACTGCTGGCACAGCGTGGATACCTTTTATTACCAGTAATTATTTTAATCTTTTGATGAACCACCTGAATTTAATTTCAACATGCCTATTTCTAAATACTAGCAAGGCTTTAATTTGCCTGTAATCTCATTGCAACAAGTATAACTAGGCCTGAAGATAGTCCAGCAGTTGCTGCACCAATATACATAAGCTACCCACTACTGGCAGCACTGCTTTTAAAAAGGATTTAGAAGAGGTGATTTCAATGGCAATTATTGAAGCCCGCTTCAACTCGAGCAGCATAAAATGTATTCCTTTTAAAATAATGTATTCAGCCTCTCTGTCACACTGGGTTGCATACACCTACACCAGTAACCATCAGAATTGCAAAAAGTCTAAGCAACTAAGGGACATTTTGTGTAAAGGAAATCCAGACCAAGCTTCCCATGCTTTCTGTCATTAAACATAAAAGTATATAATATATATTTACCAATGATGGAAGTTTATGACAGTGTTTTATGTTTAACCAAGCTTTGACTATGAGTGAGACAGTATATAGTGCAGTAGCAATAATTATATTAACTGGTGAAAACAGATTTGTGAGATGCTAAGGGTTCCCACATATCTAAAATGTGATAAAAATCACAGTGATAATCACCCCCGACAATCAACACTCCGTGGAAAAAGGCAAATAGCTAAATGTTTTTGCCAAAGCTCCAAAGCCCAGAGCAATATGGCATCATTTCTAATGTATCTGATTAGCTATGATTGCTTCTTGATTGTTTGAGTCACGATCAACACGTCAGGTGACACATAAGCAGTCACCGAATCGAGTGCATGTCTTTGTGTGTGGAATACAGTGAAAAAGAAAAGAGAGAACTTGTGTTTATGAGAATTTGATACCAATAATTAACGTGCGTGTGTGTGTGTGTGTGTGTGTGTGTGTTACCTGAGGCGTAATGACTCACTTGAAGAAAAAGGAGAGGCAAAGGCAAGTGATGAAGAAGAAGAAGAAAAAGGGAAGGAAAATGATGAAGATACAGCAAACAACCCAAACGTTAGAGTGGATGCTAAAGAAGTTATAACTACTTGTTTTTGCTGTACACTGAAGACATTTGGGTTTAAGACTCAAAGATGGATATCAGATTAAAGTTCAGAATTTCAGACTTTATTTGGTGATATTTAGACCTAGATACATTACGACTATCTTCCATTAAGTCTCCTCTCAATAGGTGAAATCAATGTTTATTTGGGTTAAAGTCTAAAGATTGACTCGGGCAGTCTGAAACTATGCACTAAAGTCATTTCTTCCACTGTGTTTTGAAACATTTTCTTGCTGCATGATGAAGTTTCTCCCAATATGTTTTGATGCATTTCTCTGTAAATTCGCAGACATGTTTGTTCTCTGAATTTATTCTGCTACTTCCATCATGAGTTATATCATTATGAAAGATCAGTAAACCTGTTTCAGAAGCATCCATGGATCCAATCTATGACACTACCTCCACTAGGCTTCACCGATTCGTTTGGATTTGACTTTGTCTCATCAGTCCATAAAACTTTGTTCAAGCACATTTAAGGCTCATTTAACCTAATTCGCCAAAACAAATTATTATTATTATTAGTAGTAGTAGTATTACAATTATTTCTTCTAATCTGGGTTGTCTCATATGATTGACAAAATTTTAAATGGTAGAACATGACACAAAAGCAGCTACCAACCAGTACTAAATGGACAGCAAGGACATGGTAAAGATATGGCAACTGCTGCCTGAGTGTGTGAGTATGCATGAGTTCCTTTGTGTTACACCATCCTTTATCATGCCTTGAACTTACCACATTACATCGCCACTGGCTGGTGACCATGGCAACAGCTCAGACAGTTTCGAATCCCTGTGAAACACAAGGAAGGAACTGGGAGGAGGATGGCTGAGCCAAGGCAGCCTGTAAGCGATTAGTGTTATCAGTCACCAATAATGCTCCACACACACCTACCCCACCATCCCAGCCCTCACCCCTCCATCCCTGGCTGTTCTCAACCTGCCTTTACTACACAATATAAAAATTCTGCTGAAGCGTGGCAGCTTCTGGCTCTGTTTTCCACACCACAGAAAAATTGAAAACAAAGTGTGGCAGGTTGATAGCAGGTATCATGCACAATGCTGTCTGAGATAAGGGTCTGTGGCCATGCTTTAAGCGCTGAGCCAGTGACAGCCACCTCAGCAACGAGATATAAAAAAAACAGATTTAAAAATGAAAACCTCTAAATTTAATTGAGCACGGGGAGGAGAGCTCCAATTATCTTTGCACTATGATAATGGGGCTTAAAGCTTCAGAGCGGCATTTGTAAAACACATATTATGAATGCTCTTTAACAATAAATCCCTCTTTTTTTCTTTCTTTTATTTGGGTACCAAAAAACGACACCCTCACAGACAACATATTCCCTGAAACCATTCATGGACACACAGCTCTGCCCACTGAGCCAAAGAATTCCCATTTAGCCTGTGATGCTGTCTACTCGCCCAGGGCAACAATGACCAAGCTTCCCTCTATCTAAACATGCACTTGAGTAGATCACAGACATGAAGACACTCTCAGAGATGAAAATTCTGCAGTAATCTCACACCACAATGTCTTATGATCTTCAGTCATAAAAGTGCCATTCTTTGGCATGCACAAGTTTATCAGATTGGGTTGGCCTATCAAACGATGTATGCAAGAGCCTGAAGTGCCTATTGCAGAACTGAGAGAGTAAAATCATCTGAGGTATTAAGCACACTTAAGTATAAATCTTAAATCAAATTATACAAATCTTATGCTCCTAGATGAAGCCCCTTGAACACATAAGAAAACAGTTTTCTCTCTGCTCTCACATCATATTTCAGTCTCACAAAGTGACAGTTTGTGTTTCTGCATGAGAAAACTCAAGATCTATTCAATTGAATTGTTATAGTTTAATGTGTTATCGAACAACCTCTGTTGGTGACTTGTAGCAACTGAAGTCATCACAACCTTCACAGTCTCACACACAAACACATACACACTGTATAACCACATACATGTACATATGGCTTGTGCCCTGTTTTTTCTTGCAAATTAAAATAAAAAATAAAATAACCATTATTTTATATGGAAACATTGTTATAGATGACTAACTTGTTTTTTGTTTTTTTTTCTTTTGTTCTTTGTCCTATCGGCTTATCCCATGACCGATACTAATCTTTGGCAAACTCATGATTCTATTTCAATTCTTGCTGCCCCAAATCAATCCAAGAAGACTCTTAATCCTGGGTAAAGGATTAAGGATAAAAAGGCACAATTTGATTTGATCCCATTGCACTGCAAACGAAACTGACAACTGACAGTTATGCTAAACCATTCTGATATGGTTCATTATAGGATCAACAAGTCCTCCACCCTAAGCACATATAAAGGCCATTCATCCCTACCTTCTTAAACAACCAATAAGAGTGTCTGAAACAGCACCCAAATGGTGGTTGGCATGGTATACCTTCATTTCCTAGAAAATAACACTTGTGGAACCATCAAGGCTTGGAGTGCCGAGTTAGGGTCAAACAAGCTTGGGCATGGAACGCGTTGTTAACTGTGAATATGAACGTAATCAATCCAATCAAAGCCCATGGTGTCTCATGCATATGTACTAGGTACTTTTTCGCATTAGTATGTGACTCTTGTAGGTTTGGCCTCCTCTGACTGGTTAGAATGCTGAGCCTGGGTCAAAACTCTTTAGAAGTCTATGTATCTGCATTGCTGTCAGTAGTGTTCTCCCTGATCTTGCAAAGACATGCATGTTATGTTGATTTTGACTCTACATTGCCAGTAGGCGTGAATGTGAGTGTAAATGGTTGTCTGTCTGTGTATATCTCAAGGTGTTGGCCCTGTGAGAAGACTGGAGACCTGTCCCTCTTCTCATGCAACAATTTGAACAGCCAATCCGAGTGACCTCTCTCACTGAAGGGACTTATGCTGATCCAACCTGCTGATCAGGCTGAAAGCCACAAGCGGGGGTCCCACTAATAATAATGGTGTTAGACAAACCCAAAAAATGTAATGCTCACTGAAGGGCTGATGACTTAGATTGTCATGGCCCTTAGAGCAAAGATGCATCTGTGTCCAGGTAAGTGGTCATATGAATACAATATTGTAAAGCACATTGGATAAAAGCACTATATAAGTGGCCATTTAACATTTACCAATGCAGTATACCCTGTATACCACTTGCTAGTAACTATGGGAAAAAATCTTTTTTTCAGAGAGTAAGCTACATAAGCTGGTTATGGATTTATACAGATTCTCAGAGGATTAGTGTCTCCCCATTATGTTGCTAACCTACACATCTTTTTTTTCTAAAGGTTAGAAATCCTTTGATATGGTTTAGTAGCCAAATCTACACTTGGATGTGTGGTAGCATGTCACTTGCTGCTTCTAGTTTAAAGAGGAAAATCAGAGGAAACTGTTCAATATCAGAAAGTTGATATCAAACAACATATTGCTGGGCAAAGTCAAAGCAGGCACCACCACTAAGCCTCTAAACCAAGAAAGTAGAAAACTAATTTCCTCATATAACATGACGGTGAATGAAGTATGTGGCTACTTTCCAAATTATCTTTTTTACTTTAAGTACTTTACAGTTTTACACACTGTATGGCAATGTCATGAGAGACAATTGACTTGGAAAACCCGCATAGGCAACTGGCATTGAACAGTATTAATGTGCAGAGACATTAATGCAACAATTCCTGTTAATGCCACAAATTATCTTTTTACGCCGTGGGTTCAGTTATGATGACCTTTTGCTTCACCGGTACATCTCTCCACTGGTTGAGTGGCTGAGTAGGAAAACGGACCAATGCTCAGCATTTATTTGCACACAAAAAGCACACAAAGTAGGACTAGCAGATGTCAAGTATCATTGTTGTGTTTATAATGCAGTTTGTCCACTATCTGCCTCTGCTCTATGGGTCTAGTGGAGGGCGGGGCTCAGCTCCTAGATACACACAGCAGAAAGGGGAGGGAAGCAAGCTGAGGTGAGACATCACTGGAGTATTGTACTATATATGCAATAAAAAGTCGGTGAGTAGAAAACCAATAAAACCATCAAATAAGTAAGCATGCAGTGGGGTCAGCTAATCATAAAAACAATAGCTGTCCGTCTGTTAGGCTTAACAGAGTGACTTGGGCTCTGTCTACGAGGAGTAGGCTTACTGCCTAAAGTAATCACAGTAGAGAGAGAAAGACCAAGGATCACTGAGTGATATTGATGTATTTCTTATATCCTTTATTCTTCGAAAATATCGGGACCATTCATTATTTTAGGTAGATTTTACATTTAAAATCAAGAGTGATTTTTAAATCATTGTGACTTTGCTGGTGTAGAAATGAATGAATACATTTCACACATTTGTCCTCTTAATAGGTTCACAATGTCAGAAGCAAAGCCTATGAACTGTTCTCTTTTTCCTTAAATTTACTTATCGGAATAATTTCATAAACTGCTTTACAGTGATTCCGTCATAACCTCCCTAATAAGTTGAAAGCAATTCTGTCAAATTAGCAACCAATGTCTATTCTTATTTATGGACAATGAGAAAAACCCTATAACATTTAAAGAAAGATATGTCCATAGATTTTATGACAACTCTCTGGACTATGGTTAAACACTATCCAACTTCTGAAAGGACAAAATGTGGACACAAAACTAATCCCTTCTGGACTAAAAAGAACTTTGTTATAACCATCCAGAGTGGATAAAGGAATATGAAAGTAGATGCTTTCAAGACCAAAAAGCCTGACAGAATGTATACTATGCCCAAGAGAACAGAGACAAAGCAGCACTGGAGAGCAATACCAAGCAATCAGCAGGAGCACGGGCTTTCTCAGTAAGAAAGCTCTTTGACTGCTCAGCCTGAGGGAAAGAAGCCATTACCACCTCAATTGCCTTCAAGACCTCATAAAAGCCAGGATGGAGAGCAGATAAGAGGGCACTTTTCTGAGGCAATGGGTAGCAGGAACATCATTAACACGCTGTACGGAGGGAATCGTGGTTGTTGTATTCTCAGCAAATCATACATACACACACGCACAGACACAGCGGAAATAAGAAGGGGGTCAAATGTGGCCATTACTTACTTGATAAGTAAGACAAGATGATACAACAAGAAAGGAGAGTGCCAGAGAGGATCGTGGCATGTGGGATGAGGCACAGACCTGTTTCCTGGAGGATAGCGCAGAATTTGTCCGGCCCTGGCGACCCCCCTTTTCAAAAGCTTCCCGGCAGCTCCGACGCAGTGTGGTGGCAGTGGAGTCAGGATGGTTGGGCAGAGGGCTGGAGAAGCAACACAACACCATGTTACAGCATTCGTCCCACAGAATTTGATCTGGTTTGGTTTTCCTTTGGTTGGATCCAACTGTCGTTTTTGTGTCACTTGTCAGCCCAACAAAACAACACTGACTCTCTGCTTGTTACTGTCACTGAGCTTTGCCCAACTTTATCCTACTTTGGCGAAAGTGAGCTTTGTGTGTAGCTGAATTGAATCCTTGGTGCACAGTTACTCAGCAGCATAGATTTTTCATTTTGAATAAGGAAGCGGAGGGAACCTTATTAATTAATTTACTAGTGTAATAATGTATCAGTATAGTTTAAAATCTGACAGCACCTGAGGTAGAGGATCCGTGCTATCAAGCCGTAGAGCACAATGGCGAGGAGCAGTGGGATGACGTAGAAAATGGCAAAGTCGGTGAGGTAGATGGGCAGGTAGAGCTCCCGTTTCACTTTGTAGCCACACTGCACGTGTCCATCTGGGCTGACCTGAATATCAAACAGTTATCATAGAGATGCTGTAATACAACAGACCAGTGGATCACAGACTGGCTCTAGGCTGATATACACAATAATAATCTTCCCCATCTCAACATAATAACTCTCTCACAGAAATGGCACAGAGCTCTTCAAAAGCTTTTCACATTCCCCTGCAGTTGAACCAGAAGTTATATGAAAGAGGTCTTGGTAATGCCAAATATTTTTTCATGCACTTACTGAAACATTATGCAGCCCTTGGAAAGGCTACTATTGTGTTAATTTGTGTTCACATTAGTTTATTTAAAAATTATTCTTGTACACTCAACTATTATTTTTCCAAAGTGCACTTTCAGTTACCCTACGCTTTATTTTGGCAACACTAATTGAAGGCTACACTGCTATGGTCCACATCTAGTGAACCCATAAGCATATCATATCATATATAAAATATGCCCTACCTGAATGTCCACCAGGAAAAACCACAGCATGCAGTAGATACAGGTGAAGATCCAAACCCCAGCAATAATCCGCTTGGCCCGAGACACTGTGCAGACTGTCTGAGCCTTTATTGGGTGGCAGATAGCTATATACCTGCAGGAGAAGACGAAAACGTGAAAGTGTTCAAACACAAGTCAAACCAACCATTTCTTATGCATTTTTTTATTTACTGCTGGTAAGTAAATACCACTCAGCTTTGTGCATGCAGTGTTTTTTCCTGTTGAGATTTTTGAAAAACTAAAGAACTGTGACTGTGGGTAATCACATGCTCTCTCTAGCGGAATGTTCTATGCATGATCTATGATATGTATAAATGTCTTGCTGGATATTCATTTGGTCACATTATTACTACAGTTGTACTTTGTTTTTTTCTCCTCTGTGCTCAAAATCTATATCACTAATATTGTTTGCGAAAGGTTTCACAACAAGACAAATCATGAATTTTATAATTAGCAAGTCAAAAGACTACACTTGTTTCTTATATGTTTCTCACCACTAAATGTTATTGCGGAGTCTACAGAGAGACGCCTTGGAATTCATGCATTAGTGTTTGTGCTCACATGATTGTTTTGGGACCCACAGGGATCACCTGATCACTGCTACAGCTAATGCTCTGAATATTTGTGTAAATTTTTTTTAGATTTGTTAAAGAAAGGTTTGACTTTTCTATTGGTTTATTGAGTGATTTAGGTTTAATAGCTATGGTTAAAATCATAGTTAAAAAACAGTGACTGTTACTGGCACACAGTGGTTGAAAGTAATTATGGCATCTTTGACTTTTACTACATCTAAGAGCAAATATGTTTAAGTTTTACTACACTACAATTCTAATCAAAGTTGTATTACACGTTACAATCACATTACTTTACATATTTCAAAATAGGCCAATTCTTTTCTGTTGTCTACATCTGACATAGTGTCAGTTCCTCCTTCCATGATCTTTTTTAAAAGACTTCTTTGACATATTAGCAGTACTCAAAGTGAGCCAGGATGCAGGAGTTTTAGCCTTGGTGTGTTGTGCTGAGATTGTCTTATCTACCAAGCTAAAGCAAAAAAAACCCAGCTAATGGTTTATTAGCGGACAAAGCTACTTAATAATTTTTAATGGTAAAATGTGCCTTAAAATTGGGATCACTAAATGTGATGTCATGTTCACTCTGCCATGTCAAAGCTGATCAAACAACAGAACAATCAGCACACCAAACTTTTCATGAGCTTGAACTTGGTGTCGCCTCCCTCTCCTTCTCTCTGTGCCATTCGATCACATAGGGGGAGATGGAAAGCAGAGCAAAGCGAGTTCTTGGTGTCGCTGCACTGAGAACTGGGAAAGAGCTGATCCCTGCTGATTCACACATTATTATGTTTGGTTGACTGAGGCTATTTATTGTTCTTCTCTCCTTTTAATAAAAGGCAGCCACATGCACTAGTGCGCAGCAGGATTAGGTGCAACCATCAACTGTTACTTGGATTAAATCGTATGCAAATAACAAAGTAAAGCTCCAAGAGAACCACAGTCATTTACACAGTGTTTCCTTCTTAGGGATTTCTGTGCCTCTTTAATTCTGTGCATCCTTCCCTCATTTCTTGAAATGACAGAGGTGTTAGTGAAACTGTTCCTGTCACTATGTGATGTTCCAACATGAGGCAGCTTCAGCCCATCATTTATGTCTATAACTATTAATATGTTAATATCACCTCCTCCGAACATAAAGCAGCACTTATCCACAGAAAGGGTAAGGAAGAAAAAATAGTCATGTACGAGGCCACTGCCTCAATTTACAGTATGTGGGTTGAATTTTTTTTTTTTTTTACAGAAACCATTAATAACACACTGATGACAGTGGCTTTGTGAGCTTACAGTATTTCCAGGTTAAAAGAGATTTAGAGAAGTTTTGGATAAAAAAATAGTAATATGTATGCAGTGGCCAGGAGTCAGGACTACTGATCTGCTAGATCTGTTCTTCCAACAGGAACAACAGAATCAGTTGTTTCACCTAATGCCACAAAATAACATATGTCCCTTTCAGACATGCACTGGAATTCAGACATTATCAAGGCTTTATCTGGAGAGAGTGTATGTGCACTCAAACGCCAAATCCTGTTGGCCCTGACATTACTCAGATTTTACTCAACCACCTCCCTAGTACAAAATCCGTATTATCACCAACGAAGCTTATTTGTGAATAGAGGAGGTAATACTTTGGAGAATTCACCATGAGTGAGTAGGCGACATCCATTTCCTGCGACTGCCATGAAACCGGGAAAATACAAATACTCGGAGTTGAAAAACTCTTTTATTCAACCCAAGCACATGTCCAACTGGAAGGACAACAAAATTTGTGAACCTCTGTTGGTGAGGGCAGACCTGGAAGTTGTCAAACAAATACAAGGAACAGCACAAGTTTCTGTGGTATATGACCAGATTACAAAGCAAACCACTGTCACTTCTGCAGCTTTGTTTTTGCCTCATGTCCTGCTCCCTGCTCGAAGTGCCCAAGCACCACCCCTTGCCCAATTACACGGAGTATTTCTTCACAAGTGCGAACGCATGTCTCCCGATGTTGGCTACATGTCTAAAAGGGAAACTCTAGATGATGTCAGGACCTGATCCTCTGACATTCTCTAGAGTTCATTTCTGAAACAAGCTTAAGTGACAAAACCCACTAGAAAGGGAAATATATTAGATGAAGACAGAAGAATGGTTTTTGACTGATATATCCCACTAGTGGTGGATAAAGTACTCAAAAACTGAACCTAGTGTAAAAATACGAATACAAAAACAAAAAAGTAACCATTGACGTTTCTACAAAGTAAGTAAGTACATGATTTATATTTTAATTAAATACTACTGTGTAACAAACTGTATGTCCACTGAAAGTCAAACCAATCTCTGGGAAACGTAAACTACAGACTACAGTGCAACTACAGTGGGTTCATCCTCACCTCTCCACAGTAAATGCAGTGATGGAGCAGGAGGACACATTGATGCCCAGGTACTGAAGGTAGGTGATCCCCTGGCAGCCTGCGTGGCCAAAAATCCACGTGCCTGTCAGACTGTCAGAAATGTTCGGCAGTCCTGCAGCCACCAGCACCGTCAGGTCAGCTATGGCCAGGCTGACTAAGTAACAGTTGGTGGGCGTCCTCATGTAGCGCGCAGTGAGAACCACCAGCACCACCATAATATTGCCCACAATGCCTACACCACACACAAGCAGGACCAGGAACACAGATACGGTCTTGTACTCTAATGACTCAGAGACACTGGGGCTGAGAGAGATGTTGGTCGGGGTGTCAATTCTGGAGCTCCCATTGTCATTCATATTTGCTAACAGCTGGCCTCTTTAATTCCCAAGTGTTTCTTAGTCAAAGGTTGTGTTCACTGGATTAAAGCTATGTGATGAGGGGCATAACTCTGAAATGTCACCATCTTGTTCTTCATTAAGAACATTAAGTTTCATTAAAAGCCAGTCCAGTTAGAATTAGCACATGATACTGAGATTCAAACATCTGACAGGTTTGATTGAGTTGTCACTGTAGAGGAAGAAGCAGCTAAACAATTTGCTTGTTAAAGGTCCATAATCACTGAGGAGAAACAAGGTCTGCTTTTTCTTCTTCTGTCAATCAGGTCCGTCCTCAGTCACCTAGAAAGGAAAAGTGACTTTAGTTAATTGTGCTAATGGTGTCATATGTCAGTGGCAAACACCCACATTCATTCATATTTCTCTGCTTCACGTAAAGTATATCCAACTCTGGCCAGATAATGATCTGATAAATCAAATGGTGGATAAACCAAAGGAGGAAAGCTGGTGGTTTTAAATGAAAGTGCCTCACAACATGGACCCAAGATGATGTTTCATCCTGATAATAGAGTGAAGCTTGTGGAGAGCAGAAATTAAATGGATGTCCTTATTAAATTAAATGTTGATCTGAGCAGGATTTCACAGTGCGTGAAGAAAATGAGTGATTCAGTCTGGTGCAGCCAGATAGATACAAAGGTCACACAGTTGGTTAAATGGAGATCAAGTGCAGTGCTATAAAGCTGCAGTGATATGCAACAGTGCAACCCCTCCCGCCCCCGCTTTTTTTTAATTCTACATTTTTGGGGGTAAAAACACAATAAAAATCATCTGATCATAGCAGGTCTTAATTTTAGGAAAATGCAACTTCAGACAGACAACAATATACTTTATAACCTTTTTCGTCAGTCTTGATTTAATAAACGTTCTCCTCCAATAGGATTAAAGAGGTGAAGTTGCGGCCATTTGCTGCTGATCATCTGCCCTTGATGAACTGATCATCAGCAGATCTGCAGACCTCAATAAAAGCAGTTTGCTGGTCTGGAGCATTCAGGTGTGTGTTACCACAATGGCAAGAGACAAAGAAGTGAGCAATGGTTTTGAGAAGCAGTTGTAATTGCTCTGGAAAGGGTTGTATAACACTTTCTAAACTATTAGGAGTTCAATGTTCTACAGTGAGAAAGATTATTAAAAAGTGGAAAACATTAAAGACGGTTGCTAATATTCCTAGAAGTGGATGTCACATCCAAGGGCATCTGTGCAATGCTTAGAGAAATACAAAAAAACACAAGAGCTCCATCTCAGGGCCCACAGACCTCACTGAGAGTGTTAGATGTTAAATTTCAAACAAGAACAGGACTTAGCCACCTTGCAGTCATTGAGTCAGCCATGAACCTCTCTCTATACCATGTAAGGTTAATGTAAGTCTTTCCAACATCTAAATTTTGGTCCAAATTGGGTCTTGGAACTGGATGATGATCCGTAGCCCACCAGTAAATCTATTTCAAATGGCTAAAAAAATCAAAGAATAGAGGTTTTATAATGACCTAGTCAAAGTCAAGTCCATCTCGTCTTGACATAATCCCTCTGTGGTCCTTCATCATGAGAGCAGAAGTTTCTAACTTTTTTTGTGGAACACGTAAAATGCATGCCAATAATAACACAGATGTACAAGTCAGCAAATGCTACCTTCTCACTTCCTTGTCCATCCTCACCTCTCTTAGAGCATTCTAATAGAAAAAAAACCTATATAAAAAAGTTTATATAAAACTACTAATATACTTCTCTATAAAGTTACTATTACAAAGTCATTTTCAGCAGTCTATTCAGAAATTCAGGCTCTAATTTGGGTAGTACATGTACATAAATGCCATTAATCTCACCTTTGACTTCACTATATTAAAATATCTCCTTACTTCAAAAGCTAATAAATGCCTCCAGATGACATCACTTGAAAGGAACCTTCAGTTCAGATTATGCTTTCTTGTTGCTCACACTATGGAGTGCTTAAAACCTAAGAAGATTAGGTCTGTGTTCATTTTTCACATGATAATAAGCTTCTGAACCTTCTCAGGTGATTGCACTGCTGTTTGGCTAGTAAAAACCTACTGCACCTAGAAGGTGGTAGGAGGTAGAAGGTTGCTTACTGAAAAATAATTATGTGCTGATGTGCATAATGGTAAAATTCTTTCCAGATCGGCTGGTGACCTTGTCACCTGAAATCTCCTAAAAATTATATTCCCATACATTCATATAAAACACAGTTATGTTTTTGTACTGAAGCGTAATAAGATATTGCTTATGTTCTGGTGCAACATATTTTGTCAATGATGCAAATGGTACTTTGATTAACAAATTTTGTGTAAAATCCCCAGCCCTCAATCTTCCTCTGACCAGCTGGTGTAACTGCAAAACTACAACAATAAAATGCTTTAATAACCATTAATTATTAACAATATAGTCACACAAACACTGCTGGATCACACTTTACAGCAGGAAACGAAACCAGATATTTTGCTGCAAGATCGAATATTGTGGAGGACAAAATTATGGTGCCTGGTAACATTTTATTGATATGTTAAGTATCATCATATTTGCAACTTGCTATTTACGTTTCATGTCAACATATTCTCAGTATGTGAGAAATTTAATGTGGTTGAAATTACATTTCTCAGGGAAACTTATTACTTAATTTTTAGGACACATGGTTGCATCTGAAGAAACACAACTATAATTAACATAAATATAATTTCAGACAAATAAAGCTTAGTATTTATTACACCCTTCTCAAAAATTTACTGGGCTATTTAACAGCAAACAGCCTACTGCTACACTTTAATTCTCCAAAGCAATGTAACATAGCACATTAAGTGTAATGCTGCTGTTATTGAAATACATTCACTTTATGGTGTTTGGTTACTTGGTTCCTGGTTGCTGGCAACTGGTGAGGGAAAAAAACTAAACTGGTTCTCTGTCTGTTGAAAACCATGTCCTCCTGCTCCACTGCTGCCTTTGGAGAGGTGAGAATGGACAAATAAAAAGGTGTAGCTGTTCTCGGAACAACAGCAAATCAGTGGAAGGGAACGTTTCGTTAGAGGTCAGTGGGTCACCAAAAAACACCAAGAGAATCACATTCTGCTGAGCGTGAATATCCACAATGAATATCCACAAGAAACGATACATCAGTGTGGCTAATATTAAAGATAAATATATCCGAACTTTTAAAGCAGCAGTTCAACTCCACTGTACACCATAAGTTACCCGGGGACCAAATAAAACCTTGTCCCCATAGGCCCACAGATCTCAGATCCAGTGTGGATAGGCATTATCAGGGAACATTCATATGAGACATTTGGGTGGTGCTGAGCATGCAGTGTGACAAATAGCCTCTAATGATGCACTCAAGGCATAAACACACTCACACACACTACATAAAGATCATTTTAATTTAACACACACACAAGCGTAGGGTTTATTCTCCTCTCACATGCACTTATGATGCCTCCCAGTGCATTTGGGGTGATATTACAGCCACATTCCTAAATCCTGCAGCAGAAAATAGCTGATTAAAGCCATTAGTTGAACTCTAACAGCTTACAACAATTATGAGGTGACAAAGTGTGAACAGTTCTTCCATCTACAGTGTGCTGAGATCTGTGTTGAGGCTTCACATTGTGCTGAACGTTAATTAACCAATGTGCAACACTGTGCACAAACTCTACAAGGCATCTGTTGCTCTTTTTTTTACTCATCTCCCAGCCCTAACGCACACACACACACACACACACCTCCCGAGGGCTGCCTCTAATAAATTGAGGTGGACATAAAATCAGCCGAGCTGATTTTGCACATTTCTGTTGATCCATGGCATGCGGCTGAGTGAGCCATCTTTCTGCTTGGCTGAGAGGCTTCCTTTAGTGCCACAGTGCACAAACACAGATTCAAAGACCTTTCAACGTAACAATGAACAAATGGGGAAACACGTCATTTTAAGATTAAACGTTGTGGTGTGTGTGTGTGTGCGCTATGGGTCTCTCCTGGGTGGATCTAAGGTGACTGTAGACTTGTGAGCTGATTAAGTTGTAATTGGGAGCACCTAGCCAGTGTTCTGCTTTCTACTTAAGCCCACCTGCCCACGGGTTCAGTTTCCCGTCTCTGCCATGCACTGAGCTGCTTTAGTTGGTTTCATATATTTTCACACACCACTAATACTGACTTTCTCATAATTCTATTGTTAATTTTATAAATATTCATTTGCTATTCTTCAACTGGCAGGTGGGTCCTCCCTGTGGTGTTTTAGCCTACGAGTCGATCATTACAATGTGGAGCTAATCCAGGATGACACATATCTCAAAGAATGCTGCAATACCTTAGAAATGACACTTTTTTAATCAATAGCATCCACCTACCAGCATCTGTCTCACTAATTAAAACAGCTAAAACCAAAAAATGTGTCATTTTCACACATTTGCATTCTGTATGGATTAGCAACTGAGACATAACATGTTAATTAGTGAGCTTCAGTGTTGCTGGTATACACCTTTAAAGGTGGCAAGGGTAGCTGTTCCACCTTTTTACTTTACTTCATGCTACCCTAAATTAACCATGTCATGGCTGCTTCTCAGCTCTGGATCAAAGCTTTAAGTTATGCATCTATCAACCTCAAAGGATAACCCCCCTCTCGAATTTACAGGTTACGGGTTATTTCCTGCCTCCCTTTGCATCATTTCTCATCTGGACCTATTTATTCAGACCCCCTCAACATTCAGAACCAACTCTACCTGAGCTGAAGTCTATAATCTACATTGAAGGAGGTGGCAAACACATACACAGGTGCATACATTTTTTTCAGTTCATCCCTAGCACTTAGACCTGAGCTGCTTTTTAAGAAAACCTACAGATGCTCATCTGCCTATTGGCAAGACTAAATGCTGAGGTGATGGTGACATGGGCTTACTGTACCACACAGCCTTTTACCTAGTGGGGAAAGTTGATCATTTGCATGATCATTTGAATTTACTGTTGTAAAAACATTGATGTGAGAATAAAAACTGACCACACACATGACAAATAACGTACTTGTTCGTTGTTGCTTCTTTGCGGGTCCAGGTATGAAAAGATCTGATCCTAATGAATAAAGGAAAACTGTAAAACTGTTGTGTTTTTTAATCTGTTTTCCTTCCTCTTTCCTTCTTTTATCCCAATGTTAAACAATAAATAAATGGATGTCTACATGCTGAGCTTCGACCATTACAGAAATAAATTATTGTAAACTTCTAACTATTCGTAATCATGTGAATATCAAATAAACAATCAAATAATTTACCTTCTGCGTCTCTGTCTCCTGTCATCTTCCGTCACACTCTCCTTCTCGTCAATATGTCTCGTCAGAGTTTTTCTCCTCTCTGTGTGTGCGTGTGTGTGTGTGTGTGTGTGTGTGTGTGTCTCGCAAGGTCGGCAGCATTGCCATGCTGTAACTATTGATGCGCAGCTCCTTCTCGCTGCGCTCCGTCACACCCACACACACACACACACACACATACTACGTGGGGAGCGGCACTTGTGCCTTCAAAATAAAAGCCCGATGCCTATTTTGTAATGATCACGTCTTTAGGTTGTATTCCGAACAAGGGTGAAAATTAGAATGTAAAACGCAGAAAGACACTATAAATAATTTTAGTAAATCATAGGCTAATTACATTGACAAAGATAGCTACAGTATTTTTATATATAGTAGATGGCTTTGTGTCATCAGTAGTTTTAAGTTGTGATCGTGTGAGATACTATAAAACTTTCTGCTGAACACTGCATTACTAATAGTATATTCTGACAAATTGCAGTGGGATCCTGAGTAAATGACTCAAGTCCAGCCATATATTCTCATCTGGATTGAGGTCCAGCTTGACTTGCTGTCTTTAAACCATGTAAATCATTGTCTATATGCTTGGAGTCATTGTCCTGCTGAAAAACAAATCCTGTCCTATATTTTGTAGAGCCGTATTTCAGTTGATTTCAGAGTCTCCCGTGTCTTCGGGCAAGTTTTAGCTTACTTTTTTTTCTCTTTCTCTTTGCCACTCTCCTGTAAATGTCAACTGGTGAACAAACCAGGCAACCGTTTCTGTCTCAGCTGCTGAAGCTTGTAACTCTAGATGGGTCGTGTAGGTGTCTCGGTGGCCTCCCTCACGCTTCAGTTTGTGAGGACGTGCTTCTAAGCAGATTTATACCTGTACCAAATTTGTACCTGTACCAAAGTTCTTGTATCCATCCCCTAATCTTTATATATATATATTTTTTTTCATTGAGGTCGTATTTGGTCCTCACGGCTGAGTTTTTTGACCAGAATACAGATTTACCAGTAAGTGGACGTCAATATCCAGGTATATTTATACTATATTCCTTGTAAAAACACACACACACACACACACACACACACACACACAAAAGCATGGGGAGAACATACAGAAAGGCTGCTGCCGTTAATTTATTTCAACGGTTAATTTTTTTTTGTCAGATAACAGAAGTCATAATATTTTATTACCTTACTATCAAATCACTAAGTCATTCTGGAAAAGTACTGTACAGAACACATCTATAGTATAGTAAGACCAGGCAAAAGTGAGCAGTGAAGACCTGCTGTAGTACAGATATCACTCCCAGATATCCCCTTTTACCTCCCCTTTTATGTGAGAGGTCACATAAACACACACATGGAGTGCAGTCAATATAGGTAACTACCTCAAATTATGAAATCCCCTCTGCTCTATGGATGCAAAAGAAGAGGAGCTCATGAGCCAAAGCAATATATTCTGCAGAGGGTGCCTTAGTAGCCTTAGCACTGAGGTTAGCCACCTTCTTTATTTAGGCATCTGCCACTGCACACAGGCAGAAACTCATATAATTCGGCTTAATCCATAACTGACTTAGTTTAACTCACTGTTTATGTGCACAAGGTGTTGATGAAAATGCAGGAATAGATAAAATCCTAGTCATCCTACATACCAGCCCAAACTGTCCCCTAAACATCACTGAACTCAACACTATTGTGACCTGACCTGTCCAATGGTACCCACCTGAGACTGTGAGGTTGACCCTGTTGGTATAGTGCACTGTTAAGATGTCACATTGGTAGACCACGCTGTCTTTACTTCTGCAGGATGAAGGAGCTGTTTCCTTTCTTGTACAGAGGGGAAACGTGTAACTCAACTTCTGAATATGGGGCTCTGGGATGAAGTGTCTAGTACATTTATTTTTGTGTCCAACATAATGTCATCTTTGTTTCATAGAATTGAAAGTCTGAATCACTGCCATTTGCAGTTTGAATTTTCTCATTAGTATCAGTAAAGGTTTCACTTCTGATATTGTGTATTAACACATACTTGTACTCTAAAGGGAAGCATCTACAAAATTTGAGGAAAAATCTCTTTCCCCTTGTATTTATCAGCATTTGATGAGGAACTGCTTCCATCTAGTGGTGAAAAGCTAATTATCCACACTTGCATTAAAATACAAGAACCTGTCAGATACATTTGAACAAACTGTGCCTGAATTTCCATTTAGGTACCTTGTCCTCTAACTTTCACCTGTCACATTCTCCATGTCCTTTTATTAACAGTTTCATTATCCATAGATGTGCTTTAGGCCATGTTTTTCCCAGGCTAGGGAAAAACTGGGAGACATTCACCAACAGCAAGGCTCATAGCTTTTCCGGTCCTTGCTGTTGATACAAAGACATAATGTATCAGCAAAAAGAAAAAAAGTATCATCTGCATAGACAGATATAACAATGTTATTCTAGAAACAATGCTTGAGTTTTAGTAGCAGGAATTCATGCATACTTCTACCTAATAAGTCAAGGCAAAAGTACATTAATTTTAAATGGATAAACAGACAGGATTCAAAAAGCATTAGGCCTTTCCTCTTGTTAATGTAGGACTGGAGGGAGTGTCAGGGTTTGGAATGACAAAGCAACTGATTGGTATTGGTGGGCCACTGGTGGATCAACAGACACAGATAGTGCAAGGCTAGGGAATGTTCTATTAACAGGAAGACCAGAAAGTCTCTTGTGCATCTGTTCAACCTTCACATGTTAGAAGTCCTAACGCAAATGGTTTCAAGGTGTGAACCTGCTTCACTTAGTTAAGCTACCTTTCTTAGTGAACCTACAGTCCATGCTACATAGTACTGAAGAGTTCTATAAGTATGAAAGTTGATTGATCAGCTTGGGCCTCTCAACTTACAGGTAAGGTAAGAGCCTCTGGCAACATGGAGGTGCATGATTCTCATGAATGAGTCAAGGCTGTACCTCTGGGGAAAGATGACATTAACTGTAAAACTTAAAATTTAGCAGTAGTAAAAAGAAATCATGAGAGTAAGAACATGTCCCACGCCTTAACAATTACATTGGTTTTGCCAGCCACATGTCCTCAATGATTTATTGTAAAAAAGAAAACATTATTGGTGTCGGATTTATAAGATCAAAAAACTAATAAAATCAACGAATTATTGATTTTATTTATTTATTTATGATATTATTTATAATCAATGCATTATTGTTGTAAATACGGAAGTTTGTTTATTGTAACCAAGATGAAGTAAATGTAAATGTAAATGTAAGTAGATCTAATAACCTTAGTAAATTACGTATTTTAGTCCAAACCATGGCAATCTACAAACCTAGCCAAGCTGTTTTGTCATTAAATTAAACTGTTACTATAACATTATCACATCATAGTAGAGTTAGTCATTTGCTGTTCTCCACCCGTTCCAACCTGCTTGCACTCGCCTCTTCACCTCTTTTCCACACTCTCTGAATGGTTGACCCTTTACTTACCCTTACTACCCTAAGGTCCCTCTCATTCACACACATATATTCTGCTTTACTTGAGCTTCATTTCTCTGTTTTCCAGAGCAGACCTCCACCTCTCAAAATTTTCCTCAACCTGCTCCCTGCTCTCACTACAAATCACAATGTCATCTGCAAGCATCATAGTCCACAGAGATTCCTGTCTAACCTCATCTGTCAGCCTGTCCATCACCAGAGCAAACAAGAAGGGGCTCAGAGCCGATCCTTGATGCAGACCCATCTCCACCTTAAACTCCTCTGTCACACCTACAGCACACCTCACCATGGTCTTACAGCTCTCATACATGTCCTGCACCACTCTAACATACGTCTGTCCCACTCCAGACTTCCTCATACAATACCACAGCTCCTCTCTTGGCAGCCTGTCATACGCTTTTTCTACATCTACAAAGACACTATGCCACTCCCTATAACTTTCTCTGAACTTCTCCATCAGCATCCTCAAAGCAAATACTGCATCTGTTGTATTTTTTCTAGGCATGAAACCATATTGCTGCTCACAAATGCTCACCTCTGCCCTTAGCCTAGCTTCCACTACACTTTCCCGCAACTTCACTTACACTTCTCCTCCATTCCTCGGCCATCCTCTCACTCTCCAAGATCTTGCTAAACAAACTACTCAGAAACTCTACTGCCACCTCTCCTAGACACTTTCATACCTCCAAAGGTTTGTCATCAGGACCAACTGCCTTTCCACTCTTCATCCTCTTCAATGTCCTCCTTACTTCACTCTTACTAATCTTTGCTACTTCCTGCTCCACACCAGTCACCTTTTCTACTCTTCGTTCTCTTTCATTTTCCTAATTCATCAACTCTTCAAAGTACTCCTTCCATCTTCCCATCACACTCCTGGCACCTGTCAATACATTTCCATCCTTATCTTTAATCACCCTAACCTACTGCACAGTCTTCCCATCTCTATCTCTTTGTCTCGCCAACCTATACAAATCCACCTCTCCCTCTTTAGTGTCCAACCTAGCATAGAAGCCCTAATATGCTCTTTGTTTGGCCCTATCCACCTCTACCTTCACCTCCCTGTAATCCTGTCTACTCTCTTCAGTCCTCTCAGTGTCTCACTTCTTCTTAGCTAACCTCTTTCTCTGTATACACTCCTGAACTTCCTTGTTCCACTACCAAGTCTCCTTGTCCACTTTCCTCTTTCCTGATGACACACCAAGTACCCCACTGCCTGTCTCCCTGATCACATTAGCTGTAGTGGTCCAGTCATCTGGAAGCACCTCCAAACCACCTAGAGTCTGTCTCAGTTCCTCCCTGAGAACTACACAACATTCTTCCTTTTTCAACTTCCACCACTTTCAGATTACAACCTCAGCATAAGATGTAGTCCACCTGAGTGCTTCTACCTCCGCCCTTATATGTCACCCTATGTTCCTGCCTCTTCTGAAAGATAGTGTTCACTACAGCCATTTCCATCCTCTTTGCAAAGTCTATCACCATCTGTCCTTCTGCGTTCCTGTCCTGAAGACCAAATCTGTCCATCACATTCTCATCACCTCTGTTCCCTTCAACTACATGTCCATTGGAATCTGCACTAATCACCACCCTCTCACCTCTGGGGATGCTCTGAATCACATCATTTAACTCACTCCAGAATTTCTCCTTCTCTTCTAACTCACATCCTACCTGTGGGGCATAACCAGTAACAGCATTGAGCATCACTCCTTCAATTTCCAGCTTCAGACTCAACAACCTGTCTGATATTCTTTTCACCTCTAAAACGTTACTCACAAACTCCTGTTTCAGGATAACTCCTACTCCATTTCTCTTCCTATCTGACCCATGGTAAAACAACTTGAACCCTGCTCCTAAGCTTCTAGCCTTGCTACCTTTCCACCTGGTCTCCTAGACACACAGTATATCCACTTTCCTTCTCTGCATCATGTCAACCAACTTTAATAATATAATATAATATAATATAATATAATATAATATAATATAATATAATATAATATAATATAATATAATATAATATAATATTTAAATTTGTGTGCATTTGGTCCACTTTGGTCCTTGACACTGAACGCAAATCAGATTTTTTTCCCCTGATAAAATAACAGCGGCCATCAGTCAGATTCGCATACTGATCACAGGTCTGTCCTCGTTCACTTTTCGTCCGCCTCCCTCCATCCTGATTGTCGTATGTTGATGACGTTGAGGTAATGGCCGCTTTCACCGTGGTGTGCGGGGTATTTTATTTTCTCCACCATAGCGGCTAAATATAACGGTGTAGTACTTATAATAGACTGTAACAAACAATAATAACGGAGAAAGGGCGGCTCTTAACGCAGCAGTGCCGTTTTAAACAACTGCGGGTCAGCAAGGTGAATGAAAATATACGGTTGTTAGCAGCTAGCTTTTAGCTTAGCTTCTAGAAAGGCTGCATTGTTAATTGAAAGAAAGTCGAGTATGCTACAGTGTCCGCGCATTTCTAAAGCTGTCGTGTTCGATGAGATAAACTATTAACCAGACCGATTCGTTTATTTATCCTAGTTCATGTAGATTTGTTGTTTAGTGGAAGCAGAATGGTCGTTCGTAAGCCAGCTCTCTTCACATTGCAAAGTTAAGGGCCTTGTCGCAAGCTAGCGCGACCCAGCAATAAGGAACGTTAACTCTAGAAGTCATGTTAGGTTGCAAGTGAACTTATCTGATATTTGCATACTTGGACGTGTTGTCTAATTGTGTACACATGTAGGTATACTATAAAATACTTACGAAACGTTTGAATTATTTAGCGTTGAATGTTTAGCTCCTACCTTTGGCAGGTAGTGTTCAGCTAGCTTGCTAAGGCTAATGTTTTTCTTTGCTGTTGATCTAGCAGCGCCGGAAGCTAAGTTCATAAAACAGTTGTCAAATAGAAACATTGATACATTTCATTCTCATATAAAAATTTTTTGTAAAGTTAAAGTTGTACCGTCTGTACTTATATAGACATAGTGCTGGTATACTAAATTCGTTTTCTTTGTTCATTTAATGTTTTACCACACAAATTAAGCATTTTGAGTTTTCGTACATTTTGTGTATTATAGAGACACATGAAACATGTTTATCTGCCAATGTTTCACAAATTTGTCTATGAAACAGCTTTGCTTGGAGATGAAAGGACGAAAGATAGGGAAATACTAAAAATATATTTTATCAGAGTATTTGTTATGGCTAGAGGTAAATTCATTGGCTATTTTTACATGTTGAAAACTGTCTCTACATGTAATAAAACCTGGTATGTACCTAAAATTATGAAAACAGAAATGTTAAATTGACTAATTTTTAGTGGAGCCTGGGTCTATATTTTTTTCTTTATGTGCTGTCTAAGTTTGTCTTTGTTAGCATATTACTTTTTAGTTACTTACAGAAAACTCATCTATAATATTTTACAGAATATTCTGTAATGGATACTCCTGAAAGCCCTACCCAGTCCCCACAATCTCCTGAGGATGAGGACAAGGGTCTTTCTGATAGTGAATTGCTGGATTCTCCTGATGAAGGCGAAGACAGGATCATCTCAGTTAGAGAGATAGTCCATGAAGAGGAAAATGGGGGGCTGGATGAGGAGGACAAAGAGGAAGAAACAGTGGAAAGCAGAGGAAGTGGTTCAGAATTGGAGGAGGTGAGGGATGAAGAGGACGAGGTGATCCCTGACTTTGTTTCTGACCCAGAGGATGAGGAGCCGATAGGAGAAACAAGAGGAATGGGACAAGAGGATGAGACCATAATGCTGATGGAGGGGGATGAAGATGGTCCGCAGGGAGACCAACTGGATGGACAGGATGAAGAGGAAGATAGAGTGATTGACACCCCGCAGTCTCCAGACTCAGAACCAGAACAGACCAGAGTTTTCACTGCTGACGATGATCTAGAAGATAGGGAGGAAGGATACAATTACTATAGAAAGGACAGTTTAGCAGAGCCTGAGACAACTGAGGGGGATGATGAGGAAGAGGGAGACGAAAGCAAGGCAGAGGATAAAACAATGAGAAGTGAAGAAGAGGAGAGGAGGAGAGTCGTCATGGTTAGGGACATGGATGATGATTCTGCGTCTGTTTCTCGGGAGCTGGATGAACATGAACTAGATTATGATGAGGAGGTCCCAGAGGAGACCAACATCCCTGCACATGAGGAAGAGGAAGATGAGGAAGATGCAAAAGGGGAGGGAGAAGAAGAAGAGGACAGTGAGAATAAGAGAGCTAAAAAGGAGAAGAAACCAATCCTTCCCCCTTCTCCAAAAGACAGGGAATCCAAACGAACAGATGATGGCAAAGGGCTTGAGAGAGTGCACAGAGATTCCTTCAGGGACAAGACTAAGGATGAGGATGATGGAGAGATTGATGAAGGAGAAATTGATGTAAGTAATCGTAACTTTGCTTGTAGTTATGTTAATTGGTGTGAACGGAGGAACAAGGTGTTAATAAATATGGTAATGTGAAAACTTATGGCATTATAACTTTAATCATCTAAAAGAAATGTTGCTGCGAGCTGATCATATCAGCTGTAGCTATTGGACACTGATTTCGCTAATATCTTGATGACAGAGGTGTGGCATGGTTTCTTCGTCGGCCTTGATTCAATTAACTTCGCAGCTATCAGTGTGGTCTGTCCTCTGACTGGGCCGACGCTGATTAAACATGCTGAATGTGCTGAAAAGCTGCAGACAGAGTTCTAACAATTATGAGTAGTACCTAACTTAAAAACTAGGTTGATGGATCCTCAACAACTCTTTGAGTCACAGTGCTAAGTCTCCTGGAACAAAATGTTTGGTGTCTTTCTACAAAAAGTAGAAGAAACCCACAATCATCTTTAAAATATCTTGAAGCTGACAAAAGTAATAAGAGATTCAACGGAATATTTTAAATAATACAAGAAATTAAAAAGGCCATGATAGATTTGTTAGAAAAATCACAAGTAATGTGTGTTTCTCATGTATGACAGTTTCGTCTCTGTGAAAAACAAAGCTGGTAACAGGCACTTCCTCACTCTGTTTGACTAAAAGTTGAGTAAATGCCTTAACATATTTTAGAAGGAAAAAACTCTTGATTATGTGAACAGTATAAAATAAAACATATGCACTTATATAGACCTAATTTTATGTTGCCATATTTGTTTTTGTGAAGAAGAATTTTTTTATACAAAACTAAAATTATGTTTTTCCTGCACTGAAGCGAGTTACTTTTGAAACTGGACATAAGAGTCTATCAAGATTTGTGAAATGCCTTCAGAATTTGATTGACAAATGACTAAGGAATTAGAAAGGGTTGTCATGTAAATTTTTGGGGATATCTGGAGAGTTATTATTTGTGAGTTGAATGAACGTATAGAAAATGTTGACCTCGGGCCGTTTTAACTTATGGGGTAATGCACGCACCATCTTGTAAAATTTTTCCTGCGATTCTGTTGTTAAGTTGAAGCCTGTGATTTGGATTTTTGTCATTATGGTAAGTCAGCGCTGCTGCCATAATACGTTAACAGAGCAGTGCTGCCTTACATTTTTGAGTTTGAGTATGACTTTTGAGTATGCTCAGAGCCAATGCCAAACTGTTCATATAAGCCCCGTTTAAACCATAAGGGGACTTCTAGGGACCAAAAGGACCAAGAACCTTTTGAAATTAGTTCCTCTACCTGCCTTTCCATCAGAGGAACCAGGGTGTAATTTTAGTTTTAGGTCGTAATTCTACTCCTCTAAAAAAAATTCCCTTTTCTGTTGGTAGTACTTTCTTAAGGGTCAGGGACTTTCAGCATTGGACCCGTAATGTTAAAAGTAGCTGATTTGTCAGATGCCACCCAGCATTTAACACTTCGGACTGAGCAAGATGACTGTTTTCTTCTGCTGGCTGAAAAAAGCACAAATTGCTCTATAGATTATGGCTACAATGGTGCTTTTAATATGAATGAGAATAGTAATGAATGAGTGTCAGGAGTAGCGTGAGCTGGGACAGTAGGGTTAAACTTTTATTATATTATAATTTTTTTTATTCAACCAGGGGCTTTGGGCCTACTGGAAAAATTGATTTGGACTGTTGTGGATGTCATGAGAAAATAATGCGGCACATATGTGAGATGCAATCTCATCTTTTGCTGGTTGGGGCAGTATCAAACAATCTTTGATACATTTAATCTTCGACATGGGACGTCTGAAACTGCCCTTGTGCAATTGAATTCAACTTTATTTATATAGCGCCAATTCACAACAAAGTCATCTTAAAGAACTTTATAGAATAAAGTCTAGACTATTAAGATGTATAGACAGAACCCAACAATTTCCGCTTGAGCAAGCCATAGGCAACAGTGGAGAAGAAAAACTCCCTTTAACAGAAGAAACATCCAGCAGAACCAGGCTCAGGGTGGGCAACCATCTGCCTTGACCAGGTTGGGATGGGTGGAAAGTGGAGAAAGAAAAGGAAAGGGCAACAAAAAGCAACAACACAACATTGAACAGTTTGGTAGGACCAGTAGCTGCGCACTGGAACACAGCTCCAAAGCCCGGGACTCCTGCAGAAAGGGACAGAGAGAGACAACTAGAGGAGAAAACACACAAAGTTAATGTCACATAGTGGTGACAATTGTGGGGTGTGGGGAGAGAGGGACAAGAGGAGAAAAGGAGCTCAGTGCATTGCGAGTGGGTCCCCCAGTAGGTAGTAGCAGCATGACTATAACTAACAATAAGCTTTATCAAAGGATGGTTTTAAGGCTAGACTTAAAAATAGAGAAGGTGTCTGCTTCCCAAATCTGAACTGGAACCTGGTTATACAGGAGAGGAGCTAAAGGCTGCCATCTATTCTACCTTTGGAAATTCTGGGAACCACGAGTAGGCCTGCATTCTGAGATCTAAGTGGTCTACTGGGATGATATGGTGCTATGAGGTCTTTTAGATATGATGTAGCTTGACCATTTAGAGCTTTATATGTAAGCCCATTCCCCTCCCAAGCTGTGCAGTGCCGAGTGAAAAAACTGTGCCAAATCCACATGGGGACAATGATCTGCTGTGGCGACCCTGAACGCACGGGATAAGCCGAAAGGACAAAAAAAGAAGCAGGGTTTTAAATTCTATTCTAGATTTAATGGGAAACCAATGAAGAGAAGATGGTGAAGGAGAAATATGATCTCTCTTGCTAATTCCAGTCAGCAGACTTGCTGCAGCATTTTGGATTAATTGCAGGCTTTTTAGAGAGTTGCAGGAGCATCCTGAAAGTAGGGAATTACAGTAGTCCAACATAGAAGAAGTAACATATGCGTGGACTAGTTGTTCGGCATCACTTTGAGACAGGATGCTCCACTCACACTTCTACTTGTGAAACTTCTCTAATACCACATCTACTACCGCATTAACCTCCACAGGGAGGCAAAGGTGGAATAATTTCCGTGGATTAGACCTGTTGTAAAATAATTAAAGTTGACAAAAGTAAAGCCAAATGCAAGCTCTGCTCTGCCAAAACCTTAAGATTCAGTTACTAACAGTCATACTCATGTTTCTCAAGATTATTTTAATCAAATGTAATATTTGCAACTCAATCAAATTGAAACGTATCTTCATACACAGGCTACGATTTCATAAGAAAACAACACAGCTCGATTTGTAGTGATGAGATACAGTAAAATTCAAAGCTGTGCCGATTTGATTCAGCTTATATGAATTTTACTTTAGCTTCTATTCAAACTACATATTATTTAAAGTGTTTTTGCATTTTGCAGTTTTAAGACTAAGTACATTAGCGCAAGTACTACACCTAACTACAGTTTTTGAAGTAGTTGTGGTATTTCCCTTTCACTCAACTACATTTTAGAGGGATAAATAAAATCTCATTGATCATTGTAGGGATTATTGTGATTATGAATTAATTATGTCATCAAAGGTGGGAAGTAACAAAGCACAATAACTTTACATCACATTGCTTTACTAGATAACTATCTTTTTTGTAGTTATATTTTTAACAAACATTGCACTGTGCATTCATGTTTGGCACTTCCATGAACTTGGCCAGTGAACTCACACATAAATGAAATGTGTTCAATTTTTGCAAGGACCTTGCTTTTTGTAATGAAGAAACATGTCACCTGGTGCAATGGTGTGTGGCCATTTTAATCGTTTTTGGAAAACAACAGAAGTCGATGTCACTTACAAACAAGTGAATTCAGGCTGCAGGCTAATAACTAACTAAACATGGGTAGAGATTTGGTGTTTGCCTAATCATGTGTGTGTGATAATAATAGACATTAAATTAATTTAGAAAATTATTCAAATGATCCATTTACATATTTAAACGATCACTTCTTTCTGCCACTGCCACTGTTAAAACTTCACTACTTCCACCTCATTCACTTTAAATAGGATAGGGGCGGCTGTAACTCAATTAGCAAGGCACTCGTCCACGGACCACAGGTCAGTGGACGTGGCTATATGTCAAAGACACTGAACCCCCAACAGCCCTTTCTCATCCCAGCTGTGCAGTAGCAGTCCAATTCCAGTAGAAATTGGGGAAGGTTGCATTAGGAAGGGCATTCGGTGTAGAAACTGTGCCAAATCAACATGCGGACAATGATCTGCTGTGGTGACCCTGAACTCATGGGATAAGCCGAAAGAATAAAAATTAATAAAAGAACATTCTCTTTAAATAGGGTGCCCAAAATATTGGAACCACCTGCTCTTAAAATGCACTCAAGTACTGCTCCACTAACAAGTTTAACCTCGATAATAAACAGATTATTATTACCTCTCTGACAGTTTCAACCTAAAAACTAAGAAATTCTAACCTTGTAAAAGTAGGAATATTATGGCAGAGCACCAGTATTGCAGTGCATTAAATTGCACAGGTCATCCTAATGTTATGCCTGATAGGTGTACATGGGAAGAATAAAACTCTTGCTGGTATTTTATTTTATTGTGCATCATTCAAAGGTGCCTTACTGTCATGTTAGTGTTTTAATCTGCAAAACATAAGATTTGTAAATCAGGTCTCTAGTACTTGGATCAGTTAGCTTGTTAAAAATAAGGTGTAAAGTCAGACTATAGATGTTATGTTAATCTGTCACATGCATATTTAATCAACTCATGAACTGTCATTAGTACTCACACTTAATTATAGCACTAGTTTTTCTGCTTTCTCAATTTAGAGGACAACATTGGCTATTTTATTTTTAGTTTGAGATAGAGCTCATGTTGGCCAAGTATGTTCTTTGTGCAAAACAATGAGATTGGTGCCTGGTCCTCCAAATGTTAGCATGGTGTGATGTCACATTCTCTATACATATGTATGTGGCTTAGGGTAGTGCCTTTTAAGTAGGGCTAAAGCCCCATCTTCTAGCAATTTAGTAGTGTCCTGTTGTTCTCAATTGCTAATTCATCCTTTTAAATCCTTGCATTAAAAGTAACATTATTTAACATTAGGTTCCCACAGTTTTGTCTCATTTCTCTTGACAGGATAGTATTTGAGGACAATTTCATCTCCCCTTTTTGTCAACCACATTGACATTTAGTAATTATTTAATCTGACAATGATAGTCTCTTCAGCCAGGCTAGTAACAAAGATCACAAAGATCACAGAACAGACCACTGAATTGTTGAAACCTTTTTTGTCAACTTTACCGCACTTGGTTGTCTGTGGCCCTTTTTGTACCACTCATTCAAGTCGCTGATATTGATATAACATATTTTATAAAACACAGCAAGGTAGCCTATAAGGGGCCATGATGTAATTTTTGCTTGTGCATTATCGGACAGGTGAAGTCGAAGTATGTCGCCACTGATGCTTGGAATAGAAGTAAGGCAAGACATTGAAACTGTGTTTTCCAGGTAGAGACCCAGTACAGTTTTAGGCCTGTTTCAGAGATGAACTCTAGAGAATGTCAGGAGGATCCCGTCCTGACATTACCTGGAGTTTCCCTTTCAGACATGTAGCAAACTTCTGGATATAGTCTGAGCGTGATGCATTCTGACTTGTGAAGGGGCCAACAGACTTGGGTGTTTGCGTTCACACCTACACCCCCCAGAGAAATTCTGGAAAATGTCTGAATTTCAGTGGATGTCTGAAAGGGGCTTTAGTTGAGAGCTGAAGATGGCACGAGATTTGACGGAAGCGGCTGGAAAAAATGTGTAATTGTCTGATTTTATCAATAAGATGGTCCAATGTGTCACTGTGTGTGTGCGTGTCTGTGTCTGTGGGTGGACAGGATGATGACCTGGAGGAGGGGGAGGTCAAAGATCCCTCAGACAGGAAGATCCGACCACGTCCCATTTGTAGGTTCTTCATCAAAGGTAGGTGGTCAAGAGGAAAATTTGACTTACGACTGACATACAGATACATTTTCATACTGCTTGTGGGCCTAATCTTACCTCAGATTACAATTCTTCGCTCTCCTCTAACTCAAGAAATTCTCTAAACCACTCCTGCAATCTACTTTTTCTCTCTTGTTGTCATCTACCTTACATATAGCGACCAGCCACAATATTTACACTGGTAGTCGTAATAATGTCTTGGAGGACAAGGTTCAGCATGGCCACTCTGAGCAGTCTGCAGCTACACACTCCACATAGCAAATGGTTATAGACTGTGTGCAGAAGTGGTAGAAGTACACAAACTCAGTTCACAAGTAAAAGTGCAAGTATTGGCTTAAATAAATTCCCTACATTCCAAGTAAAAGCAGCAATTGTTTTTGTACTTTATTAAAAGATATTTAGCTTTCCTATGATAGGTGAGATGATGTCGGTGTCTTAAAAATTCTTATGTTGGATTTTTACATTTTACTGGTTTGATATGTTTTAAAAACAAATTTCTTTTAAATTACATTTTGAGATAACGGTTATGTATTTAAATTTGGCCTTGTAAGATTGGCACCTGCTCTTGCCATTTATTTTAGCAAACTAAAACAATCTGAACAGAGAACAAACTTCACTGGTAGGCTAATTGTTCACAGCCTGCAGCTACAAACTGAAAATTTGATCAAACCCTACTGAATTCATTCAAAAGGCATTCTTGTGCCCAGCTCAGTATAAATGGTAAAAACAATTATACTGTACACATAGGAGCAGACAACAGGTGATTTATCATCGGATGATTAAACATCTAGTCAACTGTTAGAGTAGTAACTTTGGCACACTTTATTTCTAAATGCTGATGATCCTGAGTCAGAACAAAAAGTTGATCTTTTTTTTAAAACTTAATAAGTACAAGATTAACTACTAAAACAGATGTTAGTCCGGCTGATGGATTTATTAGAGAAGATCTCTCACTTTACCACTCAGACTCTCTACTCTGAATGTTTATCAGTGTTGCAGAGTGATGCGTCTTACCTCTAGAACAATCTTTTTCTTTGCACACAGCTGTAGTATTGTGAAGCCTGTTTCCCCACACACACATTTGATTTTTACCGGTCATCGGTTTAAGTCATTGAAATAACCTTAGTTGAAGACAAGGGAGCTGACCTGATTTGTTGTAATTTTTACTGACAAGTGACATCAGCACAAAAGCAAAAGTTGGCAGAACATGGGCTTTGGCAAAACTAATTATACATTATTAAAATTAGTGATGCTGACTTCCTTCTCAACATTGGATGAGAAAGTAGATACCTTCTCTCTATATTTTAACCAAAAGACATGGATGAAGATTTACGCTTTAACCAGTGGTTCAATGTTTGCACTCTTTTGTGTTCCTATTATTGAAACCCAATTGTCCGTGTAGTGAGAGATACTGCAACAGTAGATGGCTGAGTGGAGGGAGGGAGAGAACATGTGTTTGCATTGTTGAACACTGCTGTAAATGTGTGTAGGAATTTCCCCTATTATGTTTGCTAGATTTGTAGGAATCATTGAAATTACAGTATGTGCAGTTCCCCTAGGTTCCCAATTTTATTCTGTAGCATAAACTTGGGAATTCATTTCCTCCTCTGTAATGAAGCTGTCCAAGCTGTGAAACAGAAAATTCCCAAATCATGATGCTCCCTCCCCCACTGTACTTCACCTGTAAAATGGTGTATTCATGTTGGCATACAGTGTCATTTTCACACCGTGTGTGGCAGTGCTTGTACCTCCCAAACAATTAAACATTTATTTCATCAGTCCACAGATTTCCCCAGTAGAGTTGTGAAGTATTAAGGTGCTTTTTGGCAAACTTTAGCGTCAAAGGCATGTGCTTTTGGAGAGCTGTGACTTCCGTGGTGTTCTTCCATGGATAAACATGCTTTATGCAGCCATACATTAAGAATTTGAATATGATGGGTAGATTTTCTTTAATCCATGTGCTGTTACCCTGGTCTTCTGTTTCATCTCTTTGAATATTCTGATTAATGATTGGCTGAGAGCCCAATTGTAGGGGCGGTTGTCACAACACTAAATCTCAGTTTATAGACTGATCAATACTGTATCTAAACTCTTTGATGTTACATAACTCCTTCCACACATTGAACATTGTTTTTATTCAATGGACTCCGTTTGCTAGCTCCTGTCTCTTGTTAGCATTTGCTAATATCAAAAGCCTTAAATTCAACTGAATTGGTAACTGAACTGGCAAAGACACAGGCATTTGCCTTTCTAAACTATGTCAAGTAAATTTAGCTTCTTCACATGGCAGAAGAAATTAAGTGCATGATAGTTTGACATAAAAAAAACACACACACATTCCATTCAGATTGTTGGTAACCAGATAGGAATTGGATGTCCACATACATGGCTTAGGTTATTTATTTAAGCGTCTAATGACGCTTAAATAAATAAATATAAAATAAACAGACCTGAGTTCCTCTGGGGTGAACATTAGCCTATTTAAAGTGGGGAATGACTAGAATAATATTTACACAGCTGATGATGTACTAGAGCCAAATTGTCTGCTATTCATAAAATAGTCTGATGATTTGTCTGACGTAATATCTAAATTAGTAAGTTCTAGGAATGTGTAATTTTCCCACATTTTTAGATAATGGATTTTGACAGTTAAAATTCTTATGTCTTTCTTTTCTAGTTTGAGGATACCCTTACCAAGTATAAAAGAAAAGATAAAAGGCTGGAGATTTATTTTAATACACAAAAAACGAGTTTTAGGCAAGATTTCTGGATTAGTAATCACATTGTTATTTTACTCTGACTGAATACTAACACATCTCAATTCTGACAACACTTGAATTTTTAATCATAGCTATATACATCTAAACGTTTAAGTTTATATCAATTATAGATGGTACAATATCTATTGTAATCCATGTTTTTATTATGTGATCATAATATGAATGTAAGGAATGTTAACAATCTCTTGTTATGTAAATTGTTGTACAGCAGAGGGAGCCATTGCTTTTATAGGTTCTTTCTTTTGCCACTGCCCTTACCAAAGATCTCCAACATAAAACTAGGCATGCAAAAAAAATTCAATCGTGTTTGTCAGTAACAAATATAGATCTTCACTGTTGGTATATCACTATTCTGTATTCTATTCAGTGTTGTTCGGCAGTGTACATCTGTAGTATAATGAAAATGCCTTTGTAAAACTTTTTTGCCCCCTTTGTGTAATTTTTGCCATGCTTAAGATACATTTTTTAATCATTCTGTTTTGGTCTCTACTGTTCTCAGGAAATTGTACTTGGGGCATGAACTGTAGGTTCATCCACCCTGGAGTGAATGACAAAGGTAACTATTCCCTCATCAGTAAGCCAGACCTCTTCTCACCTAATGGGGCACCTCCTGGAGGACCACACCCACTCATGTCTAATAATCCATGGGTACGTCTCTCCTACTGTTCTGCATACTGTTTTAGTACATTTATACAACTGTTAGGGAAAAAATGTCTGTATATTTTTTAACTAATTGGGCAAAGACTGCAGTAATATTGTCAATGTAATTAAATATTAGTAAATCCTTGTAAATCTATTGGAGTACAAATTTTCAGACACTATTACTGCATGTCTTTAGCTCTTGGTGAGCATATGTGCAAATAAAGGTAAATGATTTTTTAATAATTGGTAAATGAATTTCACTTTTTCAGTCTGGTCCAGCAGTGGAGGAGCTTCCCCCTCCCCCTCCTCCAGTGGAGCCTCCTGTGGAAAGCGCCTGGGAGAGAGGTCTCAGGCATGCCAAAGAGGTAAACAATTCCACCGCCTCTAATCAAATTAGTTTTAAACTTTTACCAAATTTCATGCTGCACATTGTGGGTGCAACTGTAGAATTGTTACAATTTAGTTGCAGTGTTATGTACTATTAACTTATTATGTACCTCAAAGTCAACGGCCACAAGTTTTTACGCCGGATGCACTTCTTGCTGCAACCCTCCCAATTTTTATTTATTTTTTGTCCCCCGGGCTTGGGACCGGCACTAAGGTTGCCCCTGGTGGCTGGGTGTGGCCACACCATGTGGGGTGCGATACGAACCCGCTGCCTTCTGCATCCCAACCCAATGCTCTACCACTGAGCCACCAGCCCCCAACTTATTATCTACCTGATGTAGTCTAATAAAGCAATGTTTACTCAGATCCCAGAAATCACTGGACACATCTTACCTCTCATTAAGTAATGTTAATAAGTACTAATTTCTGTGTTTTGCTGCCATTTGGAAGCAAAAATGTGACATGGCCTATGTTATATTACTGTTTAGTATTTCACTTTGTCTCCCATAGGTGCTGAAAAAGGCCACCATCCGTAAAGAGCAGGAGCCAGACTTCGAGGAGAAGCGTTTCAATGTGACTATTGGAGAAGATGAAAGGGACTTTGACAAAGAGAATGAGTTTTTTAGAGAGCGCAGCTACCGCATCATCAGAGAGTATGTGCCAAGTTGTTATTTTCCTGTTTCTTATAGTAATTGAAAATGTGGTAAGCATTAGTTAAAAAAAAAAAATCAAATCAGCCTCTTTAGTATTCATGTAAAGCTACAATTACGGTAGTGAAAAAAAAGTCAAGAAAAATTATTAGGAACTATAAAGTTGAGATTTGAACCTGTGATTTACTGTTGGGCACTCACCCTTTGCTGAGGAAGGAGGCAAAAGAAATCCACAAATTAAAATTTTTGATTTTAAGATCAAGTAAGCTCTGGTTAACATACACTGTATCCAGAGAGTATTAATGTTTTCCAAACGTTTTTGTTATGTTGCAGCCTTATTCCAAAATTCCAAACAAATTCATTATTTTCCTAAAAATTCTAAAAACAAAACACTATAATGACAATGTGAAAAGATTTTTTTTAACCTTTGCAAATTTATTAAAAATATAAAAAAATCACATGTACAGTAGTCACGGCCTTTGCCATGACACTCAAAATTGAACTCCGGTGCATCCTGTTTCCAATGATCATCCTTGAGATCTTTCTTCAACTTGTGTAAAATTCAGTTGATTGGACATGATTTAGAAATGCATACACCTGTCTATATAAGGTCACACAGTTAACAGTGCACAAACCAAGCCATGAAGTCCAAGGAATTGTATGTAGACCTACGAGAAAGGCATGTATCAAATTATCTAGGCACAGATCTGAGGAAGGGCACAGAAAAATTAGTGCAGCATTGAATGTCCTGATGGGCACAGTGGCCTCCATCATCCGTAAATGGAAGAAGTTTTAAACCAGAAAAGGGCCTTCGTCAGGGAGGTGACCAAGAACCAACTGGTCACTCTGAAAGAGCTCCAGCATTTCTCTGTGGATAGAGGAGAACCTCCCAGAGGAACAATCATCTGTGCAGCACAGCAGGTGACAGGTCATCTTTCAATAGGACAACAACCCTAAGCACACAGCCAAGATAACAAAGGATTGTCTACGTGACAACTCTGTGAATGTCCTTGAGTGGCGCAGTGACTCTAACACGATTAAACCCAAAAATAAATGTGCCAAGCTTGCGTCATTAAAAAAGAGATGAGGCTGTAATTGGTTGTAAAGGTGCTAAAGTGATTTTCTTCGTTTTGTTTGTTTGTTTTGTTTTTGTTTGTTTTTTTATTCCGTGACGCAGGGTCTGATTTTTCTGATGATGAGGTCATTCTGCATGGCCTGAGACTGAGGAGATGTCTTCCGTAAAGCTCAGTTGGTCGATGATGACCCCCAGGTTCCTGGTCAACTTAGTGGGCACAATCACTGCAATGTTAGGGCTGATGTTGTGTTGTGTTGAAGGTCTGGCTGGGAAGACAAGAACTTTGGTCTTGGAGAGGTTGACCTGAAGATGTCTTTCTCTCATCCAGGCAGAGATGTCAGAGAGACAGGCAGAAAAGCGTGATGTGGCAGTGAAGTCTTCCAGTGAAAAGGACAGGAAAAGCTGTGTCTCCTCGGCATAGAAATGATAAGGGAAAGCCATGTGAGGGGATGATAGAACCCAGGGATGTAGTATAGATGGAAAAAGTAAAGGATCAATAACTGAGCCTTGCGGCAGACCGGTAGAGAGATTTATGAGCGTTACAAACATGCCTCTGCCAGAATATCTTGAGGAGTTTGTCCCGAAAAGTAAGAGAGCAACCAGGCTAGAGATGATCCAGAGATGCCCAGATCTGAGAGTGCGGACAAGAAAATGTGATGTTTCACAGTCTCAAAGGCTGCAGATAGATTGAGTAAGAATAAGACAGAAGGTTGATCTGTGGCTTTCCAGCCTGCAGAGATTGTACAACAGTCAGGAGTGACCACTCTCTGACATAGAGTATGTTGTTCTGGGATAGAAAGTCTGAAAGTTGATTGAAGACCTCTCATTTCTTGGTCTTGGCCAGAAATTGAAGAAGAGAAAAAGGTCTGTAATTCTCCACAAGGAAAGAGTCAAGAGAAGGCTTCTTAAGCAGTGGTGTAATCCGGGCCTGCTTGAATGAGATCGGAAAAGAGACCTGTTGTGAGAGATTTTCTTTTTTTTTTTTAATTTGTGTGTGAATTTATGCTTGCTTTATTTGGCCATTGTTTACCTCATGGTGTTGCAATACAGATATAGTAATGTGCACAGTTGACAACTCCAGTAATACAATTCAGTAATTTCATGTTCTCCACCACAGTTTCTCTGTTTTGCTCTGCATGAAAGAACTGAGCCCTGTCCCTCAGGCTGCCACACAGCAGGGAAAAGACAGTTCACGCTATACTATAAACACCAATACCATATTTTCGACTTGATAAGCTCACTCTCTGTGATCTAAAGAAGCAATAACATGCTTCACCTCTCTAAGTTACTCACACCAATGCATCAAAATAAATATTTACATTCATATGCTCTAATTTTACCTTGGAAATGTTAGTGAAATGCTCACAATGTCAAGCCCTGGTTTACACCTTTTTTTTTTTCAACTACATCACTTTGTATTTTCTGTTGTCTTTCATATGAACCAATAATGTAGACAAAAATTGAAAAGTGAGCTTGAGTGACCAAATGTTCAAACCTTTGACTGTTACTACTGATACTGATACACAATTATTCTACTGTAAATAAATTTAATGAAATACTACTCTGCTTTACTCTTTCAGTGAAATGGACTTCAGAGATCCTATGTATGGGTACGTGTCGACTACTACAATTTCTAACACCTCACTTTTCAGTTGAGTCATCACTAGGCTTTATCTAGAGCAGAAAAAAGAGACTTTTTTGAATGAATACTCTGACAAATAGATCGCGTAAGAGGGGTAAAGTGGTTATATAGTCCCTTCCCTATGGACATGTCAAATGTCTGTCATTGATTAAAAAGTAAATATATGAATAGCAAAATGTGTGGTCTTGCTGTGTGCATGATATTATTGGGTTGGTCTGCCCAACCAAACAATATTCAGTTTTCCTGCCCAACAGCAGAGCAAACTGTTGGGTAAGTGTTGGGTTGTGCCCGATGACAACCATTGTGTTGTTTTCTTTTCAATGTCTCTGTTTCCATCTGCAGTGACCCATATGCAGATCCTTACTATGACTATGAAATGGAGGCCCTGTGGCGAGGTGGCCAGTATGAAAATTTCAGAGTACAGTACACAGAAGCTCCTCTGCCTTACCACTACAGTGTGAGTATCATTGACAATCTCTTCAAAAAGTTTACATCACTAGATTTTCAGCAACTCAAATTAAGTGGTTATACATCAAGCCCAACCAGAAGGCTAAACTTTCTTAGTACAGTAGATGGCCCAAATACACAAGAACAACTAAACATTTTGGCTTTAGAGAATTACATGTTAGACCAAATTAACTGAAGTTAGTACTCTGTTATTGTCTTTTTTTCCATAAGCAAAGATCTAAAGGAATAATATGATAAAACTAACAAGGTTCCCCATTTCCAAAAAAGGTTGGAAGAAGAACCCATATTTTATAGATTGCAAACAACCCATATTTTATTCACAATAGAACATAAAAAACTCAACTGAGAAATGTTATAATTTCATGGTAAATATAAGCTCATTTTGAATTTGATGGAAGCAACACATCTCAAAAAAGTTTGAAGAGGGCCAACGAAAAGCTGAAAAAGTAATTGCCACAAATCAAAAACAAGTGGAAGAACATTTGACAACTTATTAGGTTACTTGGCAATAGGTCAGTAACGTGACTGGGTATTAAGGAGCATTTCAGAGAGGCAGACCCTCTCGAATGTCTCGAAGATGGGCAGAGGTTCACCAATCTGCAACAAACTGCACTAAAAATTGTGAAGCAATTTCAGAAAAATGTTCCTCCTGTGCAAGATTGTGAAGACTTTGAAGATCCCAACATCTACAGTATATAATATCATCAAAAGATTCAGAGAATCAGAAGGAATCTCTGTGCATGATCTTTGGGCCCTCAGGTGGCACTGCATTAAAAACAGTCATGAATCTCATTTAAAATGGTCTGAGGCAAAATGGAAAACTCTTCTGTGGTCAGATGAATCAAAATTTGAAATTCTTTTTGGAAACCACGGACAATGTGTCCTAAAGAGGAGAGGACCATCCAGCTGGTTATCAGTTCAAAAGCCTACATCTCTGATGGTATGCGGGTGCATTAGTATCTATGGCATGAGCAGCTTACACATCTGGAAAGACACCATCAATGCTGAAAAGTACATAGAGATTTTAGAGCTACATATGCTCCCATCCAGACAACGTGTCTTTCAGGGGAGGCCTTGCATATTTTAACAGGACAGTGCTAAACCACATACTGCATCCATCACAACATAGTGGCTTCGCAGGAGAAGAGTCTGGGGGCTTCTCTGGCCTGCCTGCAGTCCAGACCTTTCACCAATAGAAAACATTTGGCGCATCATAAAAAGTGAAAACTGCCAACAAAGACCGAGGACTGTTGAGCAGCTAGAATCCTGCATCAGAAAAGAATGGGACAACATTCCTCTCCTAAAATGCCAGCAACTGGTCTCCTCCCTTCCCAGACATTTACAGACAGTGGTTAAAAGAAGGGTAAACATTACACTCTTTAAACTTTTTTGAGATGTGTTGCTGCCATCAAATTCAAAATGACCTAATATTTTCCATGAAATGGTAAAATTCCTCAGTTTCAACATCTGATATGTTTATGTTTTATTGTGAATAAAATATGGGTTGATGAGATTTGCAAACCATTGCATTGTGTTTTATTTATGATTTCACATCTTCTTGCTTATCTGTGTCATGACACTCTATAGTTAACACTTATGAAAAATATTTGCCAGACTGTTGCACTAACGCAGTTTATTTTTGACTCAATTTAAAATATCTATTCTTCCTCCCAGAAATAATACATGCAGCACCAAATAATGATTCACAATTCAAAAGTGTCTTTTTGGAGGGTGCCATAGGCAAAAGATATTTTCTTGAAAGACCTAACAAATGAGTTACTTAGTATTATTAATTATTTTCAATGGTGGGTGGTCTACTGTAATTTACCAATTCAAACCCCTCGAGAGTTGGTGGCAGGTGTGGATGTTGATTACCTTTGTCTAGAGTGGTTATCTCACCTGCAGGACCCGTTGTCTTGCTGGCTTTACCCATTGCATAGTTTTGCTTTACAGCATATTCTGTACCACAGTAGACCTAAATATTATATTCTGTACAGCACACAGGACATCATAGGTTTAGTTCAGCACCATTAAAGCTTTTGCTGCATTTAAATTTCCATTCAAAACATTGTTACCTGTGGAGAATCCAAAAGTACATCAATATTTCTCATATTTTCACTAGAACCGCCTTCTTGGGTCATGTCAACCCCATCCTCAGACAACTTCATTGGCTCCCAGTCCATCTACGCATTACATTAATGATTTGATAGTCCTCTATGGGGGCTTGAGTATTCAGTTGCTTTGCCCCATCCCTGGAATTCCTTTCCAACCGACCTCCGATCCATAGACTTCAAATCCCTTCTTAAAACTTAACTTTTCAGTCTTGCCTATTCCACCTAAAAACATTTTTAATTTTATGTTGGTTTTTATATGTGCTACTATTACTAATTTGTTTATTGTTATATATTGTGTTTCCAAGATTGCCTTCAGTGTTGAGAGGCATGTATAAATAAAATGTATTATTAATATTTAGTTGTGGCTGATGGTATATGTATTGGCGAATCATTCAAGAGTTCAGTAGGAATTATAAAGAAAGATGCAGACTGATGTCAGTGTCGGTATAGCCATTTCAGAAAATTAATAAATAGCATATTTTTTCCTCCTGTGCCTTTTCATCTCCACAGGAACGTGAACGTGACCGTGACCCTCGGGAGCGGCACAGGGACCGAGAGAGGGAGAGAGATCACCGTGAGAGGGAGCGACGGCAGAGGGAGAGGGAAAGAGAGAGGGAGCGGGAGAAGGAGAGGATGAGATGGAAAGAAGAGTGGGAGAGGGACCGGCTGAAGCGAGATGAGAAAGAGAGGCCTAGGCTTCGTCCTCCTCGAGATGCCAAGGAGAAGAAAGAAGAGGACAAACTAAAACCACGCTCTCCACTAAACCTGCCGCCAAAGTAAGTAAAATATTAATTGGCTTTTGGTTGCTTGTTTTATTTTGCTGAAATTTTAGTAATTTCTTCATAGTCAGGACAGTAAATCCATAGCCTGTTTCAGACATGAACTATAGAGAAAGTCAGGAGGATCGGGTCCTGACATTGTCAGAAGTTTCCCTTTCAGACATGTAGCCAACATCAGAAACATCAGGAGTCTATGTGAGATGGGTTCTCTCTTCTGAAGAAATACTTCATGTAATTGGGCAAGGGGCAGTGCTTGGGCACTTCAAACAGGGGGCAGAGCATAATGCAAAAACAACGATACGGAAATGACAGTGATTTGCTTTGTAATGTAGTCGTATAACACAAAATCCCCTGCTGTTCGTTATATTTGTTTGACGATTTCCAGGTCTGCGCTTAACGACAGAAGTTCACAAATATGTTGGCCTTCCAGCTAGACATTGTTGTTGTGTTCGTATGAATTAATTAGTTCACCTTCCGGTGGTTGTATTTACCCAGTTTTGCGGCAGTCACAGGAAATGGTGAATTCTCCAGAGTACTACCTCCTCCTATTCACAAATGAGCTTGGTTGGAGATCTGGTCTTTGCATTAGGGAGCTGGCTGGGTAAAATCCAGTCTTGAGTAATGTCACAGGCAACAGACTTAGGCGTTTGCATTCACATATACACCCACCCCAGAGAAAGTCTAGAAAACGTCTGAATTCCAGTGCATGTCTGAAAAGGGCTAAAGTCTCTATCCTTGTTTATTTTATTAATTCACTTATCTTTTGACTCACTATTATATACTATTTGATGTGGTTTATATTAATAGGAGTGAGTTACAGTTATAGCACTGTTCATATTTGATTTATTTAATTTTTTTAATGCAAGGCCAACATTGGTGTAAATATTTGAGTTTTTAAAAAAAGGTCAGATCTGTTACTCTTAAACAATTCCAATAGTAGTGAGTATTACTATAGCTCCAAAAACACAACTAGAGTGATGGTGTTCTTTACTCTCGAGCATCCTGTCATGCCAATTTCTGAAGTCATAGTTTCCCAGTTCTTGATTTCATTTATATGGAAAACTTAAGTTTTTAAACTTATTATTTATTAGCAATGACTATCAGGCAATATTTGTGGTAAAGTAGCTCCTGAAAAATTTGATATGCCACATTAGGTAAGATACAGTGGTTATTTTAATGTGTAATCAATATTGACTGTTGTTAAATATAAGCATTGCTTTAGAGTCTTTAAGTATTGCAATTCAAAATAAGGGGACTCCCTTCGGGACCAAAAATCTTGTTTGGGGCATCCCTATTCCCTAGTACCATATCACATCACATACTGTATGTACCTTTGAAGTCTAGCAAATGCATTGAATATGCTTTCATCCACATTCATAGAATTTTTAAAATGTATGGAATCACAATTCTTGATATTGATCAACATCAGCTGGTATAATTATATTGGACCACACAACCCAGCCCTACTTATACATCCTTCTCATATTATTAGCAAAATTAAAATTTTGTAATTTTTGGTATTGGATCATTGTTGCAGATACATTAGTAAGTAGGTTTGAAACATTCAGACTGTCACCGTGTGTTCAGTAATAGACACTACAGCAAGGTTTTCTCTTTGTCAGGTTGATGTTTAGTTCTAAAAATGTATGTTCACAAGAAAACTTTCTATGTTCCTTCTTCAGTACAGCTGCCAGCAAGAGTGTCAAACTTGCTGCTGTATGGTTACTAGCTGTGGAGTGAATATTTGTTTTTCCTGATGGCTTATTGTCATACACGCTGAGTGTGCTACTGGAATGAAGTACCTCTATCACACTCTTCTCCTAAATCTAAGGTATTTAAAATGTACAAGGGAGTGGTTGAAGTACACCTCAGTACTGTAACAATGCATTTTATTCATGCCATTCCCACACTAGAAATGTGCTTATTGGCAAGTTTGTTGAACTTTTAAGGTTTCACTCTTCTCTCAAAGAAATATTTACCAGTGCAGAACAGGATCTTTTTCCTGTGATGTTTTCTTCTTTTCTCATAGGGATGCGTTCTGGTTCACTTATATTTGCACCAGACCAAACAAACCACGGGGTTGCCAATGACCATAAAGATAACATGGAAAACAAAACAAAATATTTGTATTGGTGTACCATTAGGCGCTACAGATTAGCTATCATTCTTTCAATCCATCTCTTAAGCTATGTTCATGGAAAAGCAGCAAGTCTATATTTGGAAACCTTCTCCACATTGGAATTCCAAATTCACCTATGTAACTGCATTCAACTACTTTGTGATTGATAACACAGCCTGCATTTGTTATCTCTTGTTTTAAAATTGTGAAACTTAAATATATGTTAATTGTCAGCCTTAAAGTAAGCAACAGTTGTGATGTTTTTTCTCTTGCTGTTGTCAAGAAATTGAAGTCAACAGCCATGTTTTCGGTTTCCTTTACTCATGAGTGACGTAAGTATCAAGACGTACCTATTTTAGTTCATGAAGTTGTCACAAAATTAACATTGACAATGGGCAAACCACATCGAGACCCATAACAGATTAATTGTTCATAGAGACAGACTGATATGATTAATTTATATTTATATCTCAAGAAGTTAGGTTAAACTTCTTTAAGTCTTTATACCGTACGTAAAGTGTCATATTATACTATATACTAAAGTAAAATTTTTAGAGTAAGCGGTTGGGAAAAGTTACTTTTTTTTTTTTTTTTTAAGTTTTTTAATTTTAGAAAAAACTTTTAATTTTTAATTATTGCGAGACAAAGTCCGGTTCAAAATTTTAACTGCTTTTTAATTCCATGTACTCCGTGAATGTCAACTTGATGATGCAACGTTAACTTCATGCTAAGTTCAACATCAGCTATAATTACCCGGGCCTCCTCCCACTACATTAGCTTATGATTTTCCAGAAACCCCCTTAGGCTAATTCAATAAACCTGCAAACATTCTGTCACCTTCTGTTTTACTTGTTTGTTGACTTTATGGATTTATGTTCTCTACTTCCTTACATCATTCCTTCCTCAACGGAAACATTGTGTTTATCATAAATATTAAGAACTAAAAATAGCTCATGTGTTGTGATTCTATTTTTAGCTCTGTTAGATCACTTATCTGCTCTTGCATCATACCTGTGGAATTTCTCATATCTTGGGCTGTACAGACTGAGGGATGTCCATTTAATAACTGTGGTCTAGCAGGTGGACACATATTTCTATGTCTGTGTCCCTGTTGTAGATTTGATACTGAGTTTGTATAGCACATTGTCCAAAGGGAGTTTTTGTTGTAATACTAAACCAAACATATCTTTCACACCAGTTAAAGTACCTAAAATCTGCCTTTATCAGATGACAACTGATAGAAACATATCCTTTAAGTATTAAAAAGTAAAAATTCTACAAGCATTCAAACATTCAAAATTGCTGTAACACGGGATAGTTTTATTCACATGGGAATATCCACACATCCTGTTCATTTCCTCCAACCAGTATTTAAGATACAGGCTTGAAAATAAACACTTGAATCTTGCCATCTTGTTTTGAAAAAAATAAACATTGATCTTTCTACTGGGGAAAATCCCAAACAATGAAGGAGGAAAGTATCATAGATGGTAAATGTGACTGAATTATCTAATTGATTACTGCAAATTAGACCTCATACACAGGTGCTTCAAAAAGTATTCAGAGCCCTCCACTATTTGCCCACTTTATTGTGTGTACATGTCATTGAATATAGATCAGTTGGCAACTGCTGCTCATTCAATAACTGCTCATTCTTCACTCAGTAAGCCATAATAATAAGGAAAGGATGTAGATTTTGTTTAGTTGTGCTTTAAGTATATAGGCCTCTAGAAAGTTTTTAGTTAGTCCTCATTAAAGAGACCATGTAATGCATAATTTCAGGTTCATGTTTTTATTCAACTGAAATGGCATTGGGCAATTTACAATTTGAAAACTGCTTTTGTTAGTTAAAATAGCAGTATTAATTACTACTCTGATATTTAGACAGCAGTGTCATTCAAGCAGCCCATCTCTGCAATTGTTATGGATATAAACCATTTTGACATCTAGAGAGCACTATATATATATTATATAATTTTTCTCCCAGAAACAAGAGCAAGAACCAAGAGGCAGTCCTTGAATGCATCAACTATATGGCCTTCCTGAGCGCGCACACTGTTTTGCTTCATATAGGTGCAAGATGTCTGGTTTCTATATAGGAGCGTGTAGTAATTAGATCAATAGTTTGTCAGCCAAAACGTCAGGAGTTTCTGCCTAAATCTTTGCATAATATCATGCAAAATTACATCACATTCTTCCTGATAGAGTAGAAAGAAAACAAACAAAACACATTCAAGGAAGCAAGCTGAACACACATTTTTCCCATGTAATACATTTATGGTAAGATAGCTTTAGTAGTAGTAGTAGTAGTAGTAGTAGTAGTAGTAGTAGTAGTAGAGAATACAAAATGATGTAGAGAAAGCTCCTAATATATGTAGAAACACCTTCTGATGTTGTAATGGCTGGGGTTTTACTTTTCCTGTCTTCAGCTATCAATAAAAGCTCTAAACCATTGACATTTTTCCACCTCCGCAGGTAGGTGGAATGTATTAGGTGCAGTATCATACTTTACAAGTGCAAGTACACAAAGGCAGGATTGCACCCACTGCCAGATACTGGTATCAGCATCAGGACATCATCCAAACAAGGAACTTCAACAGCTCTGCTGCCATTTCACTGTTTGCCAAATTTGTTTCTTTAAGATTAGGCAATTCAAAAGTCTATTTTAAACAATTTTAAGAAGTAGAATATTATATAGCCTCTCGCCCATTAATAATCTTTTCTATCTTCTCAGCAGGCCAATGGAGCCTCCCTCAAAGAAGGAGATTATTCCATTAATGAGGCGTCCAGATGAGTGGAAGGACCCGTGGCGGCGATCCAAATCCCCCAGGAGACGCCAAGGGCTGGGCTCCCCAACTCGAGGTCGGAGGCGACATCGGCCCTCAGGTTCCTCTGTCTCTCTGTCCAACTCCTCCAGGTAGGAAATTTATTTGCAAGTCACAATATCAGGAACTTCTCAACCAAACTGTTCTAGAGACTACCTATTGGGGAGCTTCCCCTAGAACTAAATAGCTTTAAGGGTTCTTCTCTGTTACTTTTGCACCGCCAGTAGAAATTCTGTATTGATATAAGTAAGAGCTGATGGTTGGTATCCATTTATGTATTTCTGTATTTATTGGTGGTAAGTCCATTACTTTTTGTAATATCTATAATGTATTTTTAATCCAGCCCATCTGGCAGTACCATATTTCAACTCTGACACCAGCATATACGTATATTCCAAAATAAATTAAAAAATTTTAGAAGGCAGCAAACTGACATTGGAGCAAAAGGCTATTTCCCTCACCAAGAATTAAGGTGGACACCTGTAGCTCCTAGCCGAGCAGAAGGTATTGAAAATTAGTACTTTCTCTTAAATCAGAGTTAAAAAGGTTCCTCAAAATGGCATTGAGGAACCTAAAACCATCAAGCTTGATTTACACTCCTATGGTAAATGTACCCCATAGATTTAGATTTTAGTAGGTTTTGCATAGCAGCAAACCCTATGCAGACCTCTACACTGTAGCCTGATATGTACCTTCAGAGAAATGTAAATACACATCATGGTGATGGGGTCTGCAGCAGATTTGATTGGTCCAATTGGACCTTCCTGAATCAGTTTAGTGGTTGTGTGGCTATCTCCCCAACATCTGCTCCCTTTTCTGCCTCACACTAATTTTAGTTAGTTCTAACTCAACATCTAACTCAGGTTTAGTCATACTGTAGTGAGGAAAACTGAACATGGAGGCATAAAAAAAACCAAATACCAGTTGTGGTGTATTTGCAGCATGGCACAAACACACAATGGCTTAGGCCACTTGCGCAGCGTCTTTGTAGATTTCTGGCTGCACTATAAATGAACTTTATTATTCATAGGTTTTGCTGTTCTGACTGACAGAAATGGGGAACTTTCACACACAGTTCTAAGAGATGTAAACACTGAACCCAAAGCATCAAATGAGTGTAAAAAAAAAAAGCAGTTAACATATTATCTTGTTGTGGACAAGCATTTACTGCAAATGAACCTGCTAATAAACTTCTAATAGCTATATAATTTTGACACATGTAACAGCATTTGATCTGACAGTGTACAGCCATAATACAAAGAACACAACTAGAACCTTGCAGCTGGTTTAAAAAACTCATGTTGAGATCGGCTTTTGCCTATTGTCATGATACATATTTCGATTACCTGCTATTCTAACCTGCTGATTCAGAGTAGTTGTAATGTTTTTTGTGTAATTCATTAGTCTTAATTATTAATGAGCGCATCAGCTACAGTTAGAATGTCATATACACAACATTTTATTACAGAGACTAGAACATGGATTTGGGATTAAAGGAACCACATTGCATTGGTTTAAATCTTATATGTCAGACAGATTCCAACTTGTTCATGTTAATGATGACTCTTCTTTATACACCAAAGTCAGCTATGGAGTTCCACAGGGCTCTGTGTTAGGACCAATACTTTTTAATCTGTACATGTCACCTTTAGGCAAAATTATTAGGAAACATTCCATAAACTTCCACTGCTATGCAGATGATACCCAGCTCTATTTATCTGTGAAACCAGAAGATACTAACCAATTAGTCAGTCAAACTTGAAGCATGTCTAAAAGACATAAAGACCTGGATGTCCTACAATTTCCTACTTCTAAAGTCAGACAAAACTGAAATCATCCTCTTTGGGCCTAAAAACATGAGAAATATGCTGTCTAACAATATAGTTACTTTAGATGACATAACTTTGGCCTCTAGTACTACGGTGAGGAACCTTGGAGTTATCTTTGACCAAGATTTGGCGTTTACGTCACATATAAGACAAATCTCTAGAACAGCCTTCTTCCACCTACGGAACATTGCTAAAATTAGAAGCATCCTGTCTCAAAGTGATGCCGAAAAACTGGTCCATGCATTTGTTACTTCTAGGTTGGACTACTGTAATTCCCTACTTCTGGGGTGTCCTAATAACTCTCTAAAAAGCCTTCAATTAATCCAAAATGCTGCAGCAAGAGTGCTGACTGGATTAGGAAAGAGAGATCATATTTCACCTTCACTAGCTTCTCTTCAATGGCTTCCCATAAAATTTAGAATAGAGTTCAAAACCCTGCTTCTTACATACAAAGCTCTTAATGGTCAAGCTCCATCATATTTAAAAGATCTCATAGTCCTGTATCGCCCGATTAGACCACTTCGATCCCAAAATACTGGCCTACTTGTGGTTCCCAGAGTTTGCAAAAGTAGAATGGGAGGCAGAGCCTTTAGCTATCAAGCTCCTCTCCTGTGGAACCAGCTTCCAATCCAAATTCGGGGAGCAGACACCCTCTCTACTTTTAAGACTAAGCTTAAAACTTTCCTTTTTGATAAAGCTTATAGTTAATATAATAATCCTCACTCAACCCTAACTAGCTTTTCTCTATACATTTATTTGTCACCACTGTATGCCATTAATTCTGTGTCCTACAACCTGTACAATGCTTTGTTGTTGTTGCTTTTTGTTGTTGTTGTTTTGTTGTTGCTTTTCGTTGCTCTTTTCTTTTCTTTCTCCACTTTCCACTCACTCAGTGCTGGTCCAAGCCCAGTAGAAATTGGGGAGGGTTGTGTCAGGAAAATGCGGAAATGATCCGCTGTGGCAACCGTGAACTCACGGGATAAGCCGAAAGGAGCAAAAAAAAAAAGTAGGACCATAGAGCAGTAAAAGCCCAAAGGTTAGAGAAGCAGTCTTGTGACCAAAATGTTGCCTGTTTAATCCCTGAACTGGCAGGATTAAATCTGGGTGGATGGGTGAAAAAGCAGCACTTGTTACTTCCTTGTACTGGTTTTTCACTTAACCCTGACCATGTTCAATGGAGCTGCTCAGTGGCTACACGTCATACTCTGATTGTATCGGGGAGCTTCCAGGCTACAATGTAAGTAACTGTGGTAACAGAATCCTGGAAATGAAAGGTGACCTCTCAGTGCATTTACCTGACTAAATAATGGTTGAAAAAAGGGACTGTTACTAATGTTATTACAATTCATCCTATGGAGACAGTGAATGTCCATTCACAAAATTTTGATTTTAACTTTATTTTGATTTCAAGGTTGTCTGATGCAAAAAGTGGTTTTGTCTGTTATTGTTTTTCATCTGTCTAGGAAATTGGGATATGATTCATGGTGTGTGTGTGTGTCTGTGTCTTGCAGGTCTTCATCTCGGTCTTCATCTTACTCAGGCTCTGGGTCGTCTCATTCCCGCAGCCACTCCTCCTCGTTTAGCTCTTACTCCAGCCACTCCTCACAGCGCAGCTCCTTCAGTGGCAGCCGCTCAAGGTATGCAACAGAGAGTGTTTTGTGCATGTGCTTCTTATTACATCAATTTGTTTGCATCAGCCCTAATAATCCCTACTTCAACCTGCAGACATTTATTTCATCTATATCCTTTAGTTTAGTTTTTAAGTAAGAATAAAACATATATACTCTTTGACATGTTTTTCAGACTGATGGCATTATGGTAAAATGCAACTTTAAATGGGGATCATGGCATACCTGGTTTCAAATTCACTCCATTAAAATTCATCAAACAACGTGCACTCATACAGCTAGTGCTCCAAAAGTTTCTTACCTTAAAGTTTGCTTGCCTACGCCATGTATACAGTAAGAGCCAGATGGTATAAAGCAGTACCAGCAATAACACAGAAAATCACAAATCACTCTGAATTTTGCTATTAAGTTGGTACACAAGTATCAGTTCTTGTGACATTCCTAAGCACGAAATCGAAATGTATTAACCCATATGTGGCTAATTACCCATCTTTTCAAAGATCCCCATATAGACACTAAAAACCAATAATGACTCATCTCTACCCACGTTTAATGTCTGTCAGTCTGCAACTTGGATTTGTTTATTTGTCTGTGCCATAGACCTCCATTGTTCAAAAACAATTAAAACATATTAGCCAGACACACCACTTGATGACATGTTCAAGGTCACATGTTCTGTAGTATATCACTTGATTTGTCCTGGTTATAATACGAATTGTATATCTTTTTAAAAATCTAAGCACTGTCTAGTTTTCCGATAAATTAAATACATGAACATGTTGCAAAGAATTAAAACTTAAAATGTCAGTTTAAATGTTTGAATTTATAACTTCCAGATAGACTGAACCATTTATCATGAGCTGCATTGGCTGCAAATCAGGCAGAGAACCCATGCGCATTGTACAATAATTTTGACCAAAGTACTTGCTGGAACATAATTACAACAAAAATATTGTCAGCAGATATAAACCTTCCTTAAAAAGCATTTTAAAATGCTACTAAGAACTGAAGTTTGGATAATGTGATCATTCTTACCTGAGCAATCAAATGGCACACCTGGTATTTGTTGTGTTTTGTTGTCATCTCATTCTGCTCCTGAAGATGGTTTACTAAGTAAAACTGAAAGCTAGGAATAATTATAACCATCCTCTGTACTTTTGTACACCATATTTGCGTTGTGTGTTCCGGATATATTGGTTTGCACTAGTAGATCCTGTGGGAGTTGTTTAGAATTTAACAATGTATTATTATATTATTGTTCGATAATAAAGCATTTTGAAGCATCATTTCTGAGATTTTTGTACATGTATGAATACATTAATGTTTACAAGGTGCCATTTTTTAAAAACTGTAGTATTTATATTATTCAGCAATTTTGTTTACCACACACGAGATCTTTTTCCACTCGTACTAGATGACAACTTCAAAATACAGTGCATTAACATACCATTGTCAAGTTGTTTGATGTTACCTAATCTTGACATTAAACTGCATAATGGTACTATTATGACTACTTTATTATTGATTCATAGGTCTCGATCATTCTCTACATCTCCGTCACCGAGTCCAGCAGCAATGAGGAATGCCAAGAACAAACCAGAACTTCCTCCAGTGTTAACTAAAGGGTAAATGTTACTCAGGGTACCTCACTAATTTTTTTTCCCCCAAGCTTCTATGTGTGCTTTCATTCATGTGTATCCCTAAATATATATTCTCATTAGTATTTGCATTATTAGCATGCTTTATGCATGTGAAAACAAACATTTAAAGGTGTCATACAATATTGCATCATGTCTGCTTACAGATTAATTGTTGTTCATTACCTACAACATAGCATATGCATCTGGTTACATGGTATGTGCTAGCACATGTTTGCATGCTTGAAAAAACATGAAATACCTTTTCCCCCCAAAGCATGCCTCTGAAGCCGGGTGGCATGCCCCCTCCTCGCAGAGACAAGCCTCCCATGAAGAAAGCTCCCAGTCCTCCTCAACCTGGTGGAATCCAAGGAAGGCCTTCCAAACCTATGGCAGAGGGATCTAAGCCCCCTGCCATTCCCCGGGAGGCTGGAGGAACAGCGGGCGGGGCAGGTGGCAGTGGAGTCAGCAGGCCCCCACCACCAAGGGAACCTGGAAAACCTACCAACCTAAGGGAGGGAAGGTGGAAAGAGCGGCAGCAGCATCCTCCCCGGCGGTAGGTGTCTCACCTTTGAGCTAGGCTCATTTTAACGCAGTAGCACAGGTGCTCTTACAAAAACATTACACATTCATGTCTCTTATCCTTTTACTTGCATAAAATTAAGTCAGGTTTAAAAGGATTATAGAAATCAGTTACTATCACGCTGTGATCTTTTTTCCCTATACATCTGCTGTGGTTCATTGGTAAAGCTGGGAGCGTCAGCGGTGAGGTTTTATTTTGGAGGCTGCTGACAAAGTCCACCAGAACTTATTTATTAAGTTATCACATCACGACTAAGTAGACATCTGTTAATGTCATTCTTCAAGAGCAATTAAAATGCTGACAGTTGTTAAGCATTCCTACTCAGTCCCCCACACTGTTGAGGTCTGCACAGGAAAGGCACGGATCATCATAACAGAATCCATGTAATAGTGCCAAAATAATTAGTGGGTGCTGAAAGGAATTTGTGTTAATGCATTATTGCTTTAAAATGAATTAGGTGGCCAAGACATTAGACCAACCTCTTCTTGATATGAGAGTAGAATTATCATCTTTTCTGACCTAAAAACTAGGAAATTATGATAATTATTAGAATTCATGGCAGAGCTTCTGTATTGGATTGCATTAGAATACACAGGAGTACCTAATAAAGTGCCCAGTGAGTGTATACTATGGAAAGCACTATTTAAATTACATTCTTCAATAACCACAATGTCCAGGCCCTGTCACAGACGTTATAATGAAGAGAGAGTTTTAATTAAATTTTGCCAAACTGACATAAAAACTTAATCCCCTACAATGTGATTTCAGCACAGAGTGGGTGTACAGGAAAACTGTCTGGATGCTTTTAGTTTCAGGTGTGTGCATGTGAGTGGGAGAATGTTGGCCTGCCTACATGTTTGTTTACCGTTTCCAGGGACGTTTGTGGACAGTGGAGCGCATTGTTAAACAGATCCATTTTCAATAAGCAGAACTGTGTTTCCTAACACATATATATTTGCATATTTTTTATGTGTGGAAGAGGTGATAATACAGGTGTATCCTACAGCTATGTAGTTTGGGGGAAGACCATAGAGTATGTGTGGGCGATTGAGTGGGTAGATGGTTCGAGGAAAAACTGGACTTTTTGAGTTTGTACAATTTGTCTGTGTGTGTGTGTGTGTGTGTGTGTGCGTGTGTGTGTGTGTGTGTGTGTGTTGCAGAGAGGAAGAAAAGTTAAAGGGCAGGCAAGAACAGTAAGGATGTGTGAGACAGCTTTCATCTGTGAGTGTGGGCAGAATGGGTCCCACTGAAACTGTCCAGGAAAACCAACTCCAACACCTTTTTTTTTATTTTTTTTTATTTTTTTTTGTCTCTGTGTATAAACTACTTCCCTCCAGCTGACGCATGTCTGAAATAGTTCAGTGATATTTGCTCTGGCAGTTGCCTGGAGTACCTTCCAAACACATTTAAATAATTATCAGAATGGTTATTTTCATCCAGCAGCTGCAGGATCCTGGTGTTGTAAATAGTTTCTTATGACACGTCAAGATGCTTTATGTATATATATTCATATACCTATTAATCAAATTATGATTTTGTCTTTGTACAGCACCACAGTGGATTTGAAATAAAACATTCTAGATTTGTGAGGTGTAGACAGTTAGCTTTAATATTGCTAAATATTGCTATTAACTGTTAAAACTTTTTTAAAAATATATCCCTTATAGTGGCTCTAAAATATTAGAACAAACTAACATGACTAATTCATCCTAATGTGATTGTCAGCAGTCACATCATCGGTAAATACATCATACAGATTAAAACTGTGATAGAAATTTTCCCCCTTCCTTAGTCAAGTCTTCTGACTTGTATCTCTCAAACCCCTTCTATTTATACTCAAACCTAAGAAAGGAACCACTTACAAAACAGAAACAGAAAAATGAAGAAATCAAGTGCATGCAGTTCACAGTCATCATTCTTGTCCCTTTTTAGGTTATCTGTGAATGTCAGTTGGGAAGCAATAAAACCCTTTTATTGCACCTTCTTGTAGATCTTGTGACCCCAAGACCCACTATCTACTACCTGGGCCTTATACCAGCAAAGTGCCTATGGCGATCTTAAGCAGTCCTCTAAACATGATCTGTTAGATCATGATCTAACCCTGTGACTTCTTGTCCTTTTTGTGACCTCTTCAATAAGCCCATCTTGTTTGCCTATTTGCTAATTATCTAACCATATGACTAAATTTATCCTATTCCCTCACAGTCCACAACACAACTCTACTAACACCATTTCAAGTTTCATTATCCTGTGTGGTCACAAGGACCTCTTTACTTGTGCAAACTTTCCTCTTTCCATTTTACTAGTGCAAGTTGTATTAATACTCAGTGTTGGATATTTACAATCTCGTGGAAAGAGCTTTACACACCTACCACTTACCCACACCAGTCAAAAAAGAAAGAGGAAAAACAGTGTGTGTGTTACTTTGCAGTTTGATTTTAGATGCTGTGACTAGTTTGCGTCAGCTAATGTGGCATTCCATGATATCACTGTTTCGTGTGCTATTTTAATGCTGACAAACTATAAAGAAAACCAAAACAAATAAACTTATATTTTATACAACTAACGCCTGCTAAAATTGTCAGATGTATATTTTGGATTGTTTGGCTGAGTAATCATTGTCCAAAGCTATTCTTCTATTAAAACTACCTTAGAGACTCTTCCTCTTATTCACTGTTGCTAAGTTGGATGTACAACTGGGGGAATTAGTTCAATGTATTGCTGTTAGCATCGTGTGACTGCGGCGCAGGAAGGTAGAGCGGTTGTCCACCAATCTCACAGTTGTTGGTTCAATCCCTGGCTCCTCCGGTCACATGTTGAAGTATCCTTGAGCAAGACAAATTGCTCCCGGTGAGTGTTGGCCAATAAAGTGTTGGCCCCGGTGTGTGTGTGTGTGTGAGATTGTGAGTGCGAATGGGTGAATAAGAAGCAGTGTAAAGCGCTTTGAGTGCCAATAGGTAGAAAAGTGCTATATAAGTGGAGACCATTTACCATCCTCCTTGAGTTTATTCATTAGTAACAAGGAAAAAGAAGAAGAGTTGGCTATGATGAACTGTGATGGAGAAAGCATTCTTTATTTAATACCTTGCTTATGTTATGTGGAGAATTGTGGTCAACATCTTTGACAACACAAACTGACAGTGGTGCAGATACATCGATCACCCGAAACATTAAAACTGATGGTCTTAATAATGTTTTGGAGGGTCAGGATTGACACCGATCAGTGTGTGGCTGCAAAGCAAAGAACACAAACCCAGTACTTATAAATACAAAGCTAATTATTTACATTGCATACTTGAGTACAAAGGTAAATCTACTCTGCTGAGAAAAGGATGTATTTTAAACAATACTGATTATGGTAATTATGGCAAGATATGTACACGCGATATGTACAAGATATGTATTGAATAGTACCTTTTACTGTTGCTGTTGTCAATGTGGGGGGAAGAATTAAGAACCTAATTTTCATTGTTTTATTTTTTCATGTTTTCTATATGTACTGTACTGAACATTGCTAATTGCCACAGCACTAGTAGAGAGAGTAGATTGGTTCCTTGTAGCTGCAACTTTAACAAAAAGTTGCAAAACCTTTTAAATGTGCACATTTAAAAATGTAATCTTACAAACTGAGTTTAGCAAATTTTTATCAGTAATCCAATTCGTTATCATTTACCTCTCAATTTTTGTTTTTGTATCTCTTTATGTGTGTTTAAATGTGTTTATGATTGGTAGTTACTAATTGAGTAGCAGGGTTAAATAATTGGGTTTTTTCATGAACTATCTGCTGTATTCTCACTGCAAAGTACCGGTCCTTGGCCCGGTATAAAATTGTGGCTGGTTGCAGCAGTAAGGGCATCTGGCGTAAAAACTGCCAAATCAACACGCAGATTAATGATACGCTATGGCGACCCTGAACTTACAGAGTAAGCCAAAAAGGGAGGGGGGAAAATTCTGCTCTATTCTCAGTTCTTTTTCTTTCACTTCTCCAGGCGAACTGTGAGTGAAAGTGTTAGCGGAAGTGGTAGCAGTTATACTGGTTCAAGTTCCAGATCTAGATCCAGATCCTCGTCCAACTCCCTCTCACGTTCCCGCTCCGTATCCAGAAAATCCAGGTACTCAGGAATGTCAGCACTTCCATTGTCATCACAATTGCTGTTGGCCATAATCTTGACCGTTCATTCATTTATGCAGATATCCATTAAGCTGCACTTAATGTACTATAATTTGAGTTAAGTTATTACACAGACCTGAATCGGCCCTTATTTGTAGCCAAATAATAAATTTGGACTCAAAGGGCGTCAGAAGGGTCATTTTGCTTACTTTTCCAAATCTTCCTGAGACCTTGGCTCTGATGATACAGCAACATTGTAAAAGTTCCGTAATCTTAACAGTGTTGGGAATTACAATTGGGTGTTTTAGGTTTTTGTAATAATTGTCAGTCAATATTAAAATTT